>NW_024500350.1:6531022-7055867 GCF_017590055.1 Onychostruthus taczanowskii
CGCTCCGCCGCCGCACGGGCGGTGCCGCCGCCCATTGGCTCGCTGGCCGCTGATGGACGCGCGGGGTGACCTATGGGGTGAGGAGCAGGCGGGGCGGGCCCGCCCCCCGGAGTGGCGGAACCGGCTCCCATTGGCTGGCGGCGCGGAACAGCTGCGCGTGGCCACGTGGTGATGTTGTGGTTGCATCAGACGGGCGCGGGCAGATGTTGGGAGCGCATCTGGCGGAGCGCGGCTGCAGCGGTGCTGCCGGGGGGACACGGCGACAAGGGGCTGCTGGAGGGGCCGGGGGTGGCCCCAGGGAAGGCGTGGGCGAGGGGATGGGGCGGGGAAAAGTGATAGTGGCACCGCTGACCGGACAAGAAGTCAGTCCGCCTCTCCACTTCCTTGGCTAAACAGCGCTTTGAAGAGTTTTTGTCTTTTTACAGCATTGACATCCTAAAGCTAACGGCGTTTGTGCTTAACACCGCTGCTGCCGTAGGGAGGTCATATCTATCGGGGAAAACAGAAAGGAAAACAAACCTCCGAGCCAGTCGCTAAATGACAAATATTCCAGGAGTCAGTGCAGTGACATTACCGGCGCACAGAAACCTCTGCCGGGGCAGAGCCTGCAAACCCCCTAATTAGATGAGTAATCCTCATGTGAGGGCTGAAGTCATTGGGCCCAGATCACTTGACGTGCACCACAGGACTTTTGGAAAAAGAGGCACATGCAATACCATCTCCGTGAGGCAGATTCCATGTGGACACATATATCTGCCTGGATTAATCCCCCTCTGCTGCATGGGGGCCTTGCAGTGCCTGTAATATTCCCCTGTGAGGGAGCTGGAAGCCTGCAGCAGTGAAGATGGATTGATTCTGGGGAGGAAGTAGGAAAAGACAGATCTTCAAAAGACCATTTTGGAGGGAGGTGGATGGTGGGTCATCCCTAGGACTCAAAGCACATCAGTGACACTGCAGGGCAATAATTTTCAAAACATCATGTTTGGGGGGAAATCATCTTTTCCAAGGGGCCTAGTGGGAAGTTCTAATAAAACCCAAACATGAACTAGAAAAGCTGTTTTTGAATGTCCTGAAACTGTCCCTGTGGATCAGCACAGTTTGATTTTAAAACAGGGATGTCAGACAGGAAGTGGGGTTGTGGAGCAGGAAAAAAATTTAAAAACAAAACAAAGCCCTCCAACAAACAAAGCCAGGGAGACATTGCCTTGTGTTTAAAAAAAAAAAAAAAAAAAAAAAAAAACAAAACAAAACAAAAAACCAAAAAAACAGTTTCTGAGCAACAGCAACAGCTGGATGTTTGCTGCTTGGGCAATCACCATGGTTTTAAAATGAAACCTTGATAAAGCACCCGAGACTTGGGTAACACAATTATTTTTGCAGTTTGACTGATGCAAGCATGTTGGTCAATCCTCCTTTGAGCTCACTGCCTGCAAAGGCTGTTTGATCAGCAGAGGTGGCACAAACAGGGAGTTCTTGTCCTCTGCTGCAGCAAGAAAAGTGTGGGTGGCCTTTGGAGAGGTTGGGTACAGCCATGTCACCGTGAAGGGTGGGAGGTCAGGGCAAGCTGCTCCTCGGGCTGGAAAAGCCTCTGTGTGTTGGTGAAGCCCTTGGAAATCTCAGGATCTGTACTCTGGAACGTTGGAGCAGTTGGGTGCTGGGTGTGAAATAGAAGCTGGGGTGCTCTGGGTGGAAACTGTGAGTCTTTCTGATGCTTCAGGTTTAGCTTTTGTATTTTTCAGGTTCTGTGCTGCTTTAGTGTGTGGGTCTGGGTTCACATCAGGGGATGGTGAGCTCTGTGCACAGAGCAGGGAGACAAAACAATTCCTGCTCCAGCTGGGCACCAAGGACAAATGATCCAAATCTCAGCCCAAGAGCACAAACAACGTGGGCTGGAGAGAGAAAAACAAGCAGGATGGGACTGGATGGGCTAAAGCTGGAATTGGACAATGAACTGCAATCTGCACATGGAGCAGAGCTGATCCCAGGGAGAGACCCCGTGAGCGCTCGTGCATTTTGGGACCATTTTGGTTCATCTTGGGTGCAGCCCTGGCTGGGCTCTTGTGCTGCCCAAGGTGGATCCACGGAGGAGATCCTTTGAATAAATCCCTGCTTTATTCTGTTCTAGGTCAGCCTGCACAAGGCATCATTTCTGGTAAAGAGATGAGGTGTGTCAGGTGCCTCAAACATAAAGAAATAGTTGAAGTGATTTTTCAGGAACACAGCTTGGGAGGGAGGTGGTAATTAGGGTAGTAGTAAAATCCCAAGACATTTCTTGGGATCTGAGTATA
Organism: Onychostruthus taczanowskii; assembly: GCF_017590055.1. NCBI lineage: Eukaryota > Metazoa > Chordata > Aves > Passeriformes > Passeridae > Onychostruthus > Onychostruthus taczanowskii. The sequence continues at coordinate 6,533,311 of NW_024500350.1, forward strand.
TGTCACACCTGGGGAAAATGGTCTGGCAAGGCCAGCAGAGAGCCCTGCCAGCTACCAGGACAGTCCTTGTACTGATGCATGTGTTTGCTGGGAAGAATATATCAGGAATTGGCCTCCCTTTCCTGACAATCCTGTGACTGCAGTAACTATTGACAGTAACAACCTCAACTCAGTCATCAACTCCAAACCCAGTCCAGAGTGTGACCATTTGATCTTAAATGTTTTCCAGTGCAGAAAACATGGTGTGAGGGATGTTGGTTTGTGATCTCCACCCTGGGTGTTTGTACTGAAGCCTTAAAGAAGAAACAGAGGTGAAGAAGCTGGGAAACCAGTGCTGTGTCCACAAGGGCCTCTCCCACCCATGGCATCCTGTGTGCTGCCATTCCACATGGGAAGGGTTTTGAGAGCTTTTAGGCTCAGAGTTTAAATTCCAGCTAAGTTCTTCCCTCTCAGATAAAGCCTGCTCTCACTGATAGGTCTGGTATTTTAAATCTGCTACAGGAAAATAAAAAGGTCTTGGCAGAGCTAAATCTGTTAAATATCTTTATATCCTTCACTGGAATTCCTGATAACCAGGAGCCTGTTCAGGGACTACAGCCTTGTAGGGGATAAACAGGCAAAAGGTGAATGTGTAATAAGGAGAACAAGTGTTTCTAAGAGCAAAGAAACCACTTTTTCCTTGGGAAAGAGCAGGAAGGGGTGGCCCAGACATTGCTTTGCTCTTTTTTGTTACCCTTCCCGAATGTATCGAGTAGGTGGAGGAGGAACGGGCTGCACCCCGACCTTTAGGAGCTTTAATACACGAGGTGTCGAGCACTGAAGTGCCAGTAGTGGCTGGTTTAGGATCTCAGACAGACAATAAATGCTGCCATCTGGTGCCCCGAGCAGGCGGCACACAGCCGGGCCAGCATCGCACCGCACACGGCAGTGCCTCCCCCGGGCTTGTTCAATCCTGCTCCTTGGATTATCCAGTGGTTACACTGGGTTTGCTCAATCCTGCTCCTTGGATCATCCAATGGGTTACAGCGGGTTTGTTCAGTCCTCCCCCTTGGATTATCCAAGGGTTACTCTGGGTTTGTTCACTCCTGCTCCTTGGTTTATCCAATGGTTACAGTGGGTTTGCTCACTCCTGCTCCTTGGTTTATCCAATGGTTACAGTGGGTTTGCTCACTCCTGCTCCTTGGTTTATCCAATGGTTACAGTGGGTTTGCTCACTCCTGCTCCTTGGTTTATCCAATGGTTACAGTGGGTTTGCTCACTCCTGCTCCTTGGTTTATCCAATGGTTACAGTGGGTTTGCTCACTCCTGCTCCTTGGTTTATCCAATGGTTACAGTGGGTTTGCTCACTCCTGCTCCTTGGTTTATCCAATGGTTACAGTGGGTTTGCTCACTCCTGCTCCTTGGTTTATCCAATGGTTACAGTGGGTTTGCTCACTCCTGCTCCTTGGTTTATCCAATGGTTACAGTGGGTTTGCTCACTCCTGCTCCTTGGTTTATCCAATGGTTACAGTGGGTTTGCTCACTCCTGCTCCTTGGTTTATCCAATGGTTACAGTGGGTTTGCTCACTCCTGCTCCTTGGTTTATCCAATGGTTACAGTGGGTTTGCTCACTCCTGCTCCTTGGTTTATCCAATGGTTACAGTGGGTTTGCTCACTCCTGCTCCTTGGTTTATCCAATGGTTACAGTGGGTTTGCTCACTCCTGCTCCTTGGTTTATCCAATGGTTACAGTGGGTTTGCTCACTCCTGCTCCTTGGTTTATCCAATGGTTACAGTGGGTTTGCTCACTCCTGCTCCTTGGTTTATCCAATGGTTACAGTGGGTTTGCTCACTCCTGCTCCTTGGTTTATCCAATGGTTACAGTGGGTTTGCTCACTCCTGCTCCTTGGTTTATCCAATGGTTACAGTGGGTTTGCTCACTCCTGCTCCTTGGTTTATCCAATGGTTACAGTGGGTTTGCTCACTCCTGCTCCTTGGTTTATCCAATGGTTACAGTGGGTTTGCTCACTCCTGCTCCTTGGTTTATCCAATGGTTACAGTGGGTTTGCTCACTCCTGCTCCTTGGTTTATCCAATGGTTACAGTGGGTTTGCTCACTCCTGCTCCTTGGTTTATCCAATGGTTACAGTGGGTTTGCTCACTCCTGCTCCTTGGTTTATCCAATGGTTACAGTGGGTTTGCTCACTCCTGCTCCTTGGTTTATCCAATGGTTACAGTGGGTTTGCTCACTCCTGCTCCTTGGTTTATCCAATGGTTACAGTGGGTTTGCTCACTCCTGCTCCTTGGTTTATCCAATGGTTACAGTGGGTTTGCTCACTCCTGCTCCTTGGTTTATCCAATGGTTACAGTGGGTTTGCTCACTCCTGCTCCTTGGTTTATCCAATGGTTACAGTGGGTTTGCTCACTCCTGCTCCTTGGTTTATCCAATGGTTACAGTGGGTTTGCTCACTCCTGCTCCTTGGTTTATCCAATGGTTACAGTGGGTTTGCTCACTCCTGCTCCTTGGTTTATCCAATGGTTACAGTGGGTTTGCTCACTCCTGCTCCTTGGATTATCCAATGGGTTCCCTGCCCCTCCACTGCAGGAAGAAGCACTGACATCAGAGAGGGTTGAGCAGCCCTGCTAATGCAATGCTAGAGAAGGGAAAGTGGAGTTTATACCTGCACTCTCCTCATCTTTGATGAGTTTACTCATTGTTTCTGTCAGGGCACATAAGGAGATTTTTTTCTCTTATGCAATGGAAAAGTGAGAAGAAGGCAGAGAGCTGGATTCGTTGTCAGAGGCCATTCTGAGTTTGGAAGAATCCTGATCACAAGATGCAGCTGTCACAGAAGTCATCACTTCAAAGCCATTTTTAAAAATATCATGATTCCTGTATTAAATATAAAATATGTGGGAAAGTAAAAACCAATGGACACATGTTTGTGAGAGTCACCAGCAGACTAACTTGTCTTGCTAAATTGTCTGGACAGGTTCTAACATGGAGTGGGGAGGGCAAGGGGGGCACAGGGGAGATGTGTCTGCCATCTGCACAGGGAATTCATTGCCCTCTGTTTAAGGTAGAGAAATTGGGAAAGATTCTTGGGGACCCTGAGAGCTGTGTGCTGGCACTGGCATCAGCCAGGGTGAGGGAAGAACAGGAGCAGTCATGGCCGACTCCACAACCAGTCTGGGTGTCACCAAGGCTTTGTGAGCTTTGTTCCTTCGTGCTGACCCTATCCCTGATCCTGCCAGGGAGGGAGCTGTGCTTGGGAGCAGCCCTTGCAGACGTGCTTGATGAGGTCAGGGGAGAGCTCACAACTGCATGTTGCATTTCCTTGTAAGTTGGATTAATGCTCCTTATCTTGTCCTCGCTCTGGAAATGCTTCATTTCCCTAAGTAGCATTAGGACATAACACTTGCCCTGGTCATGGATTATCTCCCTGGGGGCCTGACACTACTCACAGCAGTGACACAGGCCAAGGGTGGCTCATCTTCCTGGCTCTCTGGGGTGCACACTGGACTCTGGAGTCTTGGAGTGTTTTCAGCTGAGAATGAAGAGACCTGTACCACAGAGAGCAAAGGGGTTAAAACTGGTTAACTCTTGGATACAGCACAAATTGTAATTCCTCTGTAATTATCTAAAGATCAAAAAATGTTCTGACGTGAGAGATCAGAACAAGTTGCATTGTGAGAGGGAGACTGGGAACACATGGAGGTCCTGACAGCCAGAGGAACGTTGGGTTCCCACACAGCCTGGTGTGAGCAGAGCAGGGAGCAGCTGGGAGGGAGAACTTTGGGAGAGGCAGGCTCACTGCCCAAGCTCTTAGCACGGAAGATTTATCACCTGGGGGACCTTCTCCTCTTCCATGCTAGAGGAGACAAGGAGGGGTTTGGAGGAGAAGTGGCACAAAACGTTGGTGTAATAAATGCATTAACAGCAGAGTTCAAACAGAGAATGCAGGGCAGTACCTACACTGCCCACAGCACTGTGGTGCCCACAGAGCCAAGGGAGTCTCCATCCATGTGGATGCCATGTCCTGACTTCTTTTGCCAGCCACACTGGATCAGTTCTCCTGTGCCTGGCTTGAAGCTTGTTCAAGCAGTTCAGTTACTGATCCCCATTATTGGAGCATGCAAACCTCTCATGAGCTTGGATCCGTGCTAGCCCAGAAAGTGCTTTTATCCTCATTGTGCTGGAGATAGAGTGAGGCTAAATGACTTCCACAGGAGAGGCTGGAAATCAGTAGGAGAGCAGGAATCTAGACCTGCAATTCTTAATCATCTTGCTGCTTCAGATGTAAGTGTTACAGCTGGAGAATGAAAAAAGGCTCTATCGTTTTCCTGTGGGCACACAGCGGGCCAAGCAAGCCTGAGCTGACATTTCAAAGACCTTTTGTTTTTCAAGTGGGTTCCTTCCATCTGGGAAAATGCTCTATTATCTTGGGGGGAGGGAGGCAGCACTTGCCTCAGAAATGGCTCGATTCTGTAGCCAGTTTGTTAGATGTTGGTCCAGACATTGTTTGGATGTCAGTCCAGACCAAGGAGAGTGGATCTGACCAATGTGTTTACTTTGCCACCTGCTTTCAGAGCAAAGCACATAAGCAAATTCAAATGTTTTGAATGCTTTTATGTGTGCATTTATCTTGCAGGAGAACTGTGTCCCAGATGATACTTGGAGAGGGAGCTCTCCCCAGACTGTGTTAAAAGCACAAGAACTGAGGATTCTTTCCAATGGGGGTATTTACATTCTGTTACAAAAGAAACACTGGGAGTATTTCACAGGCATTCCCGGAAAGAAGTGGGCAGTAGCTGCACACTATCTCAGTGCTCTTTAATTTGGTTTGTCTCAGAGAGATCTCAAAGTCAAGAATCACATTTGCAGATGCATGGGCAGTTCATGAACTGCTGAGGCTGCCCAGAGGTTGTTTAAAGTTAATGATGCAGAACAAAGCCTGCTGACATCCAAACTGCAGGAGGCACAGACCTGCTGCTCTCCCATCTCCTTCCCTCTCTCTGGAGGCATGAGCCTTGCAGGGGCTTTTTTTGTCCCACTTCAGGTACTGTTTTCTATCTCCCAGGTCTCGTGGGACAGACCTAGAACTGTTTGCTACTGCATTAATGCCTGTTCTCATGGAGCTGAGGAGAAGGAGAGTCCTTGAAGTGCAGAGACACCTGAGCAAAGAGTTCCCAATAAATATTGTCAGCAGGCTGCTTAAAGACTTCTTGCCCTGCTGTTGAGGTGGAGGTTAATCACTGATCTAGGACAGAACTCCCTAGGCTAGAAAAGAGAATGCTGAGCTCAACCTGGCTGGGTGGCAGGAAGAGCACCATTATCAATGTCAGAATTTAACCAGGGTATCCTGTTTTTTTCAAAATGTGGAGCCTGTGGTTCAGCCAACACAGGAGAGCTGTGTGACAGAGCTCTGATAATCACAGCCTCCCTCACGCTGAGCTCGTCAGCACTGACTCAGGAGGTAAAATGTTCCCAGTGTTGCCCCTTGGGTGTTGGGAGCCTTCCAGCTGGGAGCCATGCTGGGAGTCTGACGGGCTGTGCTGCAGCAGGCACGTCTGGCACATGGAGATGGATTCCCCCACTGGTCTATCTGTTAGATCTGGCCACTTCAGGGCATTTTTTTCTTGGCACTTGCTTCCTCTGTTTTGAGTCTTAGCAGTCATTTTCTTCTTCAAAGTAACATATGGAAATGGTTTGGGATGTGCCCATAGCAAACTGGTTCTGCACTGGGGACTGTTTCACACAGCTGACGTCAGCCAGGCCGAAGCCTCCACACAGCACCTCAGGGTCCACAGGGGTTCTGAGCCCATGACTCATGCGGGGTTACAGCAGGAAGTTCAAGCACTGTCTTTCAGACTCTTTTTGGATCATATCAATTCCTTGCTCTGTTTCTTTATCACTTTCATGTGGCAAATTTACAGATTTTACTGTAATTTTACTGTAAATTTTACAGATTTTACTGTAAAATTCATCCAGAGGCTCAGACTCCCTGACAAACACTGCACTGCTGAGGAACAAGTGTCCTTCTGTCCCTGCATGTGGGGACACTGAAGTGTCACACTGAAAGCTGTCAACATCCAGAGTTTGACCTGGAATCCAGACATCCTCAAATAATCTATTGTAAAAAAAGAATATATTTTTGTGTGTTTTGGTTTCTAATCCATGGATCTTCCTACGAATCACTGTGTGGTGCTGTGAGCCAAGGTGTGCAGCAGTAAGAGAGGGTTATTTTCAGTGCTAGTTAAAGCTTAAACAAAATACAAGGAGCCAAGCCCTAAGGATACAGTGTGAACTCTACCTCTGGCACCTCATGGTCCACAGAGAGCTCACAGGTTTTAATTCCTGATTTTCTGATGTCGATTTCAGGGCTGTTTGAGATAATGGCAGCTTCTGTTTGTGGATGAAACCTTTCTGTGCCACTAAAACTTCTTCTTTCCCCATTCTCTCCACCCCAAGACAGCACACATGCAACAGTCACCGATCAGGAGTGTTCCAGGTTGTGCTCTGCCCCTTTGAAACCCCATTTGTACCTCACGGATGACGAGCATGCCTGATTTAACACCTAAATCTGTGTGTGTGACAAAACCATGGGCTGCTTCAATCTGCCACTTGTTTGATTCATTTAGATTCAACCCCAGGCTGCTCCAGGACTCTCTGTCACAGAACAGGGTCCTGAGTTGGGTGGTGCCTTCAGCAGAAGCCCCTGGCACTGCAGCTCCTGTGCAGCACCCCGCAGGCACTGTTAATTTGGCTGTCACTGACCTTTCCAGCAGCTCTTTCTGTTCCCCGCACACAGCAGGGCTGGCTGACGTCTGTGCTCTTATTTCCCACCTTGGCTCACACGCTCTTTCCCCCTGAGCTCTCCTCTGCTCTCCAGCAGCCACAGCCCTGGGCAGCAGATTGCTCCATGAGAAACTGATGCAGAAAGTTGTTTGAAATCAAAGTTGTGGGAATAGCGCTGACGGTAATGCCAGTTATTTACTCGGGAATGTTTAATTAGATGGTTAAGACCAGGATCTGACTTTAATTCAGACCAGACCAAATGGGACAGGGCTTTGTTTGCTTTTAATTTCCCTTACGTCTTCGGTGGTGTGAGAATTAACACGTGGGGATGTAGGAGCATCAGCTCATGGCAGTGTGATTTAACTTTGAGAGATAACCAGTGCTGACTCACTGGGGGAAGCTGTGTCCAGTGGCTCCACAAGACTCCTCCTGGAAGCTGGTTCTGTTCCCCTCCTCCTGGCTCCAGGACTCCAGCAGGGATTGCATCAAGCACAAAGGATTACTTGTTTCCCTAAGAAAGAGGACGTTGCAGAACAGGTTTTACACACGGTGTTCCAGATGGGATCTATCCCAAAACAGCACCAGGACTTGTCCAAACAAGGAGCAGTGAGATGTGACACTAGCAGGCAGCTCATAAAGAAAAAAGGGGAGGTAAAAAGCTGAGAAAGAAATGTGTAGGTGGGAATGCAGATGATTTTTTGTGGTGTTCCAGTAGTTTTGAGTTACAGAAGGAACTGTTCTATAACCAGGTGAGCAAGTAATTTGGTATTTCAATGCTGTGCTCTGAGAGTGTTTCACAAATATTAATTACTCTTATTTGTATTTTTTGTAAAAGTCCCAACTTTGAGCTTAATGTCAGAACATCCTGGACCCTGGCTTCTAATTAATCCAGATCAGACAGAAATTATCAAAGATTTGGGGAATGTGAGCTCAGGGGCTGGACTTGGTCTGTTGGAATTGCAGGTCCCAAGATCTACACCCAAGTTATGACCCTTTATTTCTCTAATATAAGAGCTAATAAACAAGAAACCCCTCAGCAGGTAGTTCCTGATGGCTTGTGTGTCACTGCACAAACACCACTTTCTTCTTATATCAAAATATACATTAAACTGTTGCTATTGAGAGTCATTTTCACTGTGCATTACGTGATTCTCCCACATAAGGTTAAGCACAAGTGAGTGCTGGCTGAAATGATGTAACATTAGAGTAAAAAGCTGAGTTATGTTCTGTATTGCAAGATCAGCAAACACACAGTTCAGGGCTCATTTTTAGGGCTCATTTCTCCTCCCCAAGCCCAGAGATGTGCTCTGCCCATGCCAGCACAGCCTGGATATAAAAATCCTTTAAATGATTTCTTACAGCTTGGAGCAGACAAAGTGAATGGAGTCAAAGGGCTCATCTCAGCATAAAGACACATGAATTAATTCCCATGCGGATTTACATAGAGTATAGTGAAATCTTTGCCAAACTTCAACATCGTTTATTTCCCTCCACCTATAACAATCTCTGATGTTTTAACCGGGTCCTTTCCAGGCCGGGGATTGCCAGCACCCGCGGCCGTGTCGGTGTGGAGTTGATACCCGGCGGATCCCTCTCCCCTCAGGGTTTCCATCTCCTCTCGGCCATTCTGGCTCCTCTGAGTTTCCCACTCCTCTCGCCATTCCCGCTCCACTCAGGGGATCCCCCTCTCCTTAGGGTTTCCCACTCCTCTCGCTACTCCCTCCCTCCTCAGGGATTCCCACTCCTCTCGCCATTCCGCCTCCCCTCAGGGTTTCCCACTCCTCTCGCCAATCCCGCTCCTCTGTGGATCCCTCTCCTCTCGCCATTCCCGTTCCCCTCAGGGTTTCCCACTCCTCTCGCTCTTCCCTCTCTCTTCAGGGTTTCCATCTCCTCTCAGCCATTCCCGCTCCCCTCAAAGTTCCCCACTCCTCTCAGCCATTCCCGCTCCCCTCAGGGGATCCCGCTCCCCTCAGGGGACACCCCCCACCCGTTCCCGCCAGCCCCGCGCGCCTTAAAGCCACAGGTTCCTCCCGCGCCGCTCCCCAGCCCGTGCCCGCGCCGCTCCCACTGTTGCCCCTTTAAGGTTACCGCGGCGACGGGCCCGGGCGAGAGCGAGGCGCATTGACGTCACGGCGGGCGGGGCCCGTCCGGCCGGTCGGTTTCCGGTGCCGCCGCTGCAGCGAGGCCGCGGCCGGGCCGGGACGGGCGGGGGGTCCCGGCGGAGCCGCCGCAGGTGAGCGGGGCGGGGGCAGCGGCCGGGCGGCCCCGGGGTCAGTGATAGGGCTGGGGGCGACGAGAGCCGCGCGGGACGGGCGAGGAGCGGGAGCCTGCGGCCTTGGGGCGGGGCCGGCCCGGCTGAGGGAGCGGAGCTGTGGCCGCGGCTCCGGGACTGCTGCGGGGACAGCGGCGCCTTCTCGGGCCAGCGTCCGAGGGGGCCCCGCGGGCTGTGGGGCCGGGCCCGGCGGCGCTTCCGGGCCTTTGGGCCGGTTTGGCCCCGCGGCTCCGCGTCCCCCGCCCCGGGGGTACGGGGTCGGTGCCTCCCCGGTGGCCCCGGGTCTGGAGCGGCCGCAGCTCCGCGCTGCGTGAGGGGCTGGGCTGGGCGGGGCAGCCACGCCTTGGGCAGCTCGGGGAAGCTTTGGGAATGTGCGGAAAAAACGGCTTGTAGAAATAAATACCGGAGTTTTCATTTTGCCCGTGATACCGCATTTCCTGCTCCGGTCTTGCCCTTCTGGCGTGGCCCCTGCCCGCTCCCGGAGCGCAATGTGCGGCCGGTCACGGAGCCGCCGGGGCCGCTTGATTAGCGCTGACCTTCACCGTGCGGGCTGGCAAAACAAAGGGAGCAACTGGAGAACTTACGGGCGCCTTCTGAGCCCGGGGGAAGGCCACGCTTTGTGTTTATGCAACGCGCAATGCACGTGTGTGTGTGCGTGTCCTTGAGCAGGGATTAAGTGTGACAATCACCCAGGTGAAGTGTTGGTAATTCCTTATTAACTCGAAGCCTTCTGTAATCTCCAGCAGCAGAATTCGGAGGGGCACGTTGTTGTGTTGCCTCTGTGCCCTGGCTTTTCGTGCTGCTGCCTCAGCAGGATGAAACCCGTGATGTGACTTCAGTGACTTGTCATTTCTCACAATTATTTTGACTGAATACATTTTTTCCCTTTCAAAAGCTGATCCCGGGATCAACATATCTTACTGCATATAAATAAGCTGTTGCCACACTCCCTGTACCAGGTAACTTTCTTTATATTTCATCCAAAAATGCCCTGAGAAATTATTTCCTGTTTCTTTTAGCTCTCATGGTGTTAATTTTCTTATGAAAAAAATGACATGAAATGTGTGTCTATATACCTGTACATGTAAAAAATGTATTTTAAAATGGTTTTATAACCTTGTGGGGGGCTGAGCCAGGCTAGATGCTAAGCACCCACCAAAACTGCTCCATCACTGCCCTCTTCAACTCAGCAACAGAAGGAAAATATAAGGAAAGGTTCCTGGACTGAGATAAGGGAGAGATCACTCACCGTGTGCCATCATGAGCAAAACAGACTCCAGTCGGGGAAATTGGTAATAAATTCAACTAATTAAATTTGAGTAGGATAATGAGAAATAAAGCCAAATCTTACAAACATCTTCCTGGCCCTCTCCCTTCTTTCCAGCCTTAACTTTACTCCTGATGTTCTCTGCCTCCCCTCCCCTCAGGGGTGGAGATTGCGGTCAGTTCTCTGCATGTTGTGTCTGCTGCTCCATCCTGCTCAGGGGAAGACTGCTCACACCTTCCCCATGGGTGACAGTCCTCCATGGACTTCTGCAATCAATCCTTCCTGCAGGTTGCTCTCCAGCCTGCTTTCCCTTCCATGGTCACAACTCCTGCCAGAAAACCACCCCAGCACAGGATTCCTATGGGGTCACACTCTGTGCATTCCCCTGCTCCAGTGTGGGGTCCTCCACAGGGTGTAGGTGGATCTCTGCTCCCCTGTGGATTTCCAGGGGCTGTGGGTAGATCTCTGCTCCCCCTGGATCTCCAGGGCCTGCAGGAGGATCTCTGCTCCCCCATGGATCTCCAGGGGCTGTGGGTGGATCTTTGCTCCCCTTTGGATCTCCAGGGGCTGTGGGTGGATCTTTGCTCCCCCGTGTATTTCCAGGGCTTGCAGGTGGATCTCTGCTCCCCCGTGGATTTCCAGGGGCTGTGGGGGCATCTTTGCTCCCCCATGGATCTCCAGGGGCTGTGGGTGGATCTTTGCTCCCCTTTGGATCTCCAGGGGCTGTGGGTGGATCTCTGCTCCCTGGTCTCCAGGGGCTGTATCACAGGCTGCAAGGGAATCCGTGCTCCAGGGCCTGGAGCAGCTCCTGCCCTGACTGGGGGCTGCAGGGCTGTTTTTCCCATTTATTCCCACTCCTCTGTCTGGCTGAAGGAGCCATTTTTCCTCCCTCCTCAGATACACTGTCCCAAAGGCTCTGCCACTGTCACTGGTGGCCCAGCCTCGGCCAGTGGCAGTTTCATGTTGGAGCTGGCTGGCATTGGCTCTGTTGGACATAGCCAGCAGCTTCTCACAGAACCCCCCTATACCCTGTGCTACCCAAATCTGGAAGTGGAAGCCCAGCATAAACTTGAAAGGGGAGAAAAATCTGCTTAAGAACATTTTTGGAAGTGTCATAGCTGAAGTCTTTAGAAAACCTGGCATCATAACAGATGTTTAAAGCTGTACTCTTCATTATTTACAGTTGCAGAGGTATTTTTGGATTGCAGTGTATCCATGAAATAAGTGATGAGGTATGAGCAGGTTTAAATTACACAGGAGCTTTTTAGGAGTGATGCCTGTAATCCATAACTTCCGCTAGCAAACTCTGCCCTGACATTTTGGCTTTGCCTTCAGCCTGAGCATGTTTCACTTCCGAATGCTGGTCGTGCTTGGCCTCTCACATTTCCAGCTCCCACCCACCTCTCTCCTGGCCCTCGTCCATCCCCGTGACCCCACACAGACCACGCAGCTCCTGACAGGAGCCTCCAGTCCTACAAAATCCTCAGTTCAAGCAGCAGGAAGTTCAGGTGGGATCTTCCCTGACTTGGAGCACCCACAGGACTCGAGTTGTTGAAGCTTTCTCAGCTTTTCCTTTTCTGTCTGTGGCCATAGAGCCCTCAGAGTTTTGATTTCTGATTTCCTTCCAGGTGCTAAATAAGTTCCCATCATTTTCTTTAGCTTAGTTACTGCTCTGGTAGGTAAAGGTGCTTTTTTGCTGTGGTATCAGTAAGATAAAACAGCATAACTTTGTTTTAGGCAGCAGCATCTTTGTTTTCAGTAGTTATGTATTTTTTAACCTCCTTTTGTTGCCTTCAGCCATGGCAGCTTCCAGCAGCAGCAGCAGCGAGGAGGAGCGGAGCCTTCGGGAGTGTGAGCTTTACATCCAAAAACACAACATCCAGCAGCTGCTGAAGGATTGCATTGTGCAGTTGTGCACAGTGAGACCTGAAAGACCCATGGGATTCATCAGAGAGTACTTTGAGAGATTGGAGAAGGTAAAAACACAGAATGGGAGGGAAGGAGGGTGGAACAACTTCTATTGAAATGTATCTTTGTCATTTAGGGGCTGAGCTGCAGATTTGATCAGTTGTGTTGACTGTTTGAAATTGGAAGCGGTGCTTTTGGAAAACAGCTCCTGTTTTTCAGTAGTTTGTGCACCTCTGTCGTACCAAAGCCTGTAGGTCAAACCATAAGGTGACAAGGAGACTTATCCAGCTGGGATAGAGGTGTGATCCCAGCCCAGTGCTTACTCATGGAGGCTGGTACACAGCATACATGGGTGTGTCTGGAGCTGGAGAACTCTGGAGATTGACCTTGCTCGATGCTGCTGAGGGCATTTGGATTCTTATATTGATTTCCAGTAATGTGGCTAGAGCACAGAAGTGGTGCCAGTGGTATTATCCAGGCCTAGTTGAAGACAAATGGAAGTATTTGCATTGCAGATCTCTGGAAGAGCAAGCCTGTCTGTCTTCTCTTGGGAGTTCACTGTTGGTATCCCTCTTGTGCTTGTCCTGAGGTCCCTTTGGTGTTTTTGTTGTTGTTGGAAGCATTCTAGGATCTTGGGAATGGAAAGCATTCGGAGTTGAAACAGTGATTTCACACTCATCTGACCTGTTAATTTTATATATTGAAATCTAAGCAGGTAGGAAAAGGAGCTGCAGTGGGAATGGGAAGATTGAAAGCTTGCACAGAGGAAAGGTTGGATGCAACTGTACTCAGAACATGGAATTAGTAAATAATGCAGCTGTGACCTTGTGCAGCACTCGTTTGCAGGTGATGCTCTCAGTACTTGTATAAGGCAGTTAGATATTTATTTTTTGTTCTAGTGAGTTACTAATTGCTGATATAAAGAAGAAGGAAATTAACACTGGAGATCATAAATATGTCTTGTGGAAATTGTATTTTAATGGAAGTGTTCAGGATAAATACTAGAAAATGACCAAGGGGTGCAGACTACCTGCTATAACTCGTAATTTATTTGGGGAACATTTTGCCTATGAAATTAAGAGCTCTGACTTTTTTTTTGGTTGTGTGTATCAGCAGCAAACCAGTGAATAATGAGGTTCTTAAAAATCCCTTGTCCCTGCCTGTTACAATTAGTCCTTCCCCTCCTTGAATTCTTGAGTTTTGAGGTACTGCTAGGCTGGGAATTTTAAAACATCACCACAGGTATCTATAGACAAAATTTTACCAAGTAAACAGCATTACTGTGCTTAGAATAAATCCTAAACCAATCCATATGTGGGGATGTAAATGGGATTATTTAGGTGCTTTTGTTTAGTGGATTTATGGTCAACATGCAGTATTTAGGAAGTTAATTTGTTTTTTAGCAAGATAGCGAGTCCAACTCTGAATTTAACGACATGGATGTTGGAATTGAATAAGTTGATGATTTTATTCTGGTGCACATTGGCTCTCTGTGTGCTTGGTCAGCCTACACTGAAGCTGAAAATAAAACTGGTTAGGTAATGTTTTTTCCCCTTAACGTGCTCTCACAGTTTTGGTCGGGGTCTCTCCTCATGGTTTCCAAGTGCCCTCTAGTGCAGCTGTAGCTGCAAGTGAAACTGGAGCATTTCTTTGTTGCCTCCTAGGGTTTCAGACTTGCTGCAGCTTCCCCTGGGTGGTTTCCCCACTCAGCTGGCTGAGTTTACCCAGGTGCTGTGGTACCTGCCCAGCTCTCAGGTAACAGAGCAGTGAACATCCTGTGCTGGGCAGCAAACTCCTGACAGCCCTGTCTGGAGAGCACAAATGCTCAGCAACGTTATTAACCAGCTCCAGCCCAGTCCTCAGCTCTGCTACAGCAAAAATGCCTGAAACTCACTCTGCTTCACTTCCCAGAATCGTGTCTTTTACACCTGTAATAAAGCAGAGCACTTTTTCAATGTGCTTTCTGAATTTTCCTCTCTGACTGTATCTCAACCTGAGTTTTTTTTTTTAATGAGATTGATTTTTGAAGGAACACCATTGAAGACTGAAGTGAGCTTGCTATTTTCTCTCTCATTCTCTTGACAAGTCATCTCTTCCACTGCACACAAACAGAGCTGATTCACTGTCATGTTATTAAAACATGTTGAAGAAATTTAAACATGCTTTAGAATTTCTGTTCAGAAACATTAAAATTGCTGCCTCCAAGATGGTTACAGCTACTGTAGGAATTCAAATGTCCTCTTCTGGGTTATGAAAGCTGTTAGATGGATCTAATTACTACTCATTGATTGTATAAATGGTTTTATTTTATCTGTTATCTGGCCTCTGTTCTCTTTGCTGTGCGAACATGTGTGGTAATAGCAATACCTGCTAAAAGCTGTAATAGCTCTCCAGTGCTGGGCTGTGTTGTGCAGCTTGAGCTATGGAAATTTAATGTAGAGATCATTATTGCAGCCTGGCAGGTGAATCCTGGCTGTTGGACATGCCTGTCCTCTGGAAGAAGTGCATGCTTGAAATATTGTGTGTGATGCAGTTATGTGCACATCAGGCTTTGCAGAAAGCTGGAATTAGGAAGTGTGATGGACATGTAGTCACTGTCCCTGTTCCCTACCACCTGCCCTGCTCAGATATCTGAATATTTTCCCATTTTCCAAAGTGTTTCTTTTGCAAAACAAGCTAGTTCAGGAGGATATACTGTGCAGTTGGGAATTTATGGCAGAGCTTTTTTAAAAATGCTTTTATAGCTTCTGAATGTTTGGGGTTTTTAAAATCTGATATAAATTAAATACTGATTAACCAGAGGAAGTTGAGACTGTGTCTGGTGCAATGACAATTAGCAGGTTTTATAGTGTACATAATTCTGAAAATGTGAAGGTCTTCTTCAGTAGCTGATAGACTTAAATCTGAGTATGTGAGGCGTCATCACTTCAGTGTTACTTGGAATAATTGAAGTGGACTTAAAAAACATTGGTCATTTGTCAGGAAAAATGAGGCTTGCAGTTCGTGACTGACACTGAAAATTGTGAACTGCCTCATCAGCTGAAAGACAGATCAACACTTGGATGTAATAAATAGATTATTCCTAAATCTTTCTCAAATCCTGGCAATGTTTATACTGATGAGTACAGAGCAAACTGGGTGTCTTCATCCATGATATGTTTAATGTGAGGAGCTTCTAGACTTAAACAGGTTTTCCTCATAAACAATGGCTAAATCCAAAGGTATCTGGGAATAACAACTGCCACCCTTTCTTCAGGTCCTACTGTAATTATTCTCTGATCTATTGGTTTAATAAATGGGGGTTAGTGTCAGATATTGTAAAAGGTGTCTGTTAAAAAGATGAAACTGAGATTATAGGATGTCGTGGCACAGGGTTGTCTGGCAGTGTGTAATATGAATCTCTGGAGATTTATAGTGTAGCTGATATGGTGATGTTTGGAGCTGATGATCTTGGAGGTCTTTTCTAACCTCATTCTATGGTTCTATTCCATGATTTGTATCAGGGAGAATCGTATTGCTGAGTGTGTGTGGACTATTTAGAATAACAGGTGTATTTTAAATAAATACGTTATTTACCCACATGTAACTTGTTTCTGTGTACATCCCCTACTTAATATTCTAAAAAAAAAAAGTTAATATTAAATTTTGGGTCAGACAGAAGTTACCAGTTATAATTTTTTGTGTTAGTGCAGTTTCCTTCTCCCTGAGCGGGGCATTGCCTTGAGGAGTCTCTTGAAGAGTGTTTTGATAACAACTCTCTCACTAAATGCTGCTGAAGTGCTTCAATCTCTGATCACAATATTTAATATTTTATGTTGATACTGGAAAAAACCCAGCAGCTGATGTTCACTTATTTAAAAAGTGTCTTTTTTGATGGGTTAAGTATTTTGTATGTGAGCAAACACATTCTGTGGTTGATGATGAGGCAGTTTACACCAAACACTTACTACTGCTCAGGCTGTTTTTAATTTCATCTCTGTTGAGACTCATTCCTCTAAAATCAGAGGACAGAAATGAGTTTTAAATACATTTGGCTCCGATGGTTGGGAAATGTGGCACCATTTGATCAATGGGCAAAGAGCAGGAAGTGAAACGTGAGGCTGTGGAGCTCCTTGGCTCTGGGAGAGGAGCAATGGAAACTCCCAGGAATGGGCATCCCATGGCCCTTCCCTCGGGCTGGTGTTGTTTCCAAAGCCTCTGCCCAGCTGGGATCAAGGACACTGGACAAACCCAACTTTTACAAGGGCTGGAGCTCTGGGAGAACAGATGAGTCCTTGTTCTTTTACAGAATGTCCCAAACCCGTTTCCTAACACTGGGAAAGTCATTTGAGCTGTTCTGATGTCAGTGCTCTGACTCCAGGGTTGGCTGTTTTGTTTTTAATCTGATTTTAGTTGATTGAGGTGAATCTTTCGAAGAATCAAATTTCTGTGTGTCAAGTTAATTAAAATTTATGTTATTGTAAGTACCCTGCTCTTCTAGAGTATCACTACAACACAATAAGTAACTGAAAGAAATAAGGAAAACAAGTAACCTTGTGCAAGGTTTGCATGTGGTTTGCATAAAAAAAATCCCACTTAGGCCTCTAGCATCCTTCCTCCAGCTCTTTTGAAAGCAGTGTTCATGTTTCTTTCTCCCAAAATAAATGTTGGTTAATGAGTATCAAGTTGGTCCATGACTCAACCTCTTTCAAAAGCTTCTCATGTAGCATGGATTTCTGAGGAATTGCTCCTCTGTCTTTCAACTCCAAAAAGGCTTTAACACCTCGCAGCTGAGGGGAGGAATTGGGGGTTTGTAGCTGGGGAAGTGCCTTCAGCATTTGAGGAATGTCCTCATCACCTGTTGAACACGCTGGCAGAAACCAGAATCAACTTGTTCACACCAATAGTTTAATAAATGAAGAGTAACTCAATAAAATAAACATCATTGTGATGTGACTGGTAGGAATGAAAGGCACATCTACCACGTGTTTTGAAAGGCCTTTGATCTCAGATGCTGCAGTCTCCTGTTTGCCTTAATGTGGGAATAATGGTACACAGGAAGCTCCCTGGTGTTGGCAGGCTGGGCTGCAACATGATACATCACTGCTTTTTTTTTTTTTCCCTTTGGATTATGTGACACAAACATGTCTTCCTTCCTGTTTAGGAGGAAACAAAGCAGTTGTTGAATCAGCTGAAGTCTGGTTCTCGCTCCGACTCCCGGGAGGATGAGATCTCCCCTCCTCCCCCCCTCAACCCTGTGGTTAAATACCGATCACGACGTGGGGCCATCAGTGCAGAAGTCTACACAGAAGAGGATGCTGCCTCTTATGTTAGAAAGGTGCTCTGACTCTTAAACCTTGCTCAGAATTACATCCACAATCCAAGAGTCTATCTGAACCCACCTTCTATCCAGGGCATTAAATAACACCAAGCTCCTGGAGCCTGTTATGTCCTAATTGCTGTAAAAAGCAGACCTGTGTGTGTGCCTGTTTAACTGGAGGACAGAATAACCCATCATGCAATTAAACCATTCATGCATTACTTAGACCTGTTCCCTTTGAAGTCATGTATATTTAGATGTGCATATATTTAGATATATAGAATGTGCTTCCAGTTATTTGGCAGCTGCAACAACATTTGGCCTAATGGCAGAGCAGGCTTGCTGCTGTTCCCAGGAAAGCACAGGTTGAACAGATACTCGTCCTCCTGCAAAAAAACTTAAAAACTGAACATGGAATTATGCTTTCCAGTTGCATAAAATAATACAAAATTATATTTTCCTTGTGTTCAAACTGTCTGTAAACATTTACTATATTTGGAGTTGTATTTATAGTGCTTGAAAGAAAATGGAAAAACTCAGCCGGTGTTTTGTAGCAATTTAAGTTGTTTTTTTACCATGGGAAATGCAGAAATTTTTCATGTGAAAAATTAACCATTTCCTTTCTCTGATCCTCCCCTAGGTTATTCCAAAGGATTATAAAACCATGGCTGCTTTGGCAAAAGCAATTGAGAAGAATGTGCTGTTTACCCATCTTGATGATAATGAGAGGAGGTAGGAGGAAGTCTTGGTGGGGTTAAGGTTTGTGGGAGGGCAGAGTTCAGAAGAGCTAAATGTGTCACAAATCTGCAGTGGCCAGGGGAAGCACACAGAGCTCCAGGAGCGTTGTTGATGGGTTGGGGGTACAGATGTGTGGAGTTGTGCAGGTTTTTGTGTGATTTGGTGTCCTCTCCTTCAGTGACATCTTCGATGCGATGTTCCCCGTCACTTACATCGCAGGAGAGACTGTCATCCAGCAAGGCAAGTGACACTGTTTGCTCTGGGGAGTCATTTGGGGATGGGGAGCTGGCTCTGGCCTAGTGCTCTGTGTTTATTTTTTAATATAAGAACAGGCTCACTGCAGCCACACGATTTCTTGTTTTGTTCCCAGAAGCACTTTATACTGAAGTGAGGAGTCAGAGCCACTGGAGGAGGATGAGGCTTTTTTGCAGAGATTATCTCTTGGAATATGGTCCTTTGATGACTCTGTAGAAATGTTATGTCAGTTTATGCATCTGGTTGGCCTTTCCAGTAATCCTGGAATTGCTGCTGATCTCCTGAGTACCAGTAAATGTCCCCTTTTGGGGGGCTGAGAGGAGTGTGAAATCAGCAAAATGTGATGTTTCACCCTGCAAACTGTGCAAAAATTTGCCAACCTTGTTTAGTTTAAACATCGAAGTTGGCAGAGATGCCAGTTCTTTCTAAGTATATTCAGTTTAGTGTATATTTACTTTTTTTTTTCTCTTCTTTAGGTGATGAAGGTGATAACTTCTATGTTGTTGATCAAGGAGAAATGGATGTAAGCATTACTGGTAGTTTATTAATGATATGTTCATTCCTAGAAGAAGAGTACTCTGATATTTGTAGGCCTCTTCTACAGACCCTGCCTTTAGCAGCTTTGCTCATTTTAAGTTCTTACTTACAGAAGTTTGTTTTGCCCCCTAACAGCTCAGTCTGGTTGCACAGACTGAGTTTGAAAAGGAATGATTTGGACACAATACAGATGTGTTAAGCATGCAGGGTGGAGTTGAGGTGTGGGGCAAGCTTTAAGAACAACCAGACTTTTTATTTTCCAGCCCAGCTCATTCACAGCTCTTTATGACACAGACCTTGTTGAGATGTTATTTCTCAGGAGTCTGTGTAGAGTCTGTGCATGAGATGTAGAAGAGAATCCCTTTGTCAATGAAAATTCAAATTGTGCTGGGGTTGGAAGCATTGATAAAACCCTGAAATGATCAACCTTAGTGCAGATGTGAGAATTTCCATGTACTCCCAAGGGAATAGAGGGAGTTGAGGGGTGTCTGACCATGCTCTGCCTTCCAGGTTTACGTGAACAGTGAGTGGGCCACCAGTGTGGGTGAGGGTGGGAGCTTTGGAGAGCTCGCCCTCATCTACGGCACCCCCCGAGCTGCCACCGTCAAAGCCAAGACCAACGTCAAGTTGTGGGGCATTGACAGGGACAGCTACAGAAGGATCCTGATGGCAAGTAGCCCTCAAAACCTGGATTTATGCTTTGGGGGTTATGTATCCTGGGTGTCTGTCCTTCTGCCTGTCCTTTGCTGGAGTTATTTATTCCAAATCCTGCTGTCTGCTCAGTAATCAGAAAGCTGATTACTCAACGTGCATCTCTCAGGCACAGGCAAGGGGGGGGAATCTTGCATTAGTGAGCAAAACAATGCCAGTATTAAACTGAGCTGAGACTGTAATAAGACTGCAATAAATGCTGAGTACTTCAGGAATGTTGCTCAACTGGAATATTACTGAGAGAACTCAATTTCAAAACATTTCATCTTGTGGGTTTGGGGTCTGTGAGACAGAACGCCGTGTGTCTGGTTAAATTTGTTTGTGTCTGGAATTTTATTTAGAGTAGAAAGAAAACTTACTTTGTGTCCTTTCCCTTTTTTTTTTATAGGGAAATACTTTGAGAAAGAGAAATATGTATGAGAAATTCCTTAGTAAAGTATCTATATTGGGTAAGTGAGCAGATTTTTGTTTTGGAGTGGAATCAGTTGCCACATTGTCATGAAGCTGTTACCCAGCATTATGATGATTACAGGCTGTTGTGGTAACTCATCACAGCTACTTCTCTGCATCAATCCAAAATAACTCAAATTCAGGTCCTGATCACTGATGCACAAATGCAGGCAGAAATACAGTGACCTCTGTATAAATACAGAGCAGAAGGTGTAATCTGTGCCTTGAGAAGACACTCCAGTAATGAACTCTTAACTCTGCAGAATCTCTGGACAAGTGGGAGCGTCTCACTGTGGCTGATGCCTTGGAGCCGGTACAATTTGAGGATGGGCAGAAGATTGTGGTCCAGGGAGAGCCAGGAGATGAGTTCTTCATTATCTTGGAGGTAAGCAAGCTCAAAATTAAAAGCTCAGAACTTGACTTTTTTTTAATTGTGTTCCTAAGCAGGCACTTGGAGAAGAACAAAACATAAGAAAGTACTTCCAGAGAATCACTAAAGAAACATCATCTTGCTGGACATGCAATAACTGGGATTTACTTTTGCTGTTTTCACAATGATACTTCCAGAAAAAAAGTAACAAGTTTCTGACTGAAAGCAGTTTATCTTTCTGAGAGTATAGACATGTTCTGGATAGCTAGTAATGTCTTACTAGTGTTCTGTCTGGTGGTTTGTGTTTTTTCTGGGTTTTTTTGCTAGTCATACTATAATATTTCTACTGTTCTGAGGAAAACCAGGAAGAAGTCACTGCTGTAGATATGTAAATGTTCAAGATGTCTCATGCTTAGAGAGGAGAGGAGCAGTTGTTCTTATACAGCAGTTAGGTGAACTGTGCAAGGACTGAGAAGTGGCTTTTCAGCTGAGGCATCCTAGCAGTTATTTCTGCAAAGGAGCTGATTCTGTGTGACATTCAGTATTTGGAGTGATGCTGGAAATTGCAGTTGTGTGACTGCTGTCGTTTGTTGAAGGGCACAGCTGCAGTGTTACAGCGCCGGTCAGAAAACGAGGAGTTTGTTGAAGTGGGCAGACTGGGACCTTCTGATTACTTTGGTGAGTTCTGTTGTGACAACTGTGGCTGCAGACACCACTGTCACCATTTTGTCTGTGCTGTGTCAATGGTGGAGATGAGATGGATTTGCTTAATTACTGTTTTGGGCTCCTGTGGTTGCTCTCAGTGTTGGGTGAGTATCAGAGTCACTTGGCACTCAGGCGTGCACACAGGATGTGATTGTTCCATGCTACTTTACTGTAAAAGATGATTTGGCCTGACCTCCCTGCCCTGAGCAGAGCTAAATTTCTAAATTACATCGTATTCCTCAGGGCTGTGTCCAGCTGAGTTTCCTGTGTCTCCAGGGATGGAGATCCCACAGCCTCTCTGGGCAATTTCATTCTCTGTCTAACCAGCCTTGTTGTGCAGAAGCTTTTTCCTTCATGCCTGACAAGAATTTCCTGTTCTGCAGCCTGTTGCTTTCTGTCTGTGTTTCCCTGTGCAGCCTGGGTTTGTCTTTGTAGTCACTCATTACACAGCTGAAGACAGCAGTAAGATAAGAAAATTCCTTCTGTCTCCAAGTCGGAAAGGAACCTGGTCAGAGCCTGCTCTTTAGTGGTTAAACACAGCCCTCCCTCTCAAAACCCCTAACATTTTTCTCATGTTTTCGGTAGTTCCTCTCTTTGCTCTTGCTAAAACCTTTTGGTTGTCCAGGTTTTCAGCTCTGTAGATGATGTAAGCAGCAAATCCTCTGCAAGGCCTGAATTACGATGGACTTGAGTGCATGGGTTCTGCCCAAAGGCCTGCTTGGCTCAGGATCTAGGAGTAGACATCATTCTGTGTCATTTCATATTTTCTGGTATTTCCCTCTGTGTTCTCTTGAGTTTCCCACTCTAAAACGAAGTATTATCACAGTCATTGTGTCCAGGTGCTGCAGACCTTTCTTTCAGGGGTTTAACTCTGTCTTAGAACCTCCTTATTCTTTAGCAAGCCTCTCTTTTGGAAGCTGCTGAGTTCAGGAGTTTGGGCACAGAGGAAGAGTTTTCCTCATTTCTTTGGAACATCCCTTCTGATAATGCAGGCAAAAATGTTCTCCAAGGAACACTGAGTTCTTTCCTCAGTCCTGAACATGGACAGAGCTCAAGTCCAAAACCAAAACCTCAGAGTTGCTGCTCTGGTTTCTTCCATGCTTGTTGTAGGAATGTTAGGGGTTGTTTCTGTTGCTGATAACAGGGACTTGTTGAAAACTTCATTTCCAAATGCTGTTCAGCAGTTGAAACAAAGCTTTTGGCATGTTTGTGCAAAACTTAAGAAATGGGATCCAGTGGGACTCCAAAATGCTCTTTTTCCACAGCCCCATGACAAAGTCAGAGTTCTGATGCTGGCCTGCAATGGGTCAAAGGCTTCTGTCTGGTGCATGAATGTTTTATTTGTTTGTTTACTTCAAAACCATGCTCTTGTTGTCCTGAGTTTCCTAGAAACACCCGAATTGAGCAGTACTATTAGAAAAATAACTACTTGTTGGCTAGGAAAATGACACTGTGAATTGAAACATGACCTTTCTCAAAGAGACACAGTATTGAAAATTTTTAGGCTTTTTTTTCAGAGAGACTTTAATGTGGACAGGCTCTTTAATTACAAAATCAACAAGTAGGTATTTTTTTTAAACTACCTTCACAGTTGCTTTTAATGTAATTACTTAGGTACTTGTTCTGAGCAGTGCTAAAGCCTGAATTACCTTCTCTGCAATTTCAAGTGGAGAAGGGTCATTTCTTTGCCTCTTTTTCCCATTGATTGGTAACTCTGCTGCCTGTTTCTGCTGTCCCAGGTGAGATTGCTCTGCTGATGAACCGTCCTCGAGCTGCCACGGTCGTGGCTCGTGGCCCCTTGAAATGTGTGAAGCTGGACCGGCCCCGGTTCGAGCGCGTGCTGGGCCCCTGCTCGGATATCCTCAAGAGGAACATCCAGCAGTACAACAGTTTTGTATCACTGTCTGTCTGAAACCCTCCTCCCTGTCCAAGCCATGCTTCACGAATGCAGACTGCTTCCTTCCCCTTGTGCAGAGCCACATCACCACTGGCATTTGCAGCTTCCTGTCCGGTTAAAAAAAAAAAAAAAAAAAGAAAAAAAAAAAAGAAAAACGGAAAAAAAATTAAACTGCTTATCATGGCACTGTCATTAATTTAGAGCATATTATTTCTGTGCTCTCTGTCCCATTAAATTAATAGAAAAAGTTCAGTGGAGACGTTTGCTTCTCTCTGTCACCAGTGTCCAACTCAGGCCAGTGCTCAGCAAGGGAGAGACCTCCTGGCACCACGCCATTGCCATAGAATGAGGAGGTGACAGTAAAGGGAGGAAAAAAAAGTTCTTTTAAAAGTGTTTCTCAAATTATTGGACAGATTTTAAGGCTGTGGTCATCACCTGCTGTATTTCTTTTCACATGAGAGCTACCCTTGTAATTGAGCTTCTTGGGGCTTGGGGTTTTCTGGGTTTCGTTTTCATTTTCTGGGTACTGTAATCCTAGATTCAATCGTGAGGCATCAGCTGCTAAGAAAGCCACAGTTGGAATTTACCAGTATAATTGTTCCTGTGTCTGCTGGTTTAAGATTGCTTAGTTCTGTTCTTGTCAAGTGTAAATCAAAAGCTTTCCAGGTTACTAGTTCTGGTGAACTACTTCAGCTGTTGATCCATTTGCTGACTTGCCGCAACTGATCTTTTCCACTTGTTCTTTCTCCAGCCATAGATTTGCCATTTAAAACTCTTCCTGTTCCAAGTGGCAAGAACCAAATGCTCCATGAAATGCCTGACTTTGGTCTCTAGTACATAGATTGGTGTAAGAATGGTGCAGCTGTCCAGCTGTTAGTACTGTTTGAGTGCTTAGATTGGTGTAGAAGTCGAAAGCAAACATTTGATTTTCCCTGTGAATTGTTCTGTTAATCCTCAGTTGACTTTTAAAAAAATCACCATCAGTTCAAGTGACCCTTTGTTACCAGGGGAAATAAATGCTGTGTGTTTTGGCCAGTATCAGTTGCAGGTGACAAGATTGCTGGTCTGTAGAGCTCCATTATTCTTGGTACAGAATGTGAGGCAAAAAAACTGAGTGTTTGAACTTTCCTGCAGCACTCAGTTGTTTTAAGTTTTTAGAGCTGTCAGTTCATCATTTTAAAAATGGTTCACTGTAAATCTACTTCAAAGCCAAAAGGTGCAT
Organism: Onychostruthus taczanowskii; assembly: GCF_017590055.1. NCBI lineage: Eukaryota > Metazoa > Chordata > Aves > Passeriformes > Passeridae > Onychostruthus > Onychostruthus taczanowskii. Next base: position 6,557,718 of record NW_024500350.1, read on the forward strand.
TCTCTTTTCTTGCTTATGGAATTTCCACCACACTTATTTAATCCTTTTTTTTTTTTTCCCCCCAAGTTCAATCTGTTGCGGAGTCTTAAATGTATTTCAGTATTTCCCAGCTTTGTGTTCCATTACTCTGTGCTCACCAAGACTTCCCAAAAGTTTTTACTGAATTCCACGGTTCAATAATTGTAGGCAATTTTTAAGGTTTCCTTTAAACTGTAATTTATATCAAGTAGCATAGGTTTGTATTTGGGAGTGACAGCAAGCAGTTTGGCATTTGTTGTGCAACTACTTTAACGATGGAGCCCTCGTTTTATTTCCTTTCTGAGGTGGAGTGGATGCAAATCCAGCGTTTTCCCAGGCATGGAGAGAATCAGGAAGAGTCTGCTAATTCATGCAGAATAATACTGAAAGTATCAAGCCTTTACAAAAGGTTTCAGGGTATTTCTGAAACTGAAATCCCAGGAAGGGGATTGAAATGCTTGTGGTTTGAGTTCTCTATTCAAGAGATGTTGAATAGAGGATTTCTGCCAGAGTCCTTAAGGAATAAACAAATGCTACCTTTTTTTTTTTTTTTTTTTGGTAAAACCTTTTTCTTAAGTTTTGACTCTTGCAGGTTTTTTTCTTCATATGTGTTTTGTGTTACATTAAAGCACCAAAAACTGTGTAAACCAGTTAGAGCTCCACAAAAAAATGCACATTTTTTTTATATAAGGCTTTCTAATCAAGTTTCACTACTGCATCTTTTTAGCTTGCTGTTTACTCCCTTTTGTAGTTTTACCTACAAGATTTTAAGATAAATCAGCTAAGTCTGAGTTAAATATTAAACACAGTTATAGCTTTACCTTTGTGTGCAATTTCAATATGTTTGAAACCACAATTGGCATAGTTTTGCCTTAGCTAACATTCAGGGCTTTAGAAGTACTTTTTTGCTAGTCTATCTTCAGCAAATTGATGAAGTCTATTGCCCTAGGAAGCTATAGTCAACCAGAGGACCATTTTTGTATTGTTACCTGACTCTATAAGTCTGATTTACTGTATGTGCTAATATATTATATTATATTCCTTTTGTTATAGATTGTCCTAATGGCAGGTAAAGCAATAAAATGATTTAAATTCTTAAATGCAATCAGCCTCTTTTATTTTATTCCCTGCCTCTACGTCGTGTTTTCCTTTGGCTTTAGAGGATGTGTTATGAATGAGGCAGCAGAAAATAAGCAGCTTAATGGATTAGCTTGGTGTAAACTCCAGAGGGGTGAGTTCAGGTCGTGGCTTCCCCCTGGAGCCTGGAGAGAGTTCAGCCTCCACGTGCCAGCCTGGGAATTCCTCTGCACTTGGACCTGTGTCCTGTTTGGCTCCTTGCAGCTTTCATCTCTCCCAAGGTGTTCATTCCCAGCCCAGCCATGATTTTTGGATTTCTAAGTTGACTGCTCCCATCTCTGCAACCCCTTAATGAGCATGGGATGGATAACCATGAGTAAGTTGTGGTGGGAAATGGAAAAGGGGGGTTTCCAGCTGTGGTGAAGCAGGAAAACAATTTGAAGAGTGACCTGAAGCAGCTCAGACTTGGATGTGTTTTACAGCCAGCTCCAAGAAAGCTGAGTCACCCAGCTTTGAAGGTCCAGTAAAAATGTATCTGTCATGCAGAGGAGAATAAAAGTAAGAAGAACCCTGTACCAGCCATTTAAATATCCATGGGTTACTTTCCTTCACCTGCCCTCCCTTTACCAGTCCCCTCCACTGAAAAAAACAGGCTGAAACCAGAACTTTTATTACCTAAAGTGAAACTTTAAACCCTCCACTTCCAGCCTTATAACTATAAATACACACTTTATAATTACAACTTAAATTTAAGCTTATCTTCTGTTGCCATGTGCTTCCTGTTGAAGCAGCAAACAGTCACCATTCCATGGCAAAAGATGGAATTAATTCTGGGTTTGTCCTGTGTGGGGAGAGCACAAAGTCACCGGTAGAGGGAGATAAAACTCTGGGAATTCACTCTTCTGGACAGAAATAACCGACAGAGCAAAGTGCTGAGAGGGAGTCACATCCTCGTATTTTCATCTGTTCTCTGCCCACAAGAGTAAAAACATCTGGAAGTCCCAAGAGTAAAAAGGTCAAGAATCTGCTTGAGACTGTTGAGAAGTTGGAAATGCAAGGACTTGTCTGAACCACCATGTGGGAGAGACTAAAGGAGCATGGAGTGGGGTTTTTGGTGGGGTTTATGTGGGGTTCTTGCTCACCTTTGTGGCCTCAGAATATTGGAGGAATTTCTTCACTAGGAAACACTCCAAACTTCCTCCAACACAAATGGGCACTGTAGGACACACTCAGATCAGAACTGCACCTCTGCCGTGGGTTTGCAGTTTGGAGCCAGGTGCATTATCAGATTACTGTGGAGTTAAATGAGGCACCAGCACAATCCCCTGTGACAAACAGCTGTGGCCAAATGAGCTTTGTTCCTTCCTTGCATCATCCAGGCACTTGGTGTCACTGAGCTCCCTTTAGGTCAGGCAAAACTCCAGCCCATGGGACACAGCTGGTGGTGGTGCAGCAGCCTGCTGGATCCTGTTAAAATGCTGCCTGGAAGCTTTTGTGCAGGGATTTGGGGACCCTTAGAAGGTCTGCAGTGCTGTAGGTGCCTTTTGTTTAACTTAAAGGTTACTTTAGAATGAGTTTCTGGTAGATTGGTTATGGTGTGGGTTTTTTGTTGGCTTTCTTTTCCCTCTTAAGGATGATAAATTATCAACAGAGTTCTCAAGTACTTTCCCCGGGCTGCCAAAAGGCTCAGTGTAGTAATTCCTAATAGTTAAAGGAAAAAGCTATTAAGGAGAGCTTCACTAATCCAGTTATTCTTAAACCTTGTTGTCGGGAGGTGAAAGGTCAGCAGGGAACTGAAATACCCACGAAAACTCCCTACCCACACTTTGTTTTGGTCCCCAGTTTCTGTTGCATCTCCTCAAAATGCACAGACTTGGAGAGGGGGGAGAGACTGGGATAACCATTTCTATTTTCCAGCTAATTATGACAGCCTAAATGACTGTAAAAGATATGAGGAGAAAATTATTTTAAAATGACCTGAGTTAGATTCCCCCGACTTTAGCAAAACGTTTTCCCCAGAAATGGGTGGGTTCTTGAATTGTAAATACAGTCCAGTGTCTCAAGTGCTTTGATTTACAGGATGCTTTTTTTAGTGTGGGTTTTTTCCCTTGGGGTCTAAGGCAACACAGACCTGCTTGTGTTCTGTATCCAAACTGGCCCTTCAGGCAGGTCAGGGCAGTGCTTTCAGTGCCTGTGAGGCTTTGTGTGACATGCACAGGTCGCTGTGGGCTGGGGTGACACTGCTCCTGACAGTGAGCACGTGTAATGCCTTAAGGTCTATCTTAGCCAAGCCTAAAACTCAAACTATTGTTTCATGTCCTTGCTTGCTGTACTGTTGTAACTTTTCTACTTTCAGACCCTGCAGCTGCAGCTAGCTCTGAGGTTTTTTGCTCCTTCTGTTTCTGAGCCTGCTTTCACAGCTTTCTGAAAGTCTTCTTACCTTTACTGTGTTTCTCACAATGCCCTCTGGTGTGGCCAAGCTAGACCAATGCCCTGTCTTGTGCCAGGGGCAGGTATTTCTCAAATATACACTCCTGGCCACAGAACAAAGACTTACTAAGAGGAAAATGCTCTTGGCATCTCTTTATTCAACCCTCACCCTCGGGTCGAGTTCGTGTCCTTCTCTAGCAGGACCAAGCCGCTGTGGAGTTTCTGGTAGATTGGTTATGGTGTGGGTTTTTTGTTGGCTTTCTTTTCCCTCTTAAGGATGATAAATTATCAACAGAGTTCTCAAGTACTTTCCCCGGGCTGCCAAAAGGCTCAGTGTAGTAATTCCTAATAGTTAAAGGAAAAAGCTATTAAGGAGAGCTTCACTAATCCAGTTATTCTTAAAAACCTCGTTGTCGGGAGGTGAAAGGTCAGCAGGGAACTGAAATACCCACGAAAACTCCCTCCCCACACTTTGTTTTGGTCCCCAGTTTCTGTTACATCTCCTCAAAATGCACAGACTTGGAGAGAGGGGAAGGGACGGCGATAACAGTTTCTATTTTCCAGCTAATTATGACAGCCTAAATGACTGTAAAAGATATGAGGAGAAAATTATTTTAAAATGACCTGAGTTAGATTCCCCCGACTTTAGCAAAACGTTTTCCCCAGAAATGGGTGGGTTCTTGAATTGTAAATACAGTCCAGTGTCTCAAGTGCTTTGATTTACAGGATGCTTTTTTTAGTGTGGGTTTTTTCCCTTGGGGTCTAAGGCAACACAGACCTGCCTGTGTTCTGTATCCAAACTGGCCCTTCAGGCAGGTCAGGGCAGTGCTTTCAGTGCCTGTGAGGCTTTACATGCACAGGTCGCTGTGGGCTGGGGTGACACTGCTCCTGACAGTGAGCACGTGTAATGCCTTAAGGTCTATCTTAGCCAAGCCTAAAACTCAAACTATTGTTTCATGTCCTTGCTTGCTGTACTGTTGTAACTTTTCTACTTTCAGACCCTGCAGCTGCAGCTAGCTCTGAGGTTTTTTGTTCCTTCTGTTTCTGAGCCTGCTTTCACAGCTTTCTGAAAGTCTTCTTACCTTTACTGTGTTTCTCACAATGCCCTCTGGTGTGGCCAAGCTAGACCAATGCCCTGTCTTGTGCCAGGGGCAGGTATTTCTCAAATATACACTCCTGGCCACAGAACAAAGACTTACTAAGAGGAAAATGCTCTTGGCATCTCTTTATTCAACCCTCACCCTCGGGTCGAGTTCGTGTCCTTCTCTAGCAGGACCAAGCCGCTGTGGAGGTTGAGCAAACCAAGGTCAGGCGTTCCCTCAGCCTCCCAAGGGCACAGCCAGCTCCAGACCTGGAGATCACAGCTTCTCCACCCCAGAGCTGTGCTTAGGGTGCAGAGATCAGCTGCAGCCACGGCAGCACTGCCCGAGCACGGGAGCTCTGCTTAAACACCAGCAGAGGAGCCCGGTGGGACTCTTGATCTTCTGCCATCTCCCCTCAGAGTCTCCGTGAGTGTTTGTGGGTGGAAATGAGCACTTGCTGGAGCTGCCACTTGCCTGGCAGGGCTCTCCTGGCTCTGAGCCCTAAGTGTCCAGCTTGGCTCTGTGCACTGCAGGGCTCTGGGGCTGCCTGGTGTCGTTGGCCACCACCGTGGCCTCTCCAAAGGTGTCAATGCACTTGCCCACGGCCTCCAGGATGAGCTGTAGCCGCCTGTCCAGGGCCAGGAGATGGGGCTCGGTGAGCACAGGGGCCAGGGGGTCCTGCAGCAGGGATTCCCTCATCACGTCGCTGAGCCGGTACTCGGGCTCTGCCAAGAGCTGCAGGCGCAGCAACGTCGTTCTCTTTATTCTGCAAAAAAACAAATCAACAATTAATGCCTCCCAGCAAGAGCAGCTGAGCTCCTTGACAGCAGCAGGGCAGAGATGGGTGAGGAATTTAAAGAAATTAGGATCAAAAGTTCTATAATTTTAATTTTGGAAGGTAATGAATTTTTTTTTCAGAAACCTCTAGTTCTTCCTTTGTTTTCCCAGAGTATTTGTACTGCAAATTTCTGTCAGCAGAGAGAAAAACATGACAGAAGTTCTCAGTAGTGAGTGAGTCAGAGATGACCCAGTTCCCCAGGTTCCTGCAGGGTGGTGTCATCTCCCCAAGGATGACATTTATGAGACGGGAGCAGAGGGGGAGGTAAATGAAAAGACATGAATGAGAAAATATCTTCTGTCAAAACTCTGAGCAAAAAGAGGGAATATTTCCTGGAACTGATGTAACTGTGACTTTTCACCTTAGGGGGTACTGAGATTCAAATGTGATTTACTTTGACAGAAAATGGGATGAAAAGCTGCAATCTTGGAATGCTTCTGGGCATGAAATGAAGTGTTCTGAAATCATTTGTTTAATCCTCAGCAGAAATGTGTTGACTTCAGCGTGTATAATACTGAAATAAATCAGTGGCTGTAGTTATTGCCCTTTGAATCTTGGAAACAAAGTGGTCCATGCTTATGGAACCATTTGGATTCAGCCCAGTCAGATTTTTCAGGTGGAAAAAGGTGAAGTCAGATCCATTTTAGGCTGCTCAAGAATTTGTATTCTTAGGCTGTTGTTTATCCAGGGCATCCATTGGGAATGTTGATCTGGATCTCTGCAGCTCCAACAGGCCATGTGTTGTTTGGGAAAGGGTTGTGGCTGCTCCAGGTGTTGGTGACAATCACTAAGGTAGGAAAGGACCTTTAGGATCATCAAGTCCAACTGCTGTCCCAGCACCATCAAACCACGACCCCAAGTGCCACATCCACAGATCACTCAAATTCCAGGGATGGTGACTCCATGATTTCCCTGGGCAGCCTGTGCCAGTGTTTTACTACCCTACTAGTATGTTTTACCACCCTTTCCAGGAAAATATTTTCCTAATATCCAGTCTAATCAGGAGTGTGTGTGGAGCAAGGTGTATTTGGGCAGTGGCACAAGGGAAGGAAGATGCTGCTTCCACAGGGCCAGGCATCACCTTCCCGCATTAATATTCCTGAAAAACCTAAAATAATCAATTGATCAAGTGTGAGGACTGACAAGGAAGCTTTAAAGCCCAGCTGTGAGGTGCTGCTGCTGCCAGGGGAGGCTGTGCCCAGAGCAGATGTGAACGAGCATCTGTGCGCTGTCCTTCGAGGCAGGGCCGGCCTGGGAGCTGCTGTGGGTAAACACCAGCTGTGTTTGCTCTGGTCCCAGCAGTGCTTGGAGGTGGAGAGAGGGCTGGTGTGACCCGTGAGGAGCAGCTGATGGAGTGCTGGAACAGTTACACAACAAACAAACAGAGCACAGACAGGGCTGAGATGGAAACGCTGCCGCCAGCCCCGCTATGCTCCCATGGGGGCTGTGACCCTGTGGCTGGGCTGGACTGCTGAACCTTTCACCCCGAGCCTTCCAGGGACTTCAGCAGCCTGACTGGGGCTGCTTCCAGGCCTGGCTGTGCCTCCAGGAGGGTTTTGATGCTTTCAGGGAAAGGACCATCTCGTGGTATGGCTGTATTTGTGCCACTCGTTGTCTGGGAGAGGAGACCTGCAGGCTTCAACGTGTGGGTCAGGCTGGGAGAGGCAGATAAAACAGACTCAAATCTGCTGGAAGCCAGGCTTGGAGCAGGAGTCAGCTGGGAACAAGGTGGATGTGTTTAACAGCCTGCTCTCAGCATCCCTGTGCTCCTGGCTGGAGGAGCTTCCCTGCTCACATGGCTCAGCTTGGTGTCGGAGCAAGGAGGAGACTCGGTGGGCTGAGTCCAGGTTGCTGGTCAGGGCAGGCTGAAATTTGTGGCCTCTGTGTGCTTACTCAAGCAAAACCTCTTCCCTTCCTTCCCAAGTGGTTTTAGGAGCTCTCCCACTCCAAATGGATCGGCTCTTGTGGGAAATGAGGGTTTGTGTGTCTTCCTCAGGCAGCACGAGTTGTTTTTATGCTGTTCCTGGCCCTTGTTTGCTTATGACAAGTTGTTCAGGTCCTCTTACCACTGCCTTGAATTAAATTAAGAGGAGTTTCTGGGAGGTGGATCTGGAAGAATAGGAATGCTGTGACCTGTGGATATTATGGTATGACGGTCAAATTAAGAGGCAGAGTTAATTTCAAACTGCACAAAATTTGAAGAGAAGGATTCCCTACGAACCTGCAATTAGAAATTAAAAGACTTGCTGAGTGCAAATAACAGTTCTTGAAATTAAAGGTGTGTGGGGAGAGTGCAGTTACCACCCTGAGGGAGAGAAGGAGCAGGTAGAGCAAGGAAAAAGGCTCCACGTCTCCTGAAGACAAACCCGAGGGAACAGCAGCTGCTTCTGCCTCTTAAATTTAACTTGCAGCTGCTGGTTTATGGGAATTAATGAAGGAGGAACATAGGGTTAATTATGAGCTTCTCCTTCATGCCATGAGAAGAGGAAGCTTGATTAAATGCATCAAAGTTCCACCAGGATTTTGGATGGAGATTTCTGTGATTCCTGAGAGCACCTCGTGCTGCTGGGCTGGGAAAGGCTGTTAGAACTTTCTGGAAAGGTTTGATCCATTGGACAACATCTCCTGGTGTGCCAGTGGATGTTTTTCCACCGTGATTCCCATGTTCCAGCATCCAGGGTGGCTTTAGCAGGGTCCTCCTTGAGCTGCTGGAGGGAGCCAGGCCACGGTGACCTCCCCAGTGACAGCAGGAACAGGAACTTGGACATTCCTGGCAAGGAAGCTGCAGCTGGGACTTACACACAGCACTGGGAGAGCGGGGCCAGGATGGAGATTTCATCGTGGGAATGGCGCCCAAACCTGGGGGGTGAAGCAGAGTTCAGAGCCTGCCCTCCTCCTCCTCCTCCTCACCCTCCCCACCTCCTCCCGCTGCCTCACCCTCTGGCATTGTCCAGGTGCAGGAGGAAGCCATCGTCCCCAAACTTGGTGAACATCTCGTAGTGGTGCCGGTCCATGTTCCCTGCAAAGGCCACACAGAGGGACACAGCTTGCCTTGCAGGGAATTTTATAAATCATCCCAAGATTTCTTTCAGTTCTGCATGGAGTATTTGTTTGCCATGCTGGAAGTACCCAAAGTGCTGCTTTCCCTTTGTTGGGGTGGGTCTGGGGGCTCCCCTGTGCCCCCACATTGGAGGGGCTGTGGGGAGACAGCAGCCCCTCTAAAGGGAAGGGGAAGGGAAAGGGGAAGGGTTATTTCCCTCCACCATTACCTATCAGGAAGTCGAATATGGCCATGTCCACGATGTTGAGCAGCCGGTTGCTGTTGCTGTAGGGGTAGATCTCCCTCACTGTGTTGCAGTAGAGTGGATTCACTTCCCACCTGCAGGAGATGCAGAAAAGGAGACACCCCCAGCTGCTTCCGCCACGTCCCAAAAACACTCCAACACCCATCTTCCATGTGAAGATGTACAGGAGGAGGAAATAAATCTCCCCTTGTGCATGCAGGAGACTGGAACTGAAACACAGCCAATGCCCAGGCTTTAAGGGTTATTACACTAGTTATTACACTAATTATGGGCTCCCTGAAGCCTGGCCTGGGTTATTTCTGCAGCTCTGTCCGTGTGTCCGTGCCCTGCAATGCAGATCCGGGGTGCAGCCTCATTTCCCCACTTACTCCTCTTTTCCATCGAAGGAGTAGGAGCGGATCCAGGGGTTGGGGATGGAGAGCCGTGGGGCCAGGTTGAGGGAGGGCAGGAAGGCAGAGAGGGAGCCCTCCAGGAGGTGGGGGCTCCCACACACGGCGTACTCCGTCTTGCACATGTACGGGCACTTGGCGAAGAAGCAGACGTTGCTGGCTGGGGGGAGAGCAGAAAACAGGGAGAAGGGGCTGTGATCTCCAGGAGGATGCTATTGTGGCAGCAAACCCCTAAGCGGGGAATAATGTGCACTGACTCCATGATTGCAGAAGGCTGATCAATTGCTTTATTGCAATTGATTGCTTTATTATTTTATACTACACTATACTCCTAAGAAAAACCCATCGCCCTTTGTAGAAACCCAGAGCACTGGGAATATTTCTCTGCCTGCTCTGGGGTGCCCTGACCCCCCAGGAGAGCTCTGACTCTGACCCTCATTCATGGAGAAAGTTTCCTAGACTTCAAGATAGACTAGAACCCACAAAAGTGTGAAATAGATTATAGAGAGGTGCATCACTTGCTGAGAAATTCAGGTTTTGGGATTTTTAGTATGTTGTGGATGGAAGCAAGATGGAGGGCACAGGTGTTGTCCTGGGTTTCTCCTTCATGCTTATTCTTCCTTCTTCTTCTTGGGTTTGGGTGGCATTTTGTAATTGGGCATAAAAGTCCACATTGGGGCTCTTTGGGATCAATTATTGGGTTAAAAGGGGAAATAATCTAGGTGTCCGTTCTTAATTGGATACTTTAGTCTTAAAAGACCTTGTAACAAGAGATTGTTGGCCATTTTGTGCCTTCTAATGAAAAGCTGCCAAACTCATGGCAGTGAGACTGTTTTACTGATAAGAAATAATAAACACCTGAGTCTGAACAGGAGCTATTGTAGCAAGTGCTTTCAATCCAGACCCAGAAAAACCAACAACCGGGACCCCCACAGCCCTTGCCAGACAGTTCAGCACAGCTCTGACCTAACTGGTCAATCAATAAATCACCAGAGTCCAATTAAGAGATCCCTCTTTGGTAAACAATCTCCATAACACATTCCGCATGTGCACAACAACAGGCGCAGCAAATTAAGGTAAGAATTGTTTTAATTCTTTAATTCTTTCTCTGAGCATTCTCAGAGCCCAGGAAAATCCTGGGAAACCCTGTGTCTCTCTCTCTTCAGTGGATATGTGATTCCCACAGGGTGCAAGGTGGCCTGGGCTGAGCCTTTCCCTCTCGTTGTAGTGGGTCTCTGGTTGGGTAAGAAGTTACAGAGACTCTGTGTATTACAGAAGGCTGATGATCTTTCTTTATTAAGAAACCATTGATTTTGTAGACTAGTTTGCTACAGGTGTGTTTGATTGGTCCTTTACTTAAAACACCATCAGCATTGGCTAAGTAAGAAACCACCCTTTGGTAAAGAAATCTCTGTAGCGCATTCTACATGTTCACAACACCAGGTGCAGCAAGTGAAGATAAGAATTGTTTCTTATTCTTTTCTCTGATCTTCTCACAGCCTTCCCCAGGATGATGCCTGGCAAAGTTGTGTTTCTCTCTGTGCCCAGAGAGCTGCTGGCACATTTCCCCACTGTGGGACAGCGATTATTTCTTGTGGCAGGGATGGAGTGAGGGGCAGCAGATGGGAAGAGGCCCAAGGGCCTGCAAATGAGTGCAGAGCAATTTAGTACCCCCTGTTTGATGGCTGTTTCATAGAAACACTCTGGGGAATCCAAGGAAAAACAAGGTAAACCCCAAAGCATCCATGCCATGGATGTCAAGCTTCCAAATCATAGATTTGGGTCCTTTGCTCAGGGAATGGTGAAGTAAAAAAGCCCAAATGAGTAGATCTGGTAGATGACTCCAGCTGGAGGGAACCTCTGCTGTAACAATGTCTTTGTGCACATTTAACCCAAAAATTTCATTTCTGCACCACAGCACGAGTCCTGCAGGCCCTTTTCCTGCAGCCCTGCCCTTCCTCCCACCACGGAGCACCACAGGTTTGGGTTAGGTGTGAAGGGCCCTTAAAGACAACTGGGACCACGATTTGCCTCATGCCCACCTGGTGACACGAAGAAGACGCTCTGCAGGACCTCGTTCTTGGTGACCTCCAGGATCTCCTTGGTGACATTGATCAGCCTCCCCACCGTGGGTGGCACCCTCCTGAAATCCAGGATCCTGCACAGAGGGACAGGCGCTGGTGCCAAGGGATGCTGCTGCACCCGGGGGTGGCAGGTGCTGCCCCTGCCCCTTCCAGCAGTGAACCAGGAGCCTTTGGATTGCTGCAGCCAGATTCTTTCCAGCAAAAACCCCTCTGGGCCAAAATACAACTCTGTTTCAATTTGGGTATTTTAATAGCTGCTGCCTGGAACAATCTGGATGTTCTCCAGCATTCCTGTCTTTCCCTCACACTGCCTTGGTTTCTCCCACCCTTTGCACACAACAGGGTCCTCCAAGGGCCAGAGCAGCCCTTCAGACCCTTCTACAATGTTGGTTTGGCACGGAGCAAAGATGTTGATCCTGGTACAACGTGGCTGAGGAGGCACCCCCTCCTCCAGAGGCACTCATGCCCTGCTAATTCCTCAAAAATTCTCTTAAAAACCTCAGGGCCTGGGGCAGGAAAGCATTCCTGGCAGTCAATGGGAATGCTGCTGATTGCTGAGTCAGTAACACGGGGAGAACTGGCTAATGCTCTGCTTGGCTCCTTGGGTAATGCCCCCTGCTCCTGGGATTTGGGCACAGAACAGGATTTAGCCTGCTACTTATTGAGCAATGTCGAGAGAGAAAAAAAATATTTGCTTTTATCCAGCATCTTTCAGCTCTAAAAACCACAAAGCACTTCACAAAAGCAGTCTGGCCTCATTTTTGTGGCAGTGGAGCTGCAGGGGCGAGGTGGTGGTGGCTGAGTCAAGCAGAGTCCCTGTGAGGATGTTGGGGCAGAACTGGGAAGGGAATTCAGCTCCCTTTGTTCCCTTTCTCAGAGTCTGAGCTACAGGACTTAATTTAGTCCTGCTTATCCCATGGAAACTGGAGATCCCCACCCACCCTGACCATCAGAGATCACCTTCCCCTGGTGTTCAGAGGAGAGAAAGTCTGCTGCCTTCATCTTCTGAGAAGAGTATTTTTGATTTTATTAAACACACACCCTGCTGGGAAGAGGTGCCAGGTTAATTGCTCATTATCTCAGGGCTTAAAACTGCATTGCTGCAGTTTATCAACCCAAAGCACACCTTGACTGCTGATGGAGTGTGTGCCTCCCTGACCAGCAGGGCACCCGGAGCTCAGACTGGCACTTGGATGCAGGGGAGGGACAATGTGTGACAGCCAGGTGAGAATCTCACCTGTTCCAGCCTGGACTGCACCTGCTCTCATGCAGTGGCCAAGACAAAGCTGACTCTGGGGTGTCAGATGAGAGCCAGGAGGATCTCCTGGAGGATCCCTTTCCCTTTCCCTTTCCCTTTCCCTTTCCCTTTCCCTTTCCCTTTCCCTTTCCCTTCCTCTTTCCCTTCCTCTTTCTTTCCCCCTTTTTTTCCCCTTTTCCCATGAGCCCTGCAGGCTTTTCCCAGAGCTCTGGTGGCCAGAGCAGAGCAGCAGGAGGCAGCCCAGGCTGGGCCAGCCCTACCTGTCCAGGTGGAAGGCGGCGATCTCGGCGTTGTGCCGCTGGAAGTCCACGAAGTAGAAGAAATTCTCAGGAGTCTCCTCCTCACGTTTCTGCCTGGGAGAAAGCAGGGGGTGAGCCTAACCGAGCTGCTGGGCAGCCTGGACACTGAGTGGTGGCACAAGGACAGCTGGTGGGCTCAGGGACAGGGTCAGAGCCCAAGGGCTCAGTGCCCAGCTGGAGCCATCACCCGGCGTGCCAGGGAGCAGCACTGCACCCTGGTGCTGCCAGGGGGCTGGGGGAGGCAGAAGAGCTGACTGGGGCTTTAAATCTGCTTCAGCAAGAGCTTAGACCCCCTTAGGACAAAGTTGCACATGGTGTTTGTCACATCCCCCCCGGAGGCAGAGGAGGGCTCAGGTCTGATGCTCTCCTATCCCTGAGGTGGGAGCTCCTTTTAATTCCATTTTCTGGCTGTCACACAGTGGGAAATGCGGTGTGAGCTCCAGGGAAAGGGGGTGTTAACTCCTGGAAATAGGGTGTGAACTCCTGGGAAAGGGGGTAGGACACAGGAAAGCCCTCCTGGCTCAGCAGGCCATGGATGCTCTCCTTCCCCTCCAGGAGCTGGTGGACACTGGGCAGAGATGGATGGAAACCCAGGGGAGAGGAGCTGGCTGCCCTCTGGGTGAGGATTTATTATGCCAGCCCACGTGCTGGCAGCCGCTCTGTCACACATGGACAGTAAAGTGAGAGGGAATAGATGTGAAGAGTCCCAAGGGGCTGCAAATATGAACAGAAGCAATTTAACTCCCCTGTTTGATGGCTGTTTCTTGGAAACACTCTGGGGAATCCAAGGAAAACCAACATAAACCCCAAAATCTGCTGGGGAAGAGCAGTCCCTCATGGCAAAGATCTCAGGAGAACAAGTGTCCCAGGGTCCTTCTCCACCTGGCACCCATGAACTGAGAAATTTCCAACATCAACAGCGGTGTGGGAACACTGCTGTTTATCCACGTGTGCTCCTGGGTGGTGTGAGCAGCCAAGAATAAGGAAAAATAATGGAATCTTTTCAGCTGCCCAGGTAGGGAGGGCAGGACAGGGAAGGTGTGGCTGGGACCTTCCCATGCCAAGGAACTGCAGGGGCTCAGGGGGGCTCTGCTGGCCTTACCTCATGGGCTTGAACATGGCTTTCCCGAAATCCTGGAACCTGAGGACCAGCTTCAGGTGCACACCGCTGGGCTTCACCACTTGGGGAGGAAAGGGGATGTTAGCTCCTGGAAATGGGGGGTTAACTGCTGGAAATGGGGTGTTAGCTCCTGGGAAATGGAGTGATAACTCCTGGGAAATGGGGTGATAACTGCCTGGAAAGAGAATGTTAACTCCTGGGAAAGGGGGTGATAACTCCTCGAAATGGGGTGATAACTGCCTGGAAAGAGAATGTTAACTCCTGGGAAAGGGGGTGTTAACTACTGGGATGTTTACTCCTGGAAATGGGATGTTAACTGCTGAGAAATGGGGTGTTAACTCCTGGGAAAGGGGATGATAACTGCCTGGAAAGAGAATGTTAACTCCTGGGAAAGGGGGTGTTAACTGCCTGGAAATGGGGTGTTAACTCCTGGAAACACCCCAGTTACACACCCCATCACAACCCGGCTTTCCAGCCCCATGAGTGCATCCCATCACTCCGTCCAGCTACACCCCTCTCTCTCTTCCCATTTATTTTCCTCTCCCCCTTGTGCCATAGAGCACATTTCCCTTCAGCCCCTCTGTTACATCCCCCTGGGGACCTTCTCCTCCCTCCCCAGCAGAAACCAGTGCTGTACTGGTGTCCTGACTCCCACACTGAACAGGCTGCTCATGGCAGTGGTGGCATTACCACTCCTGGGTGTTAAAAAAAGCGTGGACGTGGCCCTTGGGTTGGACTCCCTCATTTTACAGGAATAATTTACAGGAATAAGTCCAGGCTCTATCATGCCAGCCTCTGCTGGGTTAATGGGAGGGAGCAGAGCCTGGCTTGGCATTTCCCTGGCCGAGCTGAGGATGGAGCAGCTGGGGATGCACATGGGGACCCGAGTGCCACACTCACCCTGGCTGCAGTCACAGGCTCCCAGCAGTGCCTTCTCATCCTGGCTGTAGTCTGCAAGGGCAGGAGGAGCAGTGAGACCCCAGGGCAGCATTCACAGGCATCCCCAACAAGGGGACAGAAATGTTGCATCTGACTCCATCTTATCAGAAGGCTAATTAAGGCCTTTATTATACTCTATTATTCTATATTATATTACACTACGTTACATTACATCCAAACTGAATCTGCCAAGCACTCAACTCTGCACACAACTGCACTGATCTCGTGACTGTCTGCCACTGTGATATTTTATGAAAATCCCTTTGCCAGGATTTTTCTCCTGAGAAGCTGAGAAGCCTCAGAAAAGAAATGTAAACAATAACTATCTGATGGCTCTGAGGAGCCACAGGTTTTATTATTCATTCCTTTTCTTTCCTAGCCTTCTGATGTCTCCTTTCTCTTTTTTCAGTATAACATTTTTAATATAATTATATATTTAATATATTATAATATTTATTATAATATATTATAATATTTATATATAATATAATATAATATAATATAATATAATATAATATAATATAATATAATATAATATATCAGCCTTCTAAGAAATATGGAGTCAGATTCATCTCTTCCCCTGTCCTGGTACCCACAAACACAATGACAATTCTCAGCTGACAGTCCTGAAACACACTTGGCCCTGACAGGCCAAGGAAGCAAAACACCATCACTTTGGGTCAACAATCTCCATATTGCATTCTATTTTTGTGCAAACACAGGCACAGCAAATGAGATAAGAATTGTTTTTCCTTTCACTGAGGTTCAGAGAATGTGAATCTCAGAAATATTCTTGGGAAGAATTGTGCCTTGCTTTTCTCTGTGAAGAGAAATGTGGGGCTGCACGCCAGGCTTCATCTCTTGCTGCTGACCCCCTGGCAGGCTCCAAGGAGCTGTGAAAAACGGCAGTCACTTGTTTTTAAGATTTTAAGAGTTTCATAGTAATAAAATGGTTATAAAAATAGTAATATAATTAGAGTAATAAAAATTTGGACAATTTGGATTAGGACAATATGAGACAACAAGAAACAAAGAGTTACGGACAGTCTGGGTACCTTTTTCTGGGCAAAATAAGCCCGAAAAAGGACACCCGTTAACAGAGAATTAACCCTTAAAAGCAATAGCCTGTTGCATATTCATACACCTCATACATGATGCATAAATTCCATTCAAACAAAGGATTCTGTGGTCAGCATCAACTTCTTCCTCTTAATCCTAACAGCATCTTCATGGCTGAGCAAGATGGGAAGAAGTTTGTTTCTTTTGCTAAAAGAGCAATAAATTCTCTTTCTCTGAAAGATTTAGGTGTCCTGTGACTGCTGCCTGGTGCGAGTACCCCATTCCTTTCTTAATAAAAAACCATCCCACATACACAGTTCCTATTTTTATATTATAACATAAGACACTACTTGAGAAAATTAATAACACATAACTTCCTAACACACCGCACACAATATTCCTTTTAAGATTCGCGAAAAGCCCGTCACAAAGCAGGCATTTTTCACAGAGGCGGTCCGCAGCCGCGGCCGGCGGGCGCTCACCGGCGCTGACGGTGGGCAGCTCCCGCAGGTCGCGGAGCAGCGCGCCGACGGCGGGGCTGGAGCGCGGGTAGAGCCCGTCCCGGCTGATGCCCAGCTGGAAGCGCAGCCAGCCGGCCTCGGGCCGCAGCGCCAGCGGCAGCGCCGCGGAGGTCAGGTTCAGCTCCTGCCGGTACCGCTTGTGTCTCCTGCAAGAGAGGCGACCTGCCGTCAGCACGGGGAAAAGCTCCTTCTCCGAGGCTGGAGGGCGCCCGGAGCAGAGCGCGGGGTGGGTACGGGGAAACTGAGGCAGGGGACGGTCAGAGTCTCTGGCTGTGGTCTTTGGCAGGGTCCCCAGGACAAGGAAAGAGATGAAGCTGATTCCATGGTCTTAGAGGGCTGATATTATATTATATTATATTATATTATATTATATTATATTATATTATATTATAATGCTATGCTAAAACTGTACTGAAGAAAAAGAAAAGATACATCAGAAGATGTATCAGAAAGATTATCAGAATGATAATGAAAACTCGTGACTGACTCCTCAGAGTCTGACACAGCTGGCGGTGATTGGTCATTAAGGAAAAACAATTCACATGTTGGAAAACAATCTCCAAATCACATTCCAAAGCAGCAAAACACAGGAGAAACTGAGGCTTCTCAGCTGGACAAGAGGATTTTTCCAGGAAACATCACGGTGACATCTGACCATCTCGGAGAGAGATTTTTCCCTGAAGTTGGAGGAAAAAAAAATCACTAAAAGCTACAAATTGCCTCTGTGACCAAATTCACAGTGAGCAGGGATGCTACAAGGTCACGTGGCAGCATCCTGCCCATGATCTCTAAAAATCAAGGTTCAACCCCACCCTTTTTTGGCAGGTGGAGCTGAAGGAGCTTCTCAAGTTCAGTAATAACCCAAAAGCATCTCTCCTCTCCATCAGCATTTCCCTCAGCCTTGAGACCAGTGGATGCAACAGCCTGGTCAGAGAGTGAGCAAACAGGCTTCATTTTCTCACAGTGGATTTGTGAGACTTTTTTAGGGAGTTGTAGAAAAACGATGATAACTTGTTAGTACAATCTGCAGGTGGTGTTTTCCTACTCTGTTTTTTCTGTTCTTTTCAGGGACTTTTAGTGAGAAAGATGTTTTTGTTAGTTAGCCAATCAAGTCGAATCTGTCTATAAAAGAGAGGATTTTTTGTATTAAACACTCTTCTGCAAACCAGCCTTTGAGTGAATCTGTGTCATTTCTTGCTCAAGGGTGGCAGAGACCCCCAAGGCTGGGGCTGTGGAACTGCAAGGTCACTTATTGCAGCCAGCAGAGCACTGAGCTTTGGTTTCTCATTAACATTGTCCAGCCCATGTACGGAGCAGCCAGTCCTGATAAAGGGAAAATGAAGTTCAGTTTGCACTGAAAGTGCCAGGATCCATCCAGGAAAGCAAACAGGAGCTGGGGGCTGATAAGGAGTAGGACATTAACCAAGGCTGGCATGGAGGGGCTGGACAGGGGGGAAGTGCCACATGCCCGGCCAGACCCCATCCAGAGCCTGAGCAGCAAGGTCTGACCATGCCCTGAGGCATTTATCAGCCCAGGAATGGCACTGGGGGCTGGAAAGGGCTCCTGACTGCTGGGGGTTTCTTTATTTCCCTGCTCAGCCCAGCAGCGGGGGTTTGGTTGGGGTTTTTCCATCACCCTTCTCCACCCAGCAGGCTGAGCAGTGTGATTAATCTGGCTGTGAGCAGGGCTTGAACCTTCCCAGAGCTGTTCCAGTGGTGCAGGAAATGAATTTGTAGAAAATTCTTAAAGTTTGATAGAAGGTTTACATAGTATGTATGTGTATGTATACCTTGAGATAAGAAATGTTGACTTAGAAATATTATGGAATAAGACAGACATTATTGAGAGAAAAATTGAGCTAAAAAGAAGTTTTAAAGGATAGCCTTGCAAATAAAAGTAGATAGTTTAGAAAAATAAAAGTACGAAATATACATGGTAGTAAGACTTCTGAGGAGTAATTTTAGATGATTAGCTTTAAGACACTTATAACAGTGTATCAATATTATCCTTTGAAACTTGTTTTTCTCTCAATAATGTCTTATTCCATAGTATTTCTAAGCCCGCATTTCTTATCTCAAGGTTTACATCCAGACACATACTATGTGAGCCTTCTGTCAGGCTTTGAGAATTTCCCACAAATCCATTTCCTACACAGTGGTATCCTGGGAAACCTCTAGGAGCTGGAGAGACAGGCTGGATGTGCAGCTCGTGGGAGCCTCTTCCCTCTCCCAGTCTGTTTGTCTTTCCATTGGACTGGGCCAGCCACAGCACGAAATCCACGTGTGCATGGTCAGAGGGAGCTGGAGCCCTTCCCTCTCTGACCAGCTCTTTGCTCAGGAGGCAGAAAATTCCCTGTGCACATGGAAATGGCCCTGGAGTGCCATCAGCTCCAGCAGAAGTGCCCTGACCCCCAGCCTGCTGCCCTTCCTGTGGATAAGTGAGGCACAATCTCAATGAGGCATTAATAAGGCCTTAATTAATAAATGAGGTATTAACCCTGCCACAGCCAGGGATGATAAACCGCAGTGCCATGGACAGGAATGACTCAGGATTTTTCCCTAGGGAAGCTGCCCGAATATTTTACCATATTTGCTCTCCTGCCTGCCATACACACAGGCTGTTCCCCCAGGGTGAGCAAGAGATTACTGAGGGGGAAAAAAATGCAGTGGTTATGCAAGGGGAGGCAGATCCCAGCCCTGCATCCACACGGTCCCTGCCCAGGCTGAGCCAGTCCCTTCCCAGCCTTTCAACCCAAAATACAGCTCTCTCTGCCTCCCTGCTTCCTTCAGGATTCCTGAAATATTTCCCTGGAAAAAAACAGATCTCTGCAAAGGGCATAATGATATAAAAACAGGGTTCATTTCTACCCTGCTATAAATAGCCCCGGGGTTGCCCTGCCTTTCAGCTCTCTGCTGGGCTGGCAGGGAGGCACAGCATGGGGTGACACTGCTCAGGCCACCACCATCCTGAGTTTGGGGTTTTGAAGCTGCTCCTTCAAGGATAAAAATAAGCTCTGGAGTTTTTAAGGGATTTTTTTTTGTTTGTTTGTTTTGAAGAGGTGTGGATGTTTTGTTGTTTTTCTGTTTCCTTCCTGCATCTCCATCAGTCTCCCCAGCTGGTTCTGCATCCTGCAGTCAAGCTGCTGGTCCTGACTGAGGTGCTGGAGCAGACAGGGCTGGGCAGCAGCTGGTTTGGAGGGAGCACCATGGAGGAGGACACGCTCTGGCCATGGCTGTCCCAACAGGACGTGTCCTGGGGCTGCTCCAGCTGGCAGAACCCCTGTCCAGCTGATGTCCATCTGGCTGCAGAAATGAAGGCAGACACGCTGTGCTGGAGGAGCAGGGTTAAACTGCAGCTTGTCCTACTCAGGGGAGCATCCTGCTGCTCCCAAAGCTGCTCTGCCAACACTCACATCCACAGGTGATGGAGAAATGTGCTGTCATCCTGCCATGCTGGGGAGAGGATGCCCCTGGACACTCAGGCCTGAGCCTCTGCTGCCTGGCTCTGCATGGGGAGCTGCTGTGGACTTTTTGCTCTTCAGTCCTCAGCAGCAGCAGGCAGCAGCTTGGTTGAATCCATGCAGTGGGAGAGAGCCATGGATTCCCGAGTCCCACAAGGACCCTGCCCTGGCCACATCAGACAGGACACGGGCTCTGCAGTGCTCCTGGTGAGGCAGAAGTTCCTCTGTGCCCACAGCAAATTAACAATCTTATAAAATCCATCAGCTCTGGCGAGTGCCACCTGATTACTCGTTCAATTTGCAGCAGTGATGGTTGTTGGCAGGTTTCTGCAGGAGCAGTGTCACCTCAGCCTGTGCGCTCTGGAGGTTTCACCCATTTATGAGCATCATATATTTTATTTCAGAGTGATTGAGGAATAATCAATACTCTGCTTTCTTCCCTTCCTGGAGGTGCAAAGTGAAGTCAATCAAGGACAAATGGCATCACCACGTTCATCCCAGGCACACCACAGCCAAACCTTGGGGTAGGAGGCAAAATGCAGCCATGGCTGCAGCACAAATTCCATCTTTTAACAGCGTGGTGAATAAAAGTGAGGAGTGCAAACTTCTCACTGTCCTGCAAGAGAGGCTCCAGCAAGTGCTTAGGGCTTCTGATGGTGCCATCAAGCCATGAGCTGCTTTGGTTTAAATCTCCAGTTCCCACTGGGATTTTGCTTGGGAAACATCCACCTTGGTACCCAGATCCTGATGTCTTCAGCAGGCAGTGCTCAGCTCTGAGAAGATGCACCTAAGGTGGGTCTGTGGCACAGCCAGGGCTACTCAAACCCAGCAGCCATGGATTTCAAGTGCTGTGACAAAGGATTCAACAGGATCCAGAGTGACTGGAGACAGGGAAGAGCCTGGCAGGGGTGGCCCTGGCTGAGCCCCACGGTGGTTCCAGACCCTGATGCTGCTCAGGCCATGAAGATCATTCTCTGCTCCTTCCATTATCGCTTCCTATCATCTCCTCCAGCAAACCGCATGTGGAACCAGCACTGGGTGAGTTCCACAGGAACAGGAGGAACAGGCATGGAAGTGGAAAGAGCAGGAGCTTGGAATCCTGCCTGTGCAGCTCAGCAACCACCACAGAGGGAATGGGAGGGGTGGGGGCTGCTCCCATGCTGGAAACCAAAGCTGGGCAGCGCGGAAGTGCCAGGACAGGGGACCCTGGGTGTGCCCAGGACATGCTGTCATCCCCTTGCAGGTGTCCTGTCCCACAGAGGGGACAGTGGGTGAGGTGATGCCGTGAGCTCAGCACGCTGGGAGCTCTGTGCTCTGCTGTATCTGAGTTTGTGTACGAATGGAGAAGTTCTGGGGGTGCAGGGAGCAGCTGTGGGGTGCTGTATGCTCGTGGAAGGGGGGTTAGATCAAGGATTCAGGGTGCAGGTAATCAGTGCTTGGAGCTGGCGCTGAGGGTCACTGTCCCCCCAGGGCAGGGACAGTCCCACCCCAGGAGCAGGGGATGAGGGAGTTTCCTCCTTGCTGGGCTGGGAGAGGCAGCAGGAAGAGGGCTCTGAGCTGGGGGTCCCTTTCTCTGGGGCTCTGCCAGTGGAGCAGGGTGGGAGACACCCCAGGAAGGAGCATCCCAGCAGAGCCCCTCAGCCCTGCCCATGGGGCTGGAGGGTGAGGGTGAGGGCACAGAGCCAGAATGGGGGGGCAAGCCGGACTGGGGGTGCCAGGGGACACCCAAGGGACAGAGGTGCCCAGGAGAGCTGCCCAGAAAGGGAGGGGTACCTGAGAGGGGGTGTCTGGACAGAGGGTGCGAGGGGGTGCCCATACAGGGAGTGCCTGGGCAGACTGTGCCCAGGGAATTCCAGGGCAGGGGTACCCGTGCAGGGGGTGCCCAGGGGATGCAGGAGGTGCACTCACAGAGGGTGCCTGGGAACGGGGTGCTCAAGAGATCCCAACGCATGGGGGGTCCAAAAAAAGGCGTGCCCAGGTGATGCCAGGGAAGGGGGTGACCATGCAGAGGGTGCCCAGGAGATGCCAGAGAAATGTGTCCCCATGCAAGGGGCACCCAGGAAACCCAGAAAACCCAGGAAAGGGGTGTTCAGTAAAGGGGTGTCCAGGAGATATCCGGGAAAGGAGTGCCCATGCAGGGGTGCTCAGAAGACACGCAGGAAGGGGGTGGCAGGAGATGCCAGTGCAGTGGGTACTCAAGAATGGGGTGCCCAGGAGATGCCCAGGAAACGAGGGATCATGCAAGGGGTGCCCGGTAGGAGGGTGACCAGAATCTCCCCACACAGGGATTGTCCGGGAAGGGAGCACTCAGGAAAAGAGTAGCCAGGGGATATTCGGGAAGGGGGTGCTGGGGAAGGAGGTGCTCAGGAGATGTCCGGGAAGGGGGTGCCCAGGAGATGTCCGGGAAGGGGGAACTGGGGAAGAAGGTGCCCAGGAGATGTCCGGGAAGGGAAGGGAGTACCAGCAGACGCCGGTGTATGTGGTGCTAAAGAAAGAGATGCCCAGGAAATAGCCAGGAAAGGGGTGCTGGGGAAGGAGGTGCCCAGGAGAAACCCAGGAAGGGGGTGCCAGGGAAGGAGGTGCCCAGGAGATGCCCAGGAAGGGGGTGCCCAGGAGAAGCCCAGGAAGGGGGTGCCGGGGAAGGAGGTGCCCAGGAGATGCCCAGGAAGGGGGTGTCCTGCGCGGTGCCCTGGAGCCAGCCCCGCGGGGGCCGCGCGGTGCCGGGCGCGGGGTGCCGCGGCCGCGGGACGCACCTGTTCCAGCGAGCCGCCTTCCGCCGGTAGTAGCGCAGGGCTTCGCGGGCGCCCAGCAGCGGCTCGGCGGGGCCCGGCCGCAGGTGGCGGGTCCCCCGCCCGCCCCCGCCGGCTCCTTCGGGGGCTTCGTCCCCGCTCCCGAAGGCGGAAAGTCGGTGCGGAGAGAGCTCTGGCAGCCGCTGGAGGGTGCCGGGGGCTGTGTGGGAACGGGGAGGGGGAGCTCGAACCCCTCTGGTGTCTGCGGGCAGGACCCGGTGGGCTCTGTCCCCCCACAGCTGGGATTGCGGCCCCTCCTGGGGCTGGCAGATGGTTCAGAGGCCGCTTTTATTTTCTTAATTCCTAAAAAATCACCCCTGCAGTTGAGGGAACTGCTCCCTGCAGTTCGCTGGCCCGTGGGGATGAGCTCGGGCTGGGAGCATCCTGCGGGATGGAGAGCCCGGCTGCAGCCCAGGCAGGGACAGGATGGAGGGAGCGGCCAGGGGAGGGGAGCGGGGGGGAAACTGGCGGAGCGTGACCAGACTGGGCTGGCTCCGGCCCTGTGCTGAAGGGAGAACGGAAAATAAACTGCGGAAAGGGGAGAAGTCGGTTTTGTTTTCAGCCGGCCGGAGCAGGGCTCGGTGCGGTGCGCAGCGCGGCGAGGGGAGGCTCTGGGAAGTGCCAGCGCTGGGGTGGAGGGGTTGGAATGAGCAAATCGGCATCGCAGGGGCTGCTGGCCGAGCTTCTGCTGATGTCCGAGGTGCTCTTTTGGTCCAGAAAGAGGGATAAAACAATCCCCTGGGCTGCGTGGTTGCTGCAGGGACCTCAAACTCACCCGTCCTCTTGGTCTTCTGGTCTTTGACAAACGGTTCTTACTCTCCTTTAGAAATGCAGTTTCAAAATTGCTCAGTCTTTTGATATTTGAAGAGTTTGGATTTCAGGTTTGGGGTGTTTTGCTCTGAATTTCTTTTTATTGTTTTCATAATACCAAATTTTATGTGTTTTCCACAGAAGATTTATAAGCACAAACCGCAGCTGGTGCTGCTGTGGCCAGCAAGGATCAGGGGGAGGAGAGGGTGTGCTCCCCACACTGCTTGGCTTTTGGGGACACCAGCTGTGCCCCCCTTCTGTGCCCTTTGGGGACAAAAGTGGTAAAATGATTGCACTTGGATCCCTTCAGGCTCCAGACCAGACATGAGGTGTTGAGAGGGGAAATTTTAGGGTGCTGTACTGGAAAGGCGGGCAGGCAGGGGCTCTGCTCAGAGGTGCTGGGTTGGCGTTTGCAGGGTGGGAAGCCACAGAGCTGATCCTTCTCAGGAGGACAAAAAGAGCTTTCAGGACATGAGGTTGGGTGTAAACAGGGGGAAATGAGTGCCAGCTCACTGTCAGATGGCTTAGGGGAGAGCAAAGGGGGTGTGCTGCAGCTGCACACTCTGCCTGGGGACACCCTGGTGCTCAGCCCCTCCAAGGCCAGGTGAGCTGGCAGCTCCCCCAAACACTGACATCATAAACCCGAGGTGAAGCAACAGCCTGGGACTAACAATAGGAGTCTTCTTCTATTTTTTAAACTTATTTTAAAAAGATTGCCCAGATGAAGTTGAACCCCAGGATTCAGCAAACCCAGATGAATCCCCAGCCCTGCTCTGTGGCTACCACCCTGTTGAAGGACACCCACAGACTCACTTCAAGCTCAAAGAACGACTTTTGACAAACACTCCACCAAAAACTGGCTGATACTTGCTTGGCTCCTAATCCTCCCTGAGCTGTTTCCCCATTGCTAATCTCTCCCAGGAACCATTAATAAATCTTCCCTGGTTTGCAACGCTAGTTCTGGACAAAGGCACCAGGAACCAGCAGTGCCTGGGCCCGTGCCCCTCTTGTTTGCATGCTCTGCTGGAAGATTGTTTGGCTTTTAATGAAGCTAATTAAAAAGAAACAAAAAAATAATAAATCAATCCCATTAATCTGTAATAAATTGAAGTGCTACAGTCCTTCCCAAAGCAGTTGGGACTGCCAGCTCCCAACTGGCTGCAATGCAAAATCACTGTTGTTATTATTTAGAACAACTCAGTGGTGCTCCTTAATGCCACAGTGATGCTTCCCTTCTCATCCATGGCTTGGAGTGCCTTGGAGCAGGGGGATGCCACTGAAGCTTGTCCCACACACATCTCCTTGTGTTCTGCTTTCTTGGTTCATGGCTTTTCCTGCCCAGCCGGGGTCCCTGGGCTGCAGGTGAGCATCACTTCCCACCCCAGGGCTCAGCAGAACTCATCCCAGCCTGCTGGAAGGGGTGGATGTGTTCCTAAAATTAACCTGGAAATACTATTTTGATAGGCCACTGACAGCTCCAGCGGAACCAAATTACCATTTGGAATTACCATGAGATAATTTGCCTCATTTACTATTTAAAGATGGGGGAAAAAAAAGCTCCTTCTTCCAGACAACTGCAGTGCAGGAATGTTCAGGCGTAGATGATGTCCCAAAACATATAATTAAAGCTTTAAATAAATGTATGATGACATCTCAGAGTAAGAAATACTTCCTTTGTATTTCAGATAGAAGCCAGCCAGGTCCTTTTCAAAGTCATTCTTTAATAAACAAAGGATATTCCTCTTGTTTTTCCAGACACGCAACTTACAATATTTGGAGTTTTAAGTATGTAATTTAAATTCTTTCACACAGTATGGATTTAAAACCCATCTTCCTTAGAGACGCCTTGGACTTGCCAAAAGGTAAATGCCTCTGTCTGCTGCTTTTTGTCTTTTTCACTTGAAATGCTGCAGAGCTGCCCTGGTCCCACCCTGCAGATTGTCATGTTTGCAAAAGGGAGGAGATGAGAATTATCCCTTTCTCACTGCCGTTAATTAGCAGGATTAAACACCAAGGCAGCTACACAGCATCACAAAGGAAAGGAGAAGATCAGCTGGAGGAGTCAAGTTCTGCATTTGCTGCTTCACTGACAAGAGCACAGACATGCCAGGAGCAGCCCTGCAGCTCTGCTCCTGCTCTTGGTCCAGCTGGGACTCAGAGCAGCAGGGCCATCTTCTCCCTGCATGGTGCTGGTCGTGGTGGTGCTGATGGTGGTGGTGATGGTGGTGGTGATGGTGACGATGGTGATGGTGGTGATGGTGGTGATGGTGATGGTGGAGGTGGTGATGGTGGGGATGGTGATGATGGTGATGGTGGTGATGGTGATGGTGGAGGTGGTGATGGTGGGGATGGTGATGATGGTGATGGTGGTGATGGTGATGGTGGAGGTGGTGATGGTGGGGATGGTGATGATGGTGATGGTGGTGATGGTGATGGTGGAGGTGGTGATGGTGGGGATGGTGATGATGGTGATGGTGGTGATGGTGATGGTGGAGGTGGTGATGGTGGGGATGGTGATGATGGTGATGGTGGTGATGGTGATGGTGGAGGTGGTGATGGTGGGGATGGTGATGATGGTGATGGTGGTGATGGTGATGGTGGAGGTGGTGATGGTGGGGATGGTGATGATGGTGATGGTGGTGATGGTGATGGTGGAGGTGGTGATGGTGGGGATGGTGATGATGGTGATGGTGGTGATGGTGATGGTGGAGGTGGTGATGGTGGGGATGGTGATGATGGTGATGGTGGTGATGGTGATGGTGGAGGTGGTGATGGTGGGGATGGTGATGATGGTGATGGTGGTGATGGTGATGGTGGAGGTGGTGATGGTGGGGATGGTGATGATGGTGATGGTGGTGATGGTGATGGTGGAGGTGGTGATGGTGGGGATGGTGATGATGGTGATGGTGGTGATGGCGGTGATGGTGGTGATGATGATGATATTGGTGGTTGTTTTGATTGTCCTCATGCTCCCCAAAGAGCACCTCCCACCCTGGGCACAGCCTCATGCCAGGGCTGGGGTTGTTTCCCCCTCTCACAGGGGGTTCCCCTCTGCCTGACCCCCCCCAGGGCTGGGGCTTTATCCCCCAGGACAGTGTGAGAGCCCCCCAGTCTCTGCTGGCTTGGTGGGAGGAGCTCTCGTTGTTGCTCTGGGCTGTCTCATGCTCTGTCTCAGCTTGTAATTAAAAATGAAATATTTGGACCAAGTGCTCAAATTAAGAACACATTTTTGATAGCTAACAACACTGAGGAGAGCCCTGGAGACCCTGACAGAGCAATTAGTGTCTCTCCACTCACATTGGAGAGGAGTCTTGAGAGAAGAAGCATGTTCACTCCAGAGGGTTTTTGGTACAAAAATGCAATTATAGGGTATAAAAGGAAATGTTTAGAAGCAAAGAGGGAATGAGTCAGGAGGCTCCTTCACCACAGGACAGGGAAGGCAGAAGGGAAGAGGTGCCCCAGACATGACACCTCTAACACTTCCCCATCCCTGGCAGCAGCTGTCATCAGTGGTTTCATTTCCCTCCTCCCATCCACCTCTCCTGGCTGCTCTTCCACGCTCATCCCTTGGCCTCAGCGAGCTCCCAGCTGCTCAGGGCTGGGGAATCTGGGTGGATCCTCTCCCTCTTGGCAGTGAACTTGCACAGCTAAGCACAAACAAGAGAAAAGCACCTTAATGGTCCAAGCGAGCTGCTCTTGTGTGCCGGGGCCTCCAGCACGCCTTTGCGTCCCCCCTCCCTCTTTCCCTCTGAGCATCCCTAGAGCTGGCTTTGAGCAAAATCCTGGGGAGCTATGGCAGCTTTCCATGGTCAATCTCAACACCAACCATCCTCTTCCAGGAGGATGGGGCGAGTCATGAGCCCTTGTGTGGTGTGTGGGGCTGGGAAGGCTCTGCCGCGCTCCCAGCGCTCCTGTCTGAAATCCAACGGGTGGACACCAACCCCGGGAGCCTGTAGAAGCTCTGTGCAGGCAGAGCTGGTGGAAAAGGGTGACCTGCAAGTCCCTGAAGAGCTGGGATGACATGGAGCCCAGATGACACAGGGCTGTTTGTCTTGGACACGCTGGGATTGACCGGAAAGCAGCGCCGACCTCTTGAGCAACTCCAGGGGGTTTTGGCCAGCAGGGCAGGAGCTCAGCCTGTGCTGAGTTTATAGGATCTGATTTCCAAGATAGCACAAACAAAACAATCCCTCTCCAATGGACTCCTGGCTGGAGCCAGCCCTGCCATGGAGACGGGAACAGCCCTCTGGTGCCGTTAAAGGTTAAATTACAGCAAATCCCATCCCTCGTTGGCGAACGACCCGGGCTCCGCGCACACGTTATTTAATGAGTATTTAGTTTGTGGAATTGCTTTTATTGGTAGTTGACTGTGGTGTAGTCTCTGTGGGACAGCTGGTGCACCATTTGAAAGGAATATTCCTCAACCCTTGCTGAGTGACATTGTTTTTGTAGACAAGTGGAGGCTTTGGAGCCATTAAGAAGATAAAATGCAGATTGTTTGCAGAGGGTTTTTATTTTATTCTAAAAAATAAAGAAGAGAGGAGCTTTTATTATTTTATTTGTCTATTGTTAGCAGGCAGAAGGGCTGGGAAGAGGCACAGATGTTCCCTTTACTGTTGGCTGGGCCAGGTCCCAAACCCAGGGCAGAGGGTTTGAACCTCTCTCTGAAGCTGCTGTAACATTTTCCAAATCTTGAAACGACTCCTCTGACCACCACTTTCTCAGTAAAACCACTGAGGGCTGGGGTGGGACTCCCTATATAATAATTTAAAATCTGGACAGTGGATGAGACAAGGATTGTGTACAAGCACGAGAAAATGAAGGGCTTTGTGCTTCCTTCCAGTGATGGGAAAATCACAGATGGATCCCAAACTTCCAGCTCTCAGCCCAGCACCAGTTCATCCAGACCACAAAAGAAAACAGCCAATCTCCAGTTTTGGGGCATGGCAGGCTGTGATGGACATTGGGACACCTTTGTCCTCAAAAGCAAATCCTCCAAAGAGAAGAGCAGCATTAATTTCCAGTAGCTAAGAGTTGCCTCAGGGGTTAATTGAACATTGTGTCCCTCCATGGAGGAGGCTGCCTGACTCCTCTGTGTCTGCAGGAACAATGATTTCAATGATTTAGAGGGAGAAATTCTACAATCCTGGGTGCTGTTTGCTCTTACAAGGGCCCATCTCATCCCAGGGGAAAGCACAGGCACACCCAGGCTGGGAAATGAGAATTTTGGTGGGAACATAAAGTGGAACTGCTGAAGGAGGGAGGAATGGATGTTGTGCATCCTGGGGCACGTTGTGGGTGAGATCAGGGTTTGGGAAGGACCTTGGATGGCACTGGAAGTGCCAAGGGGTCAGTCAGTTATGAGATGAAGGAGAAAGCACCTTCCTCTACCTCCTCTTCCTCCTCTTCCTCCTCTTCCCTTTCCCTTTCCCTTTCCCTTTCCCTTTCCCTTTCCCTTTCCCTCTCCTTCTTCCTTTTCTCTTCTTTCTCTTTTCTCTTTTCTCTTTTCTCTTCTTTCTCTTTTCTCTTTTCTCTTGCCCTTCCCCTTCTCCTCCTCCTCCTCCACTGTTGTATTCCAGCACCTCTGTACACCCTGATTTTTGGGAAAGGCCCTCATGTATCAGAACTTCCAGGGAAAGAAAAGGAAGTGGACGTGTCAATCCCAAACTGTTTTTCAGTGTTTGTTGTACTGAGGGGAGGGGAAAAGCCCTTTCATCCTCAGTCCAGAGTGGAAATTGTTAATCAACACATAAATTGGGATGGTCAAAAGCAAACTGGAGAGTGGTCAGGTGTGTGTGAGCACAATGTCAGCCAAAGGGGAAGATCCTTCCACTTCCCAGGCAGCTTTTGGGATACCACTGTCCTGCTCAGCTTTTCCAGAGGTTTGTTGTTTTTTTTTTTTTTTTTTTTTATAGTGTGTGTTTGTTTTTCCCTTTCCTGCCCCTATTAATCTCTGCTGTCACCAGGGTCACCTTAGCCTTAGCTCTGTGCTGGCCACAGAAGTGGTGGCAATAACTCTTCTGGGGGTTGTCTCTGTGCACACAGGATTGGGTAATAAAAGTAACGATTTTGGAGCACAGTGCTCATGTAGGGGATTGTCCAACAGCTTATTCTGCAATAAATGTGGCATTAACTAAGAAAGAAAACAATAAAAACAATGGAGGAGCTGGGAAGGACCTTGAGGGAGCAACAGCTCCATTCCTGAAGGTGCTGGGCTGGATGTGGTGCAGGATGGGGCTGATCACACAGACTGATCACCTGCCACCTCCTCTGGCTCTCTGACCACCAAACCACTCAGACTTCAACTGCTCAGCAACTTTCCTTCCTGTTTTCTCACTTCATTGGGAAGCAGCACCAATGTTGAGGTTTTTATCACCAGTAGAACATAAACCAAGGAGAATCCATGAATCCCTTGGATTAGCAACAGAATTCTTGCTGAGCCTGGGAGTATTCTATATCTGTTTTCAGCACAGTCCTGTGTCCAGATCAAATTTAAATGGAATTATGGCGCTGAGACCCCATGGAGGTTCAAATATCTTTGTGTAAAATCCACCCCCCCAGCATGTTAAACATGAATTCCTGTGCCAGAGCAATGATCTTGGGCTGAAGCTGCCCTCCAGTGCTGCTCTAGGGGTCAGTTCTGCTTGGTTCATCTCATTTCACACCAGGAAACTCCTTTTGAAGCAATAAAACAGGATAGTTTTAATGGGGCTCAGAAGGAGGGGGTCTCTTTTCAGCAGAAAATTCAGCTGTTTTTCAGCTCTGTCCTTCCTTATTGAACCTTTGCCACCAACGAGTGAGACCTGGGGGATCCTGGGCTGCAGGTCCTGCTGTTTAATCCCTGATCTCCTCTCCTGGCACCTCCAGGAGTGGAAAACATCTCTGACCTTGTTTCTCTCCACATTTTCAAGCCTCTGTAGTCCATGGAGAAGGACACAGGTAGACTTCTCCCCCCAAACCCAGTGTGCTGGATGGAGAAAGCCTTGGAGAGAGCTGGTGCCAATTTTAGCACAAGTTCCTGCAGCAGAAATAGATCTTCCTGAGCTCACATTTAAATCTTAGTAAATTATATCTCAGGTTAAAGTATTTATTCAAGTGCCGTGGGGGAATTTCAGGCTGGCTGTGTTCCTCATCAGAGGAGATGGGCTGGAAATTACAGTCATTTGGAAAGAACATGGATTTGAGTCCTGGGGCCTGTGGTGAAAGTCAGTGCACAGTGAATTATTCCACTCAATTCCTGTTCACACGTGGATTCAGCTGGAGCTCAAGCCATTTCCAAAGAATCCCATTTCTGCAGTGAGCTCCAAGGGCTCTTGAGGGGGGGTTTGTGCTTGTCCTTGTGTTTTTCATCCCCTGCCCTTGCTGCTCACCCAGAGGCAATGCCAATGGGGTGCCTTTGGTCATTTGCTGAGTGCAAAAACCACAGAGAAGGATTTGTTCAGGCTGCCCTTGGCTTCTGTGATGGTGGGAAGCAAAAAGCTGAGGAACCCTCGTCATTTGTGTCCTGCCTGGTGGAGCTGTTGATGTGTGGGGATGTTTATTTAATATTGAATATTAAATGTAATATTTATATAAGAATCCATCAGGGAAACTCTTGGATTGGCAGTGAGAGAAGGCCCAGCTGTTCCTGCAAACTGCTGGAGTTGTCTCTTGGCTTTCTGCTGCTCCAGGTGCTCCTCTGGGTCACCCTGGGCCATCTCTGAAGGTCACAGAGGGGTGGGAGAGGGACAGGTTGGGCTCACAGGGGCGAGGCAGCTGCCCTTGGCAGGGCTGCTGGGCTCACCTCCCCTGGCTCTCGCTGTGCCCCAAACCTGCTCAGCAGAGTGGGATCCTGTCTCTGCCATGGGAAGAGTCTCTTTGGAGGCTCTGAGGTTGGTCTGCACCTCCCTCATGGGATTTGAGCTGCCTCAGCTTGATGCCTCAGGTTTAGATTTTCTGTGTTTCAGGTTCTGTGCTGCTTTAGTCTGTGGGTCTGGGTTCACATCAGGGGATGGTGAGCTCTGTGCACAGAGCAGGGAGACAAAACAATTCCTGCTCCAGCTGGGCACCAAGGACAAATGATCCAAATCTCAGCCCAAGAGCACAAACAACGTGGGCTGGAGAGAGAAAAACAAGCAGGATGGGACTGGATGGGCTAAAGCTGGAATTGGACAATGAACTGCAATGTGCACATGGAGCAGAGCTGATCCCAGGGAGAGACCCCGTGAGCGCTCGTGCATTTTGGGACCATTTGGGTTCATCTTGGGTGCAGCTCTGGCTGGGCTCTTGTGCTGCCCAAGGTGGATCCATGGAGGAGATCCTTTGAATAAATCCCTGCTTTATTCTGTAACTCTGTCCAACCTCTGTTCTAGGCCAGCCTGCACAAGGCATCAAGCTCAGGGAAGGCACCAGCTGGCTCCAGCACTTCCAGAATCAAAAATAAATTACAGAGAGAATCAGCTGATGAGCAGAAATCTCTTGGATAGCTGGAAGTGATCACCTTCTCCATCAGATCTGGAGGTGCCAGGGGTGTTTGTTCTCCTCCTCCAGCCTGGCACTGCGCTGTGTGGGTTGGATGGGGCCTCTTGCAGTTTCCAAATCACCATTTTTGGTGTTTTTCACTGCACAAAATTCAGTCCATGCACCCAAAATGAGCTCAGAACAGCAAGTTTTCCTCTTGGCTATGGTGTGGCTGTCCTGTTGGCTCTGACTGCCACTCTCTGAGAGCTCTTAAAAACATCTGTGAACCAAATGGCTCAAAGAACAGGAGGAGAAAAGCCTCAGTTTTAGTTGTGGTTAAAGTTTTTTCTCATTTTCTAAATTACCCACCTTTCTGCCCAGCACAGCTGATGAGTGCAGAAGTTTTGGGGGGTGCAGAGGACAGGCCCTGCACTCCATCCCTCTTTTTATTGTGTGGGGCCTCCACAGGACAAATGTGAAGGGTCTGTTGTCAAGGAAAGATCAAAAATGAATATTTACCCAGCACACTCAATTGCTGCCCATCTTCCCCATCAAACTGTGAGTAGTGATTGCAGCTATTGCTGAATTCCCAATTTATTCATGACATGCAGATTGCAGGGCAATAATTACAGCTGAGGTTGCTGTCATTCTGCTGGGTCCCTGAGGATCCACATCTCCTGAGGGCTGGAATTTTCTGCTCATGTGGCAACGTTTGGCTTTAGCTGGAGACACAGTTAAGTAGGAGAAAGCTGCAAAATGTCCTTGAAAACAAGGTGACAACTGACTTTTCTTTGCCTGGCCTGAGCTTGTCCCATTATATCCTGGATGTTCTTGTGGGAGCTGGCACAGGCTCCAAGGGGCTTCAGCAGTGCAAAAATAGCTCTGGGCTTGGCCACAGCCCTGTGGTGTTCAGGAGCCTGCTGGGACGTGGTGATGGTGGAGAGGAAGGGCTGGACATGGCCAGGGTGGGAGGCTGGGAATTCCTTCCTCTCTGCTCTTGGGGGGATCTCACATCAGCAGCTTCTCGTGTTAACAGTGACAGAAAGGGACATCAGAAAGACAGGACAAGAGGGAATGGCCTTGAGCAGCCCCAGGGGAGGTTCGGGTTGGACATCAGGAGGAATTTCTCCAAGGAATGGGGGGTCAGGCATTGGAAGGGGCTGTCCTGGGAGGAGGTGGAGTCCAGTCTCTGGGGGTGCCCAAGGAAGGCCTGGATTCCTCCCTCTTTCCCTGCATGAATTAATTAAATATTTACAGACTTTCAGAGTCAGATATTGCACACAAACTCAATTTTATCCCAAGTCATTAAATTCATACTTTAAAGCCCATTTTTAATGTGTCCCCGTGGGGACATTAAAAGAACATTTTGTGGAGTTGATAGAACTGTAGCTCTGTGCTACAAGCACTAGAAGGAGGACTCAGGAGCTGGGGACAAAAACAGGCAGATTTTAAACACAGAAAGGGTCAAAGTTAAAGGTTTAAGAAGAAAAGCAGCAGCTTCTTGAAAGGCATAAGGTGAGTTTGACTCTAAATATATTTTTTCTAAAAAAAACCCTTTGTCTTTCAATAAGCTATGATCCAGAATGACTGCTTCATAGCCTCTAAGATATTCCAAACAAGCAATATTAATTCCTGGAGAAAAAAAACCCAAACCACACCCCTCTCTCTCACAGGTGCCCTCTGCAAATTGAATTCCCAGCCCTGAAAAGCCAGAGCTGATGCCAAGCATTTTA
Source organism: Onychostruthus taczanowskii (assembly GCF_017590055.1). NCBI lineage: Eukaryota > Metazoa > Chordata > Aves > Passeriformes > Passeridae > Onychostruthus > Onychostruthus taczanowskii. Next base: position 6,591,369 of record NW_024500350.1, read on the forward strand.
ATCTTACCAGAAGTAAACAGTGAGCACCAATTTACATAAAAATCGACGTGTGAAATGATTCAGTGCTAACATTGTGACACTCTGAGTGTTTGGGGTGACTATGGGGCCACTCAGGGCTTTCTAGGTGGGTGCTGCTGCCGCAAGAGATGCTGGCCGTGGTTCTTTTCAGAGCTTTGTAGGAAAAGTTACTTGGGGAGAAAAAGCTCTGCTTTAGGAAAAACCCCAAAGGCAAATGGAAGGGAAAGAAGGAGCAGATTCTCCAAGGAGATTTCTGGAAGTTTTCCTGGCAGGGGATTTGAGGAGGGTGGGAGGTTTGGGATGCTCCCTGTGCACGTGGTCCCAGTGAGTGACATCTGGTGGCACTGAGGGTCCCCAGTGTTTGCTCACTGACTTTTCTTCATGCTGCTCTCCCTCAGCTCATGTTCCCAGCGCTGTCTGAGAAACCTCTGAGAAGGAAAACGCGAGCAGAACTCGTTTGTGAATGAAGAGCAGCTCTGTGGGGAAGGGCCCTGGCCTGGGGACTGCCACCCCTTGCACAGCTCTGAATTGTCAAACCTCCAGCCCTCTCCAGTTATGGCATGAAATATTTCAGCTTGTGGTGAAAAGAAGCTCAGGAAAGATGCTTTAATGGCTGCTTCTGATCTGAAAACCAAATATTCCCTGAATTGCTGCCCACACAAGGAAAACATCCCTGAGCTGTGCTGGCATTTACTGCATGAGGATGCACTGAAGTTTATCCAAGCACAGAGTCTGCATTTTCAGACCTTTGGAGATTACTTTTATCTTCTTTCCACTATTAAATATAGCTCAGCTCTGCTGTGCTTTCCCATGAATAAAATTTGCTGGCGATTACTTCCAGGAATCATCCATGGAGTGTTTTTAAGGAGCTGTTCAGCCGTGTGTTTGTGCTAGATGGGATCAGTGCTGTGTAATCCAGTGTTCCCTCTGCACTGGGATTATTTTTTGGTTGCTTTAAGTGGGAAGGAACCTTCCCTGCTTCACCACCTTGCTTGTCTTTTAAATCTGAAATTGGGGTGGATTTTTTGGAGAGGAGTGTGGAGACTGCAGGGACCCTTCTTCAGGAATTGCAGGGGGAATGGGCTCACACTGAAAGACATCAGGTCTAGATGGGATATTAAGAATAAATTCTCCCTTGAGAGTGGTGAGGGGCTGGGATTGAATTCTCAGGCAGCTGTAGCTGCCCCTGGATCCCTGGAATGCCCAAGGCCAGGTTGGAAGGACTTGGAGCAGCCTGGGACAATGAAAGGTGTCCCTGCCATGGCAGGGGTGATCTTTGAGGTGATCTTTGAGGTCTCTTCCAACCCAAATCCTTCCAGGACTTTTTGATTCTCTTACCTGGAGCTGTGGAGCTTTTCCCAGGGCTGGCAGCATGGAGGGGATGAGCTCAGTGCTGGGGGAAGGGCTCACCTGGTGATTTCTCAGGCTGGAGGAGCTGCTGGGGGCTGTGAAGTGTTGATTTGTGTCTGGGGGTGCATTGGGGCACCAGCACCTGGGATCTGCATCAGCAGAGAAAGGGCAGGGGAAGGGAGCAGCTCCTCCTCCTGCTGGGGAAGGATGCTGAGCTCATGGAAGGGAGCAGTGTGGTATTTTCAGGGTCCCCCATCAAAGGGAGGAAATGATTGAATCTGATTTCATGTTCTCAGAAGGCTGATTTATTATTATGTTACTGTATTATATTAAAGAATGCTGTACCAAAGAATACAGAAAGGGTACAGACAGAAAGCTAAAATATAATAATAAAAACTCCTGACTCTCTCCCCAGAGTCCAACACATCTGGCTGCAACTGGCCAATAAGTAAAAACAATTCACTTGCCACCAATGAAACAGTTACCTGTTGGTAAACAATGTCCAAACCACATTCCAAAGCAGCAAAACACAGGAGAAGCAAATCAGATAATTCTTGTTTTCATTTTTATCTGAGGCTTCTCAGCTTCCCAGGAGAGAAATCCTGGTGAAGGGATTTTTCCAAAAAACATGACGGTGACAGAGCAGCCCCTTCTCCCTGCTGGGGAAGGATGCTGAGCTCATGGAATGGAGCAGCTCCTCATCCCTGCTGGGGAAGGATGCTCAGCTCATCTCCTCCCAGGAAAACCACCAAGGCAGGAGGAATCACACACAGCCAGTGCCAAACGGTGTATGATGACTCAAGGGATAAAAATCACCCTTCTTTATTACCCAGATTCATCTCCCTGTGCCTGACAAGCACCACCAGATGCTCCTCTTCTCAGCTGCGTTATTGGATTCTGGGACACCCTGGTAATTGCTGTAAGTGGGAGATGATTCCCCAGCAGCTGGCATGTGTTCACACTGATCCTGGGCACTTATCACTCCACTTAGGGAGAGCACAGCCTGCTCCCTGTGCTGCCACAGGCAGCCTGGGAATTCTATTTTTCCTATTACATAATTATAATTATTATAATTTCCTATAATTCTAATTTTTGCAATTCTTGTATTTTTCCTATTACATAATTATAATTATTATAATTTCTTATAATTCTTATAATTTTCCTATTATATATTGTAATTCTTATACATTCTTATAATTCTTAGAATTTTCTCATTTTATAATTATAATTCTTATATTCCTATTTTTCTTCTTTTGAATTGCTGCTGAATGACTGAGACCTCACCATTGCACCTCCTGCAGCCTGCTCAGTTGAATAATTGCCCAGATTTCACCCCCATTTCCAAAAAACCACTATCCCAGTTCCCCCAGCCTTGCCCCAGGCTGTGTTTTGGGAGCTGCTGGAATGTTATCCCAGCACAAATTGTCCCTCAACTCATGGAAGTGCATTTCACAGTTAAAGATGTTTCAAACAAGCAATATTAATTCCTGGGGAAAAAAAAAAACCAAAACCAAACCATCCCCCCTCTCTCACAGGTGCTCTCTGCAAATTGAATTCACAGCCCTGAATTTCTATTTCTTTCTATTCAAAAGAAATCTTTGAATAGATTAAAATCACTTCTAGTGTTTGGTTAGGTTCAGAAGGTCTCCTGCTCCCTTTGGGCTGGTGGCAGATATTGATGAGCAGCTCTTGGGCTTCAGTTAATGGAGAAGGGAGTCCTGCCTGCTGGGTTTCCAGTGGGAAAAAGAGAGGAATAAAACCAGCTAAAAGCAAATATTTCAAAAATTTCTCCAAAGCTGCTGCTTTCATTCCAGGTAGGAATGAAAATATAGGATTTAGGCAGTTAAATTTTTTTTTCTTCCCTATTTCCTTCCTCCAAGCAGCCTGGCAGGGTTTGGTGCAAGAGGAGGTGATGCTGGCACGTGGTCAGCAGGGCTGGCAGTTCTGCTTTCCAGGCACAGCTTTGGAGCTTTTGGAGGGACACCATGGTGCAGAAGGGTCTGTGTGAATGGGGGAATGAAACACTCCCCAGCTTCAGGAATGCTGCTGGCTGCTGAAGAGCAGGGAAGAGGGATTCTCCAGGGCTCCAGCACTGTCTAGACTTGGTAATGCAGTGTGCAAAACCGCCCTCCTTGAACTGCTGCCACGGCCTCTCAGTGTCCTGCACATGGAGCTGGAGAAACCTCCTGGTGCCAAACCTCAGCTGTGTAATGAGCCCCCAGTTCCTGCCAGACTGGGCAGCTCAGCCCTCTCAACTGGTGAACTCCCAGCAGGTGGGACAAAAGCTCATTTCCCAAACCCACATCCCTCTGGAAGCCCCTCCTGGCCTCCCATGGCCTCTCCCTGCAGGCTGGTGGGGACTCCTGGGGTGGGGATGGATGTTCCCAAGGGAGCACTCCCCTCCAGAGAGGGCATTTGGGTCAGCACATGGCTCTTGAGTCAATCACTGTCACCTCAGAAAGGTGACACTCCCTGCCCACAGCCCATTGGATGTGGCACTGACAGCACCAAAATCAATTTTCAGCCACCAAAATCAGTTTTCAGCCACCAAAATAAATTTTTTGGATGTTCTTGTCCTCTCTGGCTCCAGGTGGGAGAAAAGCTCATTTCCTAAACCCACATCCCTCTGGAAGCAAAAGGCCCCTCCTGGCCTTTCCCTCCAGGCTGGGGGGAACTCCTGGGTGTCATCTCAGAAAGGTGACACTCCCTGTCCACAGCCCACTGGATGGACACTGACAGCACCAAAACCATTGGTTTTTGGATGTTCCTGCTCTCTCTGGCTCCAAGAGGAAGAAAAGCTCTGGCTCCAGGAAGGAGAAAAGCTGTGGCTTTTCTCATAATCAGTTTTCAGGCACCAAAATCAGTTTTTTGGTTGTTCCTGTCCTCTCTGGCTCCAGGAGTCTGCTGCCAGAGCTCGGCTCTGCAGAGCTGGTTTGGGTCACCAAGCTGGTTTGGGTTTAGGATGAATTTCCTCCTCCACCCTCCCTTCTCCCCACTGTGTGATGGGGTTTCTTGCATCCAAGCACCCCCTTGTCCCTCCATTTCCCACTGAAGGCTGCAGCAGGGCTTGCTCACCCCTGTTTCCCTAAACCCAGCCCAGGTAAGGAGCAGCTGCCAGGAGCAGAGGTTTTCCTAAGCCTGTGGCTGGAATAACTCCTCCTCTGCAGCCTTGCTCTGCTCCCAGGCACACTCCCAGGCCAGGAGGAGTGGGAAGCACAATTCCAGCCCCTGGATGTTTTCTCCTGTGCACCCACAGCCCAGGCTGATGGGAAAGCAGGGCTGGCCAGCTTCAAACCCTCCTTGTTTTGCTCTTCCTGGAGCTGTGCTCTGACCTTTCCCATGGCATGAGGGGTGGAGAAATGTTCTCCCTGCTTTCACCAGCACTGGAATGAGGGAGTGGCTGAGGCAGAAAATGACCCAGCACTTCACAAGTGCCAATTCCCCCCTGCCCTGGCTTGCAGACACTTGCACCTGGCACAGCACTGAGCTCACCTGACCACTTCTCCTCCTGCCAGCCCACAGAAGCACCACTGCTCCTCTGAGCAGGAAATTCGGGTCCCACGTGTATTTTGTAAGTGTCTGAAGTTTCCTGGAGTGTGCTGTGGTTCCTGTGCTGGCAGTTTTGAGTGCCTGGGAAGACATTCCTTGGAAAGCATCCTTTGCCAGAGGTGCAGGTCAGATCCCTGTTTCTCTGCCTGAAGCCTTGAGAAGGCTGAGCTGGAACAAACCTGAGGCAATCATGCCTGTAGCAGTGGAGGCAGCTCAGATCTTCTGTCCTTTTGGTGCCTTTCCTGGTCTCTATCCAAAGACAGAACCCACCTGTGCAGAGCTTTGGCTGTTGGTGAGCAGGCAGGGCTGGAATCAGTGACTCTGGATGCCAGTGGGGGCTTCATCCCCAGTGGGAATTTGAGTTTGGGATTAACAAGATTTTCAGATCTGCTGAAGCTTTGGGTTCATGGCATTTTTGCCTCTTGGACTGACACACCAAATGTGGGTTGTGCATCAGGGGCTGATGTGTCAGGACCCATAAAGAAATCTGAATTCCCATAGGAATGTGCTCCTCCCATCCATCTGGTATTAGATCTGCCACCCCAGGAATGGCAGAGGAGGTGCCCAGGATGGTCAGTGAGGGTCTTGCACCTTGGAGGAACAGTCACTTCTTAATTTACATGCAGGAAAATGGGCACAGAGACCTTCTGTGCTAAACTCCATAAGAAATGCTGAGAAAACCTGGAAAGTCCTGCTCCCATTTCCTGCTCCAAATCCCCCACAACAGACCCTGGTATCCAGGGCTGGCAGCCAAACCCTCTCGAGTCAATGGAAAGATTCCCCTTGACTTTAATGGTCTTTGCATGAGTGCCTAATTCCTTCCTGTTCACAGCCTCTCTTGGCCTCGCTCATGGAAACAACAGCAGCTATAAAGTGCTGCAGTGAACTGTAAACCCTTCAAAGCAGCACCATGGCAGATTTCCCTGTGCTGCCAGCCACTTGGAATGGGATTTGTTTGACAAAAAGCCTGATCTGTGTGCTGTGGCTGCAGTGTGAATGAGGGTTTGAACAGAGGAGGCAAGGAGGCTGGAGAGGGGCTGGGAACACAAACCCTGTGGGGAACCACTGAGGGAGCTGGGGGTGCTCACCTGGAGAAAAGGAGACTCAGGGGTGCCCTCCTCACTCTGCACAGCTCCTGAAAGGTGCCTGTGCTCAGCTGGGGCTGGGCTCTGTCTCCAGCAGCACTGACACAACCAGAGCACACAGCCTGCAGCTGCACCAAGGGAATACAGGTTGGATATCAGGAAAAAGTGTTTCACAGGAAGGGGGATACAGTTCTGGAATGGCTGCCCGGGGAGGTGGTGCAGTCACCATCCCTGGTGTGTTTAACAAAGCCTGGATGTGGCACTGGGGGCCAGGGTTCAGCTGAGGGGTTGGGGCTGGGTTGGACTCCATGGTCTTGAAGATTCTTCCATCCTGGTGACTCTGTGATTCTGTGAATTCTGTGATTCTGTGAACACATCTCTTCCTGCAGACAGGGTTTGTGGCCAGCCCATGGGGCTGGAGCCAGGCTCTCCCCAGCAGGATGGGGAAGGCAGGGAGCCCTGGCAGCGCTGGGTGAGGCTGAGCCTCTGTGGCTCCCAGAGCTGTGCTCGTGGCTATTCCAGCTTCCAGGGAGTTTTCCCTGCAAGAACTATGTCACTGCCCAGATTTGTCAGCTCCTTGTGTTTTGCCCCATGCTGGGCCATCCTAGGCCACCTTTGTGCCTCACTCCACGAAATTCTGACAAAAAGTTAGGGTTCTAAATGCTGAGAATTTTAAACTTTCTGTGCTGACAGACTCCCATTTAACCTAAAACCATAAATAAACTTTCAAAATTGATTAATAGCACTAAAATTACAAGCGTGTAGTTAATTAGAATGTATAATATCACAAAATAGAAAACTTAGGGTTTAGTTTTAAAATGTAATAATGTATATAAAACAAAACTGTTAAAACAAAAACTAATCCTTCTTCCTTCTTTTTCATAAGTTTAAGTAATATTTTGTAATTAGATAAAAAAGGCTACATTGCAAACTTCAAGTAATTAGTTATTAAGTTAAAAATGCTGAGGAAAAAAACAATGAGAAAATGCTTAACTTTAAGGCTTTAGATATCTTTCACTGAAGATTAAATCCATTTGGCCGGGGAGGGGTCTTGGTGGATCTGCCTGTGTGATGCCAGCAGGAAGCACGTGGAATTTCCTCCCAGCACCTGGGATTAGTAATTAGATAAAAAAGGCTACATTGCAAACTTCAAGTAATTAGTTATTAAGTTAAAAATGCTGAGGAAAAAAACAATGAGAAAATGCTTAACTTTAAGGCTTTAGATATCTTTCACTGGGGATTAAACCCATTTGGCTGGGGAGGGGTCTTCGTGGATCTGCCTGTGTGATGATAGCAGGAAGCACGTGGAATTTCCTCCCAGCACCTGGGATTATCAGCTGGCACCTGAAGGCATGAGATCTGCCTGCTGCAGCCCCATCATACAGGGAGCAATGGCAGCACACGGATTTTTGAGTCTTTGTCAAGCCCAAAGTCACAGAATCTGACTGTGAGAGGGACATTGATGCTCACAGAATGAGGGTTTGAGAATATTTCCCACTGTGGAAAGTTGCTCAGCTGGGCCTGGGGGAGAGGAGGCTGATGGTGACTGCTCTCTCTTTTTTTTTTTTTAATGTCCTAAAATCTTTCTAGATCAAGGCTTTAGGTTGTTTTTACTTCAGTGTTCAAACTCCAGATGGGTTTTGTTGTATTTTTTTTTCCCAAAGGTGTCTGCACCTCTTCTGTTTTTTATGTCCTAAAATCTATCAAAGTGTGACCCCAAAATGTGACCCCAAAATGTGATCTGTAGCCACATTTCTCTTCACAGAGAAAAGCAAGGCACAATTCTTCAAGGTGTCTGCACCTCCCACCTGCCCATCCCTCTCATCCTGTGTAGCCTGAGTCCAAATGTGACCCCAAAATGTGATCCTAAAATGTGATCCCAAAATGTGATCCCAAAATTACCCCAAAATGTGATCTGCAGCCACATTTCTCTTCACAGAGAAAAGCAAGGCGCAATTCTTCCCAAGAATATTTCTGGGTTTCACATTCTCTGAACCGCAGAGAAAAGAAAAACAATTCTTATCTCATTTACTGTACCTGTGTTTGTTCACAAGTAAAATACATTGTAGAAGAATGTTTACCTAAAAAATTAATAATTAAGTTCTAGTGTGAGTGTTTTGATTCACTAACCAATTAAATCCATGTGTGTATGTTGGAACTGTCAGCAGACAGTCACAAAATTCAGTACAAAAAAATACAATGAAGTGCTTGGCAGATTCAGTTTAGATGTAATGTAATATAATGTAATATAGTACAGAATAATATAGTATAATAAAGTAATTAATTAGCCTTCTGATAAAATGGAGTCCTCATCAGTCCTCTCCTTTGTAGGCAAAAATATCCACTATAGTGATCCCAAAAATGTGATCTCAAAATGTGACCCCAAAGTGTGACCCCAAAATGTGATCCCAAAATGTGACCCCAAAATGACCCCAAAATGTGATCCCAGCCTGGCCTCCATGGCCTGGGCACAAATCCCCACTTCTGGAGCCACGTCCTGCAAGAGGAAGCTCGGCCTCACTCTCCCAGCTGTGCATTCCTGGGATGAAAAGGGCAGCTCAGGCTGGGGATGTCTCTCAGCAGAAAATCTGACCTGGACAATCCATGGAAAAGTCTGGCAGCTGCTGGAGCTGTCTGGAAGAGCCTGGAGTGAGCTCCCTCCTGACACCCCGGGCTGGGGAGCTCTGCCCTTTTGGATTTGGGAGTGTTTGCCCATCAATCTCCCTAGAAACGTGGTTGCTTCAGGGCTCCCAGTCCAGCCATGTGGGAATTGTGCTGGCCTGGCCCTCTGGAAAGGATTATTTGCTTTTTAAAGCCCTTGTCTGCAGCCCAAGCTGATGGTTCTGTTGCAGAGGAAAACAGGCAAAAGCCTGAGACATGGATCAAGTAATGAGTTCATCTCTCTGCAGTCTAGCCAGGTACACTTTTTTCTGCTCCCAGGACTTAATTGAAATGCAGGAATCTTTCCTCACATTTTTACGAAGCTCAATGGCAAATAATGGCCACGTTCTGGTTACATCACCATGAACTTGTTTTCTTCTTGAAAAGGAGAGATCCAAGGGCAATATCCTTGCTTGCCCTGCATTTGGTTACTCTGGGATGTGTTATCTCCAACAAGCAGCCAGAAACCCCGGGTTTATACCAGGACCAGGACTCGTGGGCTGGATTCTTTGGGGACGCATGGAGAGACTTGTCCAGTGGAAAATACCTGCATTAGCCTTGGAAAGCTGATAAATCCTCACCTGGCTGATGCTCTCCCTGTTCTGTTTTGTGGGCTTTGGCACTGTCTCCTGTCACCATGATATTTTATGAAAATCCATTTGCCAGGATTTTTTTCTCCTGAGAAGCTGAGAAGCCTCAGAGGAAAAGAAAAACAATAACTATCCGCTGCTGTGGAATGCAACAGGTGCATCTTTGATTGGTCCATGTGAGTTGTTTCTACTTAATGACCAACCACGGTCCAGCTGTGTTGGACTATCTGAGAGTCACAGGTTTTTATTATTCATTCCATTCCTTTCTAGCTTTCTGATGGGTCCTTTCTCTCTATTCTTTTTAGTATAGTTTTAGTATAGCAATATAATGTAATATAATGTAATATAATGTAATATAATGTAATACAATATAATATAATATAATATAATAGTCCTTTCTCTCTATTCTTTTTAGTATAGTTTTAGTATAACAATATAATGTAATATAATGTAATATAATGTAATATAATGTAATATAATGTAATATAATATAATATAATATAATATAATATAATATAATATATCAGCCTTCTGAAACATGGAGTCAAGATTCTCATCTCTTCCCTCGTCCTGGGGACCCTCAAACACAACAACAGTCCCCATGGACATCATCCTGCCTGGGGTCTGCAGCCCACTGGCCCTCTCCTGCCTGGACTCCTCCCAGTGTCCCCAGGGCTCACTGGAGAAAGGGAAAATAAAAATCCAGGCAAGTTGGATTGAATAATGAGTTTATTTACTTTGCCCAGCCACAAAACAGGTCATATTCACCCAGCAGGAAATGAAACAGAGGTGCAACATGCTCATATGTCCTACCAAGGAAACCACCAGCTCCTTGTGGGAGGGGTGTAAAGCTGTTGATGGACACGATCATGCCATGGTCCTGTGGCCTCGCAGTGCTCTGTGATTTTGGTCACTCAGGCTGTGATCAGCACAGCCAGAGCAGTCCTCATCCCAGTCCAGCTGGCCACTGGCCCCAGTGGCTGTGACTGCTGTGGCTCATGGCTTCAGTGTATACAGTCCCAGAAATGCCTTTGTGCTGCTTTCTGCAGCTTGGCTGCACCCTGCAGGGTTCTTGGTTATGAAACTACAGGGCAGTTAAAAAATTCAGCTCTTTTTAATACAGAATTGGTGTCTCCTGGTATGAATATTGCAGTGCTGTGTTCTGCTTGAAATGATGCTGCTCCAACACGCCAGAGCTCAGCACTGCTTGTTCATTTTCCTGTCTGAACCTGGCCAGTCCCATCATATCAAAACCTGCCTTAAAATACAGCAATTTCTCAGATTACACTGCATGCATGGGGAATGGAGACATTTAGATGATGCTGCCAGGATGGCTGCACTGGGAGAGAAGGTTCTGCATGAGGAGAGAAGGTTTTGCTCTGTGAAGAAGGTTTTGCTCTTTGTGGAGAAGGTTTTGCACTATAGGGGGAAGGTTTTGCTCAGTGTGGAGAAGGTTTTGCTCCATGGAGAAGGTTTTGCTCAATGTGGAGAAGGTTTTGCTCCATGGAGAAGGTTCTGCACGAGGAAGGTTTGGCACTGTGGGAGGCTGTGCAGCCCAGCTCGACCCCACTGGTGGGTGGTTTGGGTCAGGTCCCAGACAAGTGTGAAGGAAGCAGGTGGCTCTGGCCATCTGCAGGGGGAGGAGGAGGTGCCATCCCTCAATCCACCCTCCAGCTTCTGGAACTGGAAGGTGCCTGGGTATAAAACAGGATCAGGATGACAAATGGCTCATCCCTTGGGATTTCCTTGTGGCTGGAGTGATGGGAACAGCAGCAGGAGCAGAGGGTTCAGAGGGCTGAGCTGGCTCCAGGGCTGAGTGAACCAGCTGGACACAGGGCTTGGGAATGAGCAGGTGCACAGCGAGGCCATGGAGCTGAAAGAGCAGTGGGGTGTCTTGGTTTGCAAAGACCGGTGCCTGCTAAGGAAGGCAGGAGCCTCCCCTGAAATGGAAAACCTATTATCAGCAGATGTCTCCCCTGAGGGAGGAGCGGGTGTGGAAGAGATAAGGAAAACTGCCCACTGAACAGGAGACAACTGCCACACAGATGGCAAATGCAATACATCTTGCCTTCATTCTGGGACAGGGGACAGCACAGAAATCCTCCTGGCAGTGTGATTGATGGAGCTGTGAGGGTGTCCCTCACTTCCAGTGGCAGATGCCGCATGGTATGTGACATTTGAGCAGGGTGAGAGATGTTTCAGGGCAGGGAACAGCCTCTGTCTGCCAGGGGGCCCTGGGCTGAGCTGGTCTGTGGTGGCTGCTCTAGCAGCCGGGGAGGGAATTTTCTAAATCAGATTTTTATGAGGTGTCTAATTGACTCATCATCCCTGCCCCCCTCCATGCACAAACATTTGCTCTGCCCTGAAATGTGAGATGAGCAAGGCTGGTGAGAAATGTTTGCATACAGCAGGGGAGCAGAGCAGGCTGAGGAAAGAGAGAATTCCTCCCTTGCCAGTCTTTAAAACAAGATTGTAAAAAGTCCCATATAAAAAATAACAACAACAGAAAGAGCTTGTGGTTTCCTAAGTCAGTTTGCATTTCTGGAAGCTCATGATCCCCTGGATTACTGTTGGTTTTTTTAGATGTCTTTCAATTTTTTTTTAGGACAGTTTGTCTGCAGTGTGGCTATGTGTGGGTAGAGAACTGGAAATATGCAGAGGGAAAAAAAAAAAGCTAAAAATGGGCAGGAAAAGGAGGACAGCATATGCTTTTTTCTCCTTATATATATAAAAAAAATTAAAAAGAGCTTGAAGTTGCTAAAGATTTGGGTTTGCAGGGGTGGAGCACAGGCAGATGAAGCTGATCCTGAAACCATGAATAATACAGGATTTTTTTTGCCTCCCTCCTCGATGCAGCAGAGCTGTGTCTCAGTTTGCAGAATAACCTCTCCAGACTTCTGATTTACATCCCTTGGAAGCTGCAGAGAGGAGAGGGGATGCAGCCAAGGCATCCCAGGGAGCTGGATGCTGTGGTGGACCTGCAGGAAATTGGTTCCTTTCTGCTGTCCAGTTTTTGGTGTCACATCTCATTTGGGCGTTTTTGCTCTGTAAAAACAGTCTGATCCTCCAGAAATATTTCTCTTTTCTCTGTGGTGCTCGTGCATGTGCTGAGCTGAGCCCTGCTGGCCTCCTTGGGACGTGGCTGCTTTGCAGGAACTCCTAAAAAAGGGAAATTCTGCTCCTGAGTGGGACAGAGGGAAAGTGGGACCTGAGGGCCAAGGGCTGCTCCCATCTCTGTGTGCCACAGCCAGAGCACGTCCTGCCCACTCTGCTGCTTTCCTGCTCTGGATTTTCATTGCTTGCACTGCAAGAGGGTCCAGAAGGGACCCGTGCAGGGAAATTAGAGCAAAAAACCAGTTGTTGCATCCTTGTCTGGAGGTGATAAATGCCACTTCCCACTCTGCAGGGTGTGAGTGGCTCTGTGCTGGCAGGGGTTGGCTCGGGCACCAGTGCCCATTAAATTTTCATTCCAAGCCCTTCTCCACCCTGAAGCTCTGGAGACATGCCAAGAAAGCTTTTTTGTTGTTGTTGTTTTATATTTTCCCAGTTACCAGCCAGAGTATCCACCTCGTTTATTCTGTGCCCATTGCTCCTTTCCAGCACTAAAAGGTTTTATTTGGAAAGTTCAGCTTTGCTCACTCCCTTTGTTTCCCTCAGCTGGAAGCTTCCCTTTAAAACATTAATATCCCTATTATTTTTTTCCCCCCAGCAGGTTAATTAATACTTGATTCATCACCTTGAAAGCTAATGGTTGTTTATCCCGATCCTGAAGGCAATGAATGCCTGCTATAAATAAATCCTCCCATCACTGACAGCCCATCTTTACTGATTCTCCTTCAGGAAGCCACCTCTGCTTGGCTCCAAAGGAGTTAATCCCAAACTTCTCCCAGGCTTAGTCTGGGGTTGGCCTGGCTCCATGTTCTCCTGCTTGAGCTTTACTGTGCAAACATGGTGCCTTTTAATGAGGGAAAAGAGCAGATTTGTGGAGAGAGACCCAGACAGCTCAGCAGGATCACTCCAGCCTGGGTCAGCAAAAGTCACTGCAGTTTGTGGGTGTTTTTATGGGCTGGGAGGGTCTGGCTCTCTCTGAAATATTTAGTTTTGGCTCTTGGAGAGCCTTTTCCAAATTCTCATCTGCTTCAAATAAATTGTGTTTATCATCTTGTCTCCAGCCATTGTCATTGGTGACCTTAATTAGGTCATATTAAAAATAATGTTGAGTTTGTCACTCATGTAGAATTTAAAAAATCATTATTTACTTCTGCTGTTAACTCACAGGTTCCTCCTGGGTGTTGCTCTGTCCCCAGGGAGCGCCTGGCTGCTGTCACCTCAGCAGTGACACTTGTCCTGAGGCAGCATCAGAGGAGCCAAACGAGCTCGTCCCTCCCCTGTGGCTCAGAATTTGGGTTTTCCCCATAAGTGAGGCCATTTTTGGGGTCCAGAATTTGGGGTTTCCCATAAGTGAGGGCATTTTTGGGGTTCAGAATTTGGGTTTTCCCCATAAGTGAGGCCATTTTTGGGGTTCAGAATTTGGGGTTTCATCATAAGTGAGGCCATTTTTGGGGCTGCTCCCAGGAAGCTCCAGCCTCAGGACTCCCATGATTGCGTAACATTCTCAGTTTTTTGTACATTTTCCCACCCCTCATGGAAGTGTCAAGCCCAAAGGAGCAGCCAGACATTTTTCATGATTATTTTAAAATTTGTTCTGCTCTGGATGATGAATTTTTTTTTTCCAGGGACACTGTCTCATCAATTTTTAATTCTTGATCTTGGCAGCGCTGGTTGAATTAGAAACAGAACAACTGATTTTAATGAGTGCAAGATTAATGCAGATGAGTTTGGCTGGGACCGTGATCCAGCTGAGGAGAGGTGATTGTCTCTCCCCACCTCCCAGCTCCCTCCTTGGTGGGCTGTCACATCCCAGCACTGCTGGAGCAGGGAATATTCTCATCTCAGCTCCTCACCTGCAGGAGAGGTGCTCATTAACCAGGTTTACTCAGGATGTTTTGCTCATTAACCCCTGGCAGCTGCTCTGGACCCTCCCCAGCCCTGCAAGGTGCAAGGGGAGGAGGATGAGGATGATGTGCACGGGCAGAGGAGGGACCTCCCTCTGGACGGGAAGGAGAAGGTTTTGGCTGTTGTGTGAGGCTACCACAGCTCCAGGAATGGTTGTGATCCACACCTGTTGCCTGTCCCTCTATGGAGAGCTGCTGTTTTATTTTTGGGTCCTATAAACAGCAGTTAGTGAAAAGAGAGAGCCCAGGACATCCCTCACTGGGGTGAGCTCTCCCACTGCCCCATGTGAGCTCCAGGACTTGCTTTCCCACATAAAATCCCATATTTGCAGAGTGGTTTTATTACCAAGGAAAAAGGGGGAGGCTGAGCTGAACTAATTCAATTTGATTCTGTGGGAAACTGGCAGTTTTATATCCCTGCTTTATTTTTTAATGTGTTTTAATCAGGTGGTGCTTGCAGACATCAGAGAGCTGCAGGTTCAGCCTGCCTGGGCTGTTGGGTGGGTTGGTGTTTTAGGCTGGAAATGGGGGTGTGTGTTCCATCCCCATCTGTCAGAGCTGGGGCAGTTCTCTGCTGTTCACTAGGCAGGTTCCTTTATCTCTTCACAACCCATCTTCCCTCCAGGAGATCTCTGCTGTTCATGGACCAGTAATTATTAATTCTCTTCTGTTCATGGCCAGGGAGTGTCCCTGCATGGCTGATCAAATTCCATCATCCCATGGGGAGATGCTCCGCCCAGGGCAGGAGCCAAGCATTCCTCCCTGGATACAATCTGAGCCTGGAACAGCACAGCAGCCTTTGCCCACTGCATTCCCAGAGGAGCAGCTTTCTCCTGCCCTGCATTCCCAGAGGGAGAGCAGGCCCATCTCCAGCAGCCCTGGAGCTTCAGAGGAAAACTGCAGCCTTGTGCAGGATCCCTGCTCCAGCAGAAGCACAGCTGGCACTGCAGGAGGGCTGAGCCCCCATGGGATGGGACTGTGCCACCACCCTGACACACAGGGCTCAGCTCCTAAACTGACTGTCTCACTGGTTTTTTGTTTGTTTGTTTGTTTGTTTGTTTGTTTGTTGTTTTTTTTTGTGCTATTTCATTTGTATTTTTTCTAGTTTTCCTAGTAAAAAACTGTTATTCCTAGTCCTATATCTTTGCCTGAGAGCCCCTTAACTTCAAAATTATAACAATTTGGAGGGAGGGGGTTTGCATTTTCCATTCCAAGGGAGGCTCCTCCCTGCCTTAAGCAGACACCTGTCTGTTCAAACCAAGACAAGTGGGTAGGACCTGAGTGGGATAAATAATGAGGATTCTCCCAGGAAAGCAGCAGGGAAAGAACAGGGGAGGAAAAGGCTGGAGCAGCAGCTGGTGAGGTCACCCAGTGGTTTGTGTCCAGCTTTACAAGGCCCTGCCTGACCCGTGGCATTGTGACTGTGGAAAAGCCAGGGGTGGCATCACATCCTGCTTCAATACCCCACCCTCAGAGTGCAAGGAGGAGCTGTGACAGATTTGTTGGTGTCCCCAGACCCAAGGGTTTTGTGGTGCCTGCAGGACCTTCTGCATCCTGTGGGGATCCAAAGATGGGACAAAGCAGTGGGAAATGGATGCAGATGGAGAAGATGTTGCTATGGGTCTGTTCAGCATCCACAGCTGTTCAGCTCCTCAAGGTCTGATGGATTCTTTGATTCTTTTTGCCAAGGTTGGGATTAAATGTGCTAGAGGGTATTCCTTGTTGGGACTAAGATGTTTATCAGTTCTTACAGTTCTTAGTCACAGTCTCACAAACCCTGAGTTCTGCAGCACTTCACTCTAACAAACTAAAAATGGAGCCCCATCTCTCTCTACAAGGCCTTTTAAGGACAAACTGTCCAATTAAGAAATGACACCGAAATTATTTTTACTTTTGACCCAATGACCAACTACCCATGTTGGTTTTATCCAATTACACAAAACCACCCAAACCCATGGAGAGGAAGGTGAAGAAGAAGGAGCAGCTTCTGCCCTAAAACCTCTGGCTTTTCATCTATTACTATATTCTAAAACCCCAAACTCCAAGTTTTCCACCCTGTGATATCACACACTTGTATTCAAACTCCACACCCACAATCCCAGTTCCATCATTCCATTTTGGAAGCCTTCTCCATGGCCTCAGGTCAGTGCAGTGTTCTCTTGGGGGTCAGTGCCTGGCAGCACACAAAGTCTCCAATTCTCAGCAGCCAGGGTTCCAGCAGAGCTCCAGTGGGGAAATCTGTGAGGGAAAAGGGGTGCCTGGGGTAAAAGGCAGCTTGTCTGGATCTGAGGAACAGCAGTGTCAGGACAGGGAGAATCCACCTCAGAGTGCAGTGGTTCCATCTGGGCCTTTTGGAGGCCTGATTCCCAAATATCAGCTTTCCTTCTGCGCTCACAGCCAGGACACCCAGCCATGGCCAGTGCTGGGATTAGCCTGGCTCTGGTGCCCTGGCCTCCACCCCTGTGTGCCCCAAAAGTGCCTGGGCAGGGGGGCAGTGTCAGGCTCTCCCAGGGGTGCCTGCCAGAATCCCCTTCCAGCGGCTGGATGATTCAGGGCTCTGGAATCACCAAACCCACAGCTTTTTCCGCAGCTCTGTCCTTCCCACCAGTGCCCTCAGCATCTCCCCAGCCTGGCTGGGGCCAGTTCTCTGCTGCTGACCTGGTCAGGTGGAGATGTCAAGAGAAGCCAGGTGGTTTTTTTGGCTTTTTCCCATTTTCAGCTTGTTAAAACTGTTGTTGCCTTCCATCTGCCAGCTCAGGACAGGAGCGCTGCTTCAGCTCCGTGTTGCCAAGGAGAGCTTAAATATTGTCATCAAAAAACTCCAGCCTTGCATCATCTTCTCAGACACACAGGAAGAAACCTTTGCAATTAAATTCCCTGTGCTCCAGCAGGAGGGCAGAGGTTCCTCCTTTTTCCCCCCTTTTCTGTGATGATGATATTCTGGGATTTTAGAGCAGCAGGGGGGGAAAAAAAAAGCCTGTTTGATTTTCCTCATTATGTTAAGCCTGGTTTTACTTTCTGATTGCCAAAGCATGATAAATGGAACACAGATTACCTAGAGATTTTCAAAGATTTGCTTTCAATTTGATTTTTCCTGAGCCTTATTAAGCCCGCAGGTTTTATCTACGCTTTGTTCTTCCAGTGGAGTAACATTACCATGTATTAATAGCCATATTTTTTTTCCATTTGAAATTAAAACCAGACAGAGGCTTCTCATGCTTTGCTTTCAAATCCTATTTTAAAAAATATTGATCATGTGTGTGTGTTGTTTTTCCTTTCCCCCTGACCCTGCTGGCTCTGTAAAGGACATTCCCAGGGAAATGCTTCCAGTCGTGGATCCCTGGGCATTGCTGGGTGCAGTTTTGGGGATTAAGGGTTGCATTTTAGAAAGTGTAATATATAGATGATTTTAAAATGTGGCTTCCAACAGAAAGGCAAGAAAAGTAAGATTTAAAAGCAGGAGCTGGAAAATCAGGGAGTAGAGAGGAGCTTAGGCAGGGTAACCCTTGATGTGCTCAGGTGCATCTTGCAGGAGGTAATGCCATTGGAAGGGCTTCTCCTCCATGATTTTAGGAGAAATGGCCCCAAATCCATGACTTTAGGAGAAATGGCACAGCCTGAGTGCTGCTCTCTGGGAGAGCCTTGGAGGGTGGCAGGGACACACAGACAGACAAAGCCACCCTGACACACCTGGTGTGCTCCTTCTACTGGAGCCAGAAAAGCTGACCCACATTTTGACTTTCCATGGTGGGGTTCAGGCCAGGGAGGGTTCCACAGCACCCTCCTCTTTCTGTGCCCAGCCAGAGGTGTCAGGGCAGCTTGAAGAGGAGATGGAAAATCTCCGTGGTGTGGGAAGCTGCTTCCTGGTGTGCAGGGTGGCAGAGCTGGCTGTGTCCTCTGAGTCCTGGGGATAAAACCCCCAAGGCCAGCTGCTCAGGAAGGACAGTGGGGTGAGAACAGAGCATCCTTGGGGTGCCCCAGCCATGGAGCTGGTGCAGAGGTGAACCCCTCATTCCCAGAGCTGTCTCCATGAGCTGAGGTGCTTCTCGGGATGTTCTCCTCCAGACACGAGCCCAGGAGCTGTGCTTGAACTGCAGACAGCTCTTCTGGAGAGGTTCCCTGCTGTTCCCCCAGCCCCACTCGATGAACTCTAATTATAACTCACTATTATATTTATATTTCTATTTACAAACCAGAGCAGCACGGAGGAGCTGAGGCCACCACGGCCCTGGTGCTGCCAGCCCAGTCCAGCCCAGCCCAGCCCAGGCTCTCCCCCTCTGCCACAGAACTCTCCATCTCCACTGCCCTTCCAGAGCCTCACTCTGCACTGGAAATGGCATTTCCCAATCCTCTTTCCTTTGCATACACACACATGGGGTTTTTTCCACTTGTTTACAAGAGAATGTTTTCTTTTTAAGAACAGGGATTGTTTTTGCAGCAGTTCCAACCCTGGCTCATAAACCAAACATTGCCCAAGCACTCCACAGCTCAGGATGACGTTGTTGTTGCTGGAATGCCAGTGTTGAATATCCAAAATGTGTTCCTTGGTGGAGCTTGGGGGGTTTGTGCTCTGTGTCCCCAGATGTGACACAGAGGAGTGGTGGGTCCTTGTGGCTGAGCCAGGGGGATGTGGCTGGACTTGGGGCTGCGCTGGGGGAGGATTTGTGTTTATTTTAACACAATAACACAATAACCCAAGGCCTGGCTGCACCATCCTGCAGCAGGGGAGCATCCCCTCCACTTCTGCTGGGTCAGCTCAGGCTGGAGCTGGTTCCACTGTGACAGGGACTGCACTTTGCTGCTGGTTCTGGTTTTACCTCAGCGTTGCCTCTGTCCCCCTTTCCAATAGCATCAGCATCAAGCACTTCTGAGAGAATGCAGAGTTTTCCCCCAGGAACATCCTCTCACTATCACCACTCCATGCAGGATGCCAGATTTGATGAAAATGCTCTGATCTGTTCTGACAAATCCTCCATTCCTAAGTAGATAATAACCAGAAAATCTTCCTAAATAAATCCTGGTTTCGGATCTGTGCCCACACTTTGTTATTCTTTCCATACCAGTTAACTGCTCCTTCTTGCCCTGAACTGGGAGCATCCTCCAGGGGGAAAGGAGACACAGATTTATGGAGCTTGGTGTGGGGCTGGGAGGAGAGTTATGACTGCAGAAAATGAGAGTCTGATTTGGCAGCATGGAGGCACAATTGAGAAGAACCTCTCTCCTCAGCTGAGCAGGGATTAAAGGCTGCAGACAGCCATAACCCCAAACTGCAGCAGGAAGGGCTGGGATACCTTCCCGTGATGCAGAATCAAAGAATGGCTTGGGTCTGGATAAAAATCACCTAATTTCACCCCCCCGGCCATGGGCATAGCAGCGTTTCAGGGAAGCTGGCACTGGAGGAGAGACAGGGATATATTAGGATAACACCCCTTTATTTTCCTCTCTTTCCCTTCAGTATCAAGTGGATATATTTGATATTGATTTCCCTTTGGGCAAAGGGAATCCCAGGATCCCAAAACTCTGATGCCACCAGTGAGGTCAGAGCTCCACCACGGACAGGTTGAAGAAGGGAACATCCCTGCTGCTGCTGGTGGCTGCTGCACTCCTGTGGCCACCAGCCACATCCCCAGCACCCGTGGGGCAGCTTGTCCACCTCCTCCTTCCCTCGGCCCGGACCCAAAGCCCCCCAGCGGCGGCGCCGAGCTGCAGAAAAGGCCGGGGAATAAAAGTTGGGCTGGCTCAGCTGGGCCAACAAAATAACAAAAGAATAACAAAAGCAGAGAAGCCTGGTGATGCAGACCTGCGCGGGGGTGGGATTTGGGCAGGGATGCAGGATGGAGGGATGCAGGGATGAAAGGATGCAGGGATGCAGGGATGCAGGGATGCAGGGATGCAGGGACATGGGGATGTGGGGATGCAGGGATAGAGGGATGTGCAGATGCAGGGATGCAGGAAGGCAGGGATACAGGGTTGAAGGGATTCAGTGATGCAGGGTTGCAGGGATATGGGGACACAGAGATGCAGGGACACAGGGATGAAGGGCTGCAGGGACGGAGGGATGCAGGGATGCAGGCCTGCAGTGATGCAGGGATACAGGGATGAAGGGATGCAGGGACGCACACATGCAGGGGTGCAGGAAGGTAGGGATTCAGGACAAGGATGCAGGGATCGGGGATTCAGGGATGCAGGGACCCAGGGATGTGGGGATTCGGGGTTGCAGAGATGCAGGGGCACAGGGATGCGGGGATGCCAGGATTCAGGGTTGCAGGGATGCAGGGACACAGAGATGCGTGGACGCAGGGATGCAGGGATTCAGGGACGCAGGGATGCAGGGATTCAGGGATTCAGGGATGCACCGCCCTCTGCCACCAGGAGGTGGCACAGCCCGAGCGCGGATGTCGCTCCGGGTCGCGCCCCCCCGGCTGCCGGGACCCCCCAAAAAAGGAACGAGGTGATTCATCACTTCCAGGAAAGCCAAGGAAAATCTCGCATCGTTTTTCTGGGAAAGCCTTTGTGCGGAATTACTTTCGCGTGGAAAACAAAGGAACAAAAAAAGGCACAAACTCCGTTTCGTTTGGAGAGAAGGGAAAGAGAAACCCGCAGCTGTCGGGGCACCCTCTGTCCGTGTCCCCCCAGAGCCAGAGCCTCTGCTGGCTCCTGTTCCCTCCCCGCTGCTCCCATTCCCTGCTCCCACATCCCAGCTGTCGGGAGTTTCCCTATGGAAGCTGAATCCACGGCTCCAGCAGCTCGCAGAGGTTTCCCTGCAGGAGCAGATCCAGCAGCAGCACAAAAAGCAGGAGGGATCCGTGGCACAGCAAGGACAAGGTGGCCCTGAGCATCCCACCTGCAGTTTCCATCTCTCCCAGGTGGGATCAGGTGCATTTTCCCCCCAGGACACGCTCAGCCCACCTGCCCCTGTGGGAGTGCTCCCCAGGCAGCTGTGGCTGAGGTGAGACAGCTGAAAATGGCAAATCAAGGCTTTTTTTTCTCTCAAAAATGGCAATTTCCCCTTTCTAATAAAGCAGAGAGGCTGCAAAAGGAAGAGATCAGCCAGTAAAGGCTGGGCTTGGTCTTAGAGGCTTTTTCCAACCCTATGATGACAGAGCAGAATGTTTGCTTGGGAGGCAGCACTGACCTGCAGGCCTGCTGCTGGGAAGGCTGCAGCTCAAGAAAATGATTGCCTGAGTTTCACTTGAAGGGATGATTTTGAAGTATAGAATCCCAGAATGGTTTGGGTTGGAAAGGACCTTAAAATTCATCTCAGCCCACCCCTGCCATGGGCAGGGACACCTCCCATTATCCCAGGGTGCTCAGAGCCACATCCAGCCTGGCCTTGGTCACTTGGCCATCACACAGTTGCTACTTTGTGCCCATGCCCAGTTTTTAATAAAATAAAGGTGATTTCTTCCTCCCAAAAAGAGTTCCTCCACTCCCAGTTTTCCGTTCTTGGGTTTCCATATCAAAGTTAACCAAAATCTGTTCATTCCCATCTGTTTGCCCTGTAACTGCTGTCCCTCAGCTTCCAGGAAAGCCCCAGGGCAGGGGAGGGATGTTCTGCAAACACAAGGAATCAGATGGAGGAGAGGTTGTGCAATCATTTCCTCACTAGAGCTCATTTCTCACTCCTCAGTCCTTTGTGAGATGCAACCACAAATCCTTGTGTGAAATGTGGTGGAGCACTTGACATGATGTTGGCAGGAGGCTTCTATCTTCTCCTGAGAAGGAAACACATGGCAGATTCAAAGCCAGTTGTTTCTCAAATTAAAACAAAAAATAATTAAACAAAACCCCCCTCATTTGCTTCTTTGTGTTATTTTTTTCTGAATTCCTCCTTAGCATCCTGAGAGCCCTTGAGAGGATTTGCATTTGGAAGATGAAATTAATTTCTCACAGTGAGGCCAAAGAAAAGCAAGGTCTGTATGTGGAGGAAGCTGTGGCAGAAAGGAGAAGTCCTCAGCTGGTTACAGGGATGAAAGGGAAAGGAAAGGAAGGAAAAGAAAAGAAAGAAAAGAGTGAGTTTCACAGTAAAGGCCAAGCTTCTCTAGCCACCTACAAGAGCAGATTATTTACAGGCATTTTCATTTCCTAAAGCTGAATCCATTTACCTGGCAGAGACAGGGATGTGACAGCAGTGACAACTCTTGCAGCAAACCTGTGATGTTTCACAGGCACAGTAACCCAGGGGAACCTCTTCCAGCAAGCCCCAAACCCACAGGAATGGTTTGCCTTTGGCGCCCAGGGTCCTGCTGACATCCATCCACCACCTCTCCAATCCGGAGAGAAATCGCTGGCCTGTCGTGGTAAGGCAGCCCCAGCAGCCAGGTAATAATTAGCACTGATTCCATGTATTACAGAGGGCTGAACAATAATAATCTTTATTAAGAACCCCACTGATTTTATAGACAGTTATGATACGGCTGGACTTAATTGGTCCTCCAATTAAAACACCATCACCACTGGCTAAATAAGAAACCACCCTTTAGTAAACAAATCTCTGTAGCACATTCTACATGCTCACGTTACCAGCTGCAGCAAATTAAGATAAGAATTGTTCATTATTCTTTTCTCTGATCTTCTCACAGCCTTCCCCAGTACCATGCCTGGCAAAGTTGTGTTTCTCTCTGTGGCCACAGAGCTGCTGCTACACTGGTCCAGATGGCTTTCCAAATTCCAAAAAATGGTATTTTCAAATAGCCAAAACTCATTCTGAAAAGCACAAATCACAGCATGAGGGGTTGATCCCATGCTTCTGCCAGTGTTATCCACCAGGATCACAGACATCCAGGGGTGTTCCTGGCTCAGCTGATGCACAGCCCAGGTTCTCCCTCAGCTGTCCATAAAACCGTCTGATGTCTGTGCCAGGATGGAGATGCACAGGAACAAATCCAACATCTCCACTCTGCCTAGAACATGAGTTCATGAACTGCTGCTATCATTCAGGACTGTTCTAATTGAAACATCATGTCTTACACAATAATCCCCTTCTCCATCCCTTCTTTCACTCTTTCAGAAACCATTTCCTGCTTTTCCCAGCTGGACACGCTGTCCTTCCTCCTGCTTTGAAGCAAATATTTTGTTTGGTTTGGCTGCTGCCACAGCCACACGTCCTCTTCTGCCTGATACTTGAGCCATCTGCTGCTAAAGAGAATATTTGGAAATCTCCAAAGGGGTTTGAGGTGCTGAGATGAATCAGGAAGCAGCAGAACAGGAGGAAAATCCTTCTCAGCTTCACCTGCAGAGTAATTCAAGCTGAGATGCTTTAAAAAATAAAAGCTGAAAGATGCTTTTTTAACAGCCTGGCACTCCCAGACTGAGGAACTTATCCACCCTGCTCCCCTCCACATGTGGACACGGAATCCAAACCCCTTTCCTCTTTTGTCTGAAGTGGATGGAAAAAGAGAATTGGCCTCTGAGCCATGGAAGTTGCCAGCATCTGCCTTGCCTCACTTCTGCTGCTTGGAGTGATGCCTCAGGTTTAGCTTTTCTATTTTTCAGATCTTGTTCTGCTTTTCTGCTAGGCTTCACATTAGGGGATGGTGAGCTCTGTGCACAGAGCAGGGAGACAAAACAATTCCTGCTCCAGCTGGGCACCAAGGACAAATGATCCAAATCTCAACCCAAGAGAACAAAGAGAGAAAAACAAGCAGGATGGGACTGGATGGGCTAAAGCTGGAATTGGACAATGAACTGCAATCTGCAAATGGAGCAGAGCTGATCCCAGGGAGAGACCCCGTGAGCGCTCGTGCATTTTGGGACCATTTTGGTTCGTCCTGGGTGCAGCCCTGGCTGGGCTCTTGTGCTGCCCAAGGTGGATCCATGGAGGAGATCCTTTGAATAAATCCCTGCTTTATTCTGTAGCTCTGTCCAGTCTCTGCTCCAGCTCAGCCTTCTCAAGGCATCAGGAAAACATCTGGCTGTGCTCTGGGACAGAGCAGAGGTGCTGCAGGGACAGGAGCTCAATGCTGAAGGGGCTGGAGGTGCCCAGAGCAGGTGACACCTCCTGCTCACAGTGCCTTTCCTCCCAGGACACACACAGGGAGCTTTTTCCTTGGTGTCACTCCTGTCTCCTGTAATTTTGGGTTTATTTTTCCTCTGGGTTGTTTGGAACAAAGGGTGGTTTTTGTCCAGCTGAGCTCCAGGATCTGGAGGTGCCTGCAAGGAGATACAGGGGGGACTGTGAGGGGCTGCACAGGGCTGGGGGATGTGACAGGCACCTGCACAGGACACAAAGTCACAGACCCACCACAGGATTTCTCTGCAGGACACCAGCCCTGGGCTTGGCTTCCCAAACCTCCCCCTCCTCCCATGCCTCAGGATGCTTTGGAACTTGCATCACTGCTGTTTGGGAAGCTCCTTGGACTTCTCAGAAATACCACTTTTTGTTGAGTTTGCTTCCTTGCACTTCAGGGGTGTTGCTTAATTAGTATTTAATTCTGATTTCCTTCACAGCTTTGAGGAGACCTGGATAACCCCAATATTCCTGTCCAGACATCAAACACCCCTTTGCTCCCCAAATCCCACAGGGTCAAACACTGTCCCCAAGCTCCTAAACCTTGAGCACACACATGCCTGTCTCTCTTGGTCCTCAACCCTCAAAAACCCACCAAAAAGGTGAGTTTTTCTGCCCTAGCCTGGAAGGCTTGGGCTGCTCCTCGCTGTCACTCCAGGGAGACAATTTGGGACATGGTGCCTGGGGATCGGCGCTGGAGGCAGCTGCTGAATGGCCCTTTGTGTGCTTTGTCCTTTTGCTGGATAAAGAGGGCATTATTGAATGAGAAATGAGACTCTCCCTGTTGGTCAGGCCAAGTTCTTGCTGGGTTCCTGCAGGGAGCAGCGGGAGATGCTGTGCTGGGAGGATGGACTCACCCCAGGCTGGGAGGATGGATTGATTTTTTCTAGAAAATCCCTTTGCCCAGGATTTTTCTCCTGGGAAGCTGAGAAGCCTCTAAGAAAAGGGGAACAACAATTATCTCATTTGCTTCTCCTGTGTTTTGCTCCTTTGGAATGTGTTTGGAGATTGTTTACCCACAGGTGATTGTTCCATTGGACTCAGCTGTGAGTTGTTTTCACTCTTTGGCCAGTCAGTGCTGAGTTGTGTCAGACTCTGGAGAGAGTCACCAGTTTTCATTATTATCTTTTTAGCATTGTGTAAGTCTCCTTTCTGTATTCTTTAGTTAGTTTTGTATAGTATTCTTTAATAAAATATAATATCATAAAATAATAAATTAGCCTTCTGGGAACATGGAGTCAGACTCATCATTCCTCCCTGCCATGAGGGTCCCTGCAAATACAATAGTGAGGATGGGTTCAGCCCAGGCTGGGAGGATGGATTCACCCCCAGGCACAGCCAGCAGGCTCTGCTCCAGCTTTAGCAGCAGAGGAGCCTTGTGCTGGGCTGGGAAATAGGGAGAATAGTCAGAATTATGGCAGTTCTGGGGCTGGTTTTGGGCTGGAGCAGGGAACACCCCAGTGGGATCTGCCAGCCCCTCCTCTCACAGCTGGAGCTCCTGGGCGCTCTTCTCCCTCAGCCCTTCAGCTCAGGGGGAGAGGCAAACTCCAATGGGAATATTTAAGGAGTCAGTTCATTTCCAGGAAACCCTTCTCTTGTTCTTTCTTCATCTTTTTTTTTTTTTTTTTTTTTTTTTTTTTTTTTTTTTTTTTCCCCAATGGAAAAGTTAAGTCCTCATGAACTTTTGGAAAACTTCTGTTTGTTCCCTCTTGCCAGCTAAGCTCTGCTTTGTGCTGGTGACAGAACCCCTTTCTCCCAGTGCTGGCCATGGGCCAGGACCTGGAGCTGTCCCCTGTGTGCTGGCACTGCCACCAGCCCTGTCCCCCTTCCCTCCAGGTTGAGGCAAATCCCCAGCTCCAACAGCTCCTCTCTGGGGACTCTCTGGGATCTTTCCCTTCTCCTGCTTGTGCATGAGGTGATGGAGTGAGCTCTGCCTCTTCACCTTCCTCTGCAATGGAAAATGTCAAATATCAGGGGGCATAATCAGTCAGAGCTGTGGGAGGAAAGGCTGGTGGCTCCTTGGAAGAAGCAGCAGCACAAGCAGTGTCAGAAGGAATTCCTCCTTCCCTCTCCAGCTCCAGAGATGCTCTCTCTGGGACAGGACTTGTTTGCTGGGGCTTTGGGTGCTGTCTGAGTCTTTACATCATGGGAAGGCCTGCAAAGGGAGCAGGTCCATCATGCTGGGTGGTCAAGGGAAGGTTTCCCAGATTTCTGTGTCACAGCAGGACACAGAAGCAGAGCAGAGTGGATTTCACAAACCCACTAAAAGCAGCAGCTGCAGAGGCACAAACCACAAAATGCTGAGGAAAATAAAAAATCCAACAGCAGCAGATCATACAAATGGTATTTATCTCTGGAGGCTCGTGGCTTGAGTTCTCCAATGTTACTGATACCCCCAGAGCAGCAAATAAAACTTCCCTTTCAGAGAATCCCCATTTCCTGGGGCTGAGTGTGTGAACAGGTGACACAAACGTTTGGTTACTTCATTTACCATTTCTCAGGGGTGCAGAGTAGGAAGGGAGCTGTTGTGCAAGCAACATCTTTAAACAAGTAATAAACAACTATATTATAAAAATCTATAATACACAAAGTAGTTAATAAACAACACAATTACAAAAGTTTCTTTTTAATTATAAAAAAAAAAGAGGAAACAACCAGGGTGTCTCTGAAGATGTGTCCTCCCACTGCCAAAATGTGTTTTGGATCTGAGTGTGGGACGTGCACAAGCAATGATTGCAACACAGCCACCACTGGAACTGCCTGGAGAGAACTGAGTATTTTCTGGGACAGTTTTAACCTTTGCAAATGAGCTGGGCACAGGGATAAAAGGGCAGAAGTCATTGAATAATTAGGGTTGGGAGGGACCATTAAAGGTCACCCAATCCAACCCCTCTGCAGTGAGCATGGTCACTTTTAACTAGACCAGGTTATTCCAAACCAAATCCAACCTGGCTTTGAATGTTTCCAGGGATGGGACAGCCACAGCTCCTCTGAGCACCCTGTGCAGGGTCTCACCTTCCTCTCAGGGAAGATTTTTTCCCAATATTCAATCTAAACCTGCTCTCTGTCTGCTTGAAACCATTCCCCCTTGTCCCACCACTCCATGCCCCTGTAAAAAGCCCCTCTCCAGCTCGCTTTAGCTGCTGGAAGGAATCCCTGGAGCCTTCTCTGCTCCACCTGGGTGGTTTCCAGGGGAAGGACCAACAACTACTGGCCCCAGAGTGGAGGGAGGGCAGGGCTGAGCATTTGCTGAGCCAGATAAACATCTCCCTGCTCTCTGCAGCATCCCCATCCCCAGGGAGGCAGCTGGAGCTGTTCCTCAGGGTCCCCAGCAATGATGACAGATGAGGATGGAACTGCAGATTGTTCTACAGAGACATTTATTGGAAGGGTATGAAAATGGAGTGCAAATTCCAGTCAGAACACGTTGTAGGCAGAGTCCCAGACATGGGTGGGAGAGGAACCCAGGAGAGCAGAGCATGTCCAGACTCCCTGATGCACCCAGATCCAGAGAGATTTCATTCCTAGGGATGGATTAGGACCTTTCTTTCTGCAAAGCCTTCAGTCCTCCTGCTTCACCCTGCCTGGCTTGCCAGGAGCTCTCACCAGGGTAGGCACTATTGGATCAGCTTTGGAAGTGCAGCTTGGAGCAGGGCTGAGAGCCCTGCAGAGTGCAGGTAGAACACCTTCTGTGTCAGAGAGGAGCCTGTTTCCCTCTCTGTGGTACACTGAGAGAGGCAGTAAATATGTGCAGTTTGGTTAATACAGAGCAGTGCATAAATGAGCATTTAACAGTCCTCCTGCTGCAGCTGTTTCCAGTCAAAAGTCCCATCCAAAGTCAGATCAAAATTGTCCTTTTCCTGCTCTCGGGAGAGCTCCAGAAACACCTGAAATGGGCAAGGTAATCCTTGTGTTATTTCTCTGTGATGCTCCTTTGCAGGCGGCACAGCCCTGCAGCCCTGGGAGAGATGTGGAGAGGCTTTTTGGGAGCAGGAGCTGAGCCTCCTGTGCTCCATGAAGAAACCAGACAGGCATCCCCTGCTGCAGGTATTTCCATACAGGTTTTCCCCACCAGTGGATTGACTTAAACATGACTCATCTTTGCTTCCAGCTTTGTACAATAAATAATCTGCTGTTTCCAGGGCACCCAGAGGGGCTGAGCATGGGCAGCTCCCTCCTTGGTTGTGTGCCTTCCCTGACCAAATGGGGTCTGAGGCTTCAGCCAGACTTGTTCCCACCAGGAAAAATCCCAGCAGTAAAAAAGCCAAACCATTTTCCACCACTTTGCCAGTAGAGAACCCCTCACCCACCAGCCTCAGGCAGTTTTTTGGTGGAGCTGCCTTTTGCCACTGCACCAGCCTGGGTTTGGCTGCAGCTTTTGTCCCTGCTCCTGCCTTTACAGCACAAATAAAATTCACCTGCCTGAGACAGAGTATTCAAAGAGAAGCTGTACTCCTCGAGGCTGCAGCTTCGTTTGGCTGTGGAGAAATGAGAAGAGGGTTGAAAATGAGCAGCTGCTGTTCTGCCTTTTTCAAAAGTCCCCTGATTTTCTCTTACCTTCCTCCAGCTTGGAGAAGGACTGGGACAGGGGCAGGGCATCTCTCATTGGGACCTTGTAGACAAGCAAAGAGGGGAACCTCGAGGAAACAGGAGAAAAGGTGATTCTTGCTCTGTATGGAAGTTCTGGGGTCAAACCTTTATGGGTGTCCTGCTGCTGGGATCACAGGAGGGCTGGCTGTGGTGACATTATAAATCAGATCCCCCTACAGAGAGCTGTTCATCCCTCTCCAGCTGTGTCTGGCCAGCCCACCAGGGATGTTTTCAGGGATGAGGCAGTGTTGAAACCACTCAACCACTCCTCATCCCACATTTTGCAGTTACCTCTCCTGGCGGGCTGCTCCCGGGAAAATCTTCAGAACCTCAGCATGCAGAGCATCAGAGCTTTCTGCATCCTTGACCTTGATTTCCAGGAGATATCCTTTGCCAAACTTGTTCTTCAGGTACTGGATGGAGCCAATGCACCTGCAGGGCAGGGAGGCACGGAGATGACAGTGAAATCATTGTCACCTCGGCCTCTGCTCCTTCCTGAGAAGGAAACCACGGCACGTTTCATGGCACCCGTGGCAGGGGAGGCTGGAGGAGCGGCCTGGGCGAGCTGCAGCTCTGCCAGGCACTGTCACCCACCGGAGCTGCCCGGACACCAGGATGGCCACACGGTCACACACGGCCTCTGCCTCCTCCATGTGGTGCGTGCTCAGGATGGCTCCTGACTCCTTGCTTTGCAGGGCACCCCGGATTGTTCTCCTGAGGATCAGAGTGAAAAGAAAATTGTCCGGGGTTGGCTATATGATGCTTTTATCCCCAGTCGTCTTGTTCTGTTTATGCTGAATAGTAAGCTTTGCACATTTAACGCTTGTTCCAGAGAGTTCAGGGGGAGGAAGAAGCGCACAGTTTGTTTTCAGACCCTGCACTCGCT
Organism: Onychostruthus taczanowskii; assembly: GCF_017590055.1. Lineage (NCBI taxonomy): Eukaryota > Metazoa > Chordata > Aves > Passeriformes > Passeridae > Onychostruthus > Onychostruthus taczanowskii. Next base: position 6,621,122 of record NW_024500350.1, read on the forward strand.
CCTCCACATTCCTGCTCCTGGATTGTGCGGGACAGAGTTCTCCTTGGCTTTTAGTTAGTTTTAGCTATCTGAGCCACAGAAGTTCCATGGACTGTGGTCTTTTTTCCTTTTCTTGCACCTGTTTAAACCTGCTCTGGCCTGAGCACCAGCAGAGCACCAGCAGCTCACAGCTGTGCTGCCGGGCCGGGCCTGGGCTGCGGCATTTCCAGGGACTGATCAGAGACTGAGTGAGCCGAGCTACAGCCCACAGAGGGGACCTGTCTGAGTTTGTCATCTCTTTTGGAGCAGTAAGAGGTTTTATTTAATATTGTTTGGGTTCTATTTTTTAGTGAACAGGTTTTTTCTCGCTTTTCTCCAAGGAGGTGTTTTCTCCTGAACCGGTTGGGGGGAGGGCCCAATTTAATCTGCTTTTCTAGGGACCCCTTTGGGGTTCTCTCCCAAATCTGCCCTGGACCAGGACAAAAATATAAAACAAAGTCTAACACTCCCTAGAAATATCATTGTTCTCTGTCCGTCCAAATGTCTTTCCCCTAAAATGAGAATAAAATTTTCACATGGAGCAACTTTGGATTAATGAGCACATGGTAATGCTTTGAAATAATGACAAAAAATACTTTTGATTTGAGTCTCTTTATGAATTCTCCCAAATCCCATTTAGGACTGCCCTAAATCTTGCAAAAAGGATGAAGGTAAAATAGTTTTTCTCTCTCCTTGCTCATCCCTGAGCTAGAGACAGACAAGAAATATATTTTCCAACAGAACCATTGCAACGTGAGGGACAGCACCATTTGTGGATGGGGTAAAACCCTTTCCGTGTAATTTTTAAATATCTCCTTTTGGCTTCCCATCCCTTTCCCATGCTGGTGGCCCTGTGCCCACAGTGGGAACACCATTTCAGTGTAGTGGTTTTGGTTTGCTAATTTGAGATTTCTCCAATGTTGAGATTGTCTGGCTAATGTACTAATGAGTGTGGTGGGTTCAGTGCGGGCTAATTACTAATGCACTCACTTCCTGCTGTGAGGTGGGATTATGAGAAAGGCAAAGCAGCCTCAAAACTTTAAAAGGGTACAAAGAAAAATGTGTGAACAGTAACTAAAAGAAAGAGTAAAAAGAATCAGAATAAAACTTTCAGAACACTTCTCTCTATAGTTTTTCCTGCTCACCAGACACAGCGCTGCCCGTTGGGATCCATGCCGGTGGAGGGCTCGTCCAGGAGCAGCACGGAGGGGTTGCCCAGCAAGGACAGTGCCACACACAGCTGTGACACAGAGAAGGGACTCAGCCAAACCTCCTGGCACTGTGCCCACACACAGCTGTGGACAGCACCTCCTCCTTTATGGGAATTCTGATTTATGAAATGCGGGTTTGGGAAAGGCTCATTTCCATCACCCCACCCTGCACGAGGCTCTCCAGGGTAGCTCAGGGCACAGTTTGGTCCCTCCACTCAGAAAGAGGAGTTTTAATTAGTGTTTGAGCATTGCAGTGCTTATTATAGGTGACCCAAAACACACCTTTCTGGTTATCCCAGGAGGTAATTTTCTGACTTTTTTGTTTAAGTAGTCTTGAAGCTGCAGAGCATTCACAATTCTGTGGGGAAAATGAAAAAAGAACATTTTTATTGTTCCAAATCAATACTCTCATCAGGTGTTCCCAAAATGACAAGAAAAAGGAATTTTTCCCCCCTTGCTCTTGACTCCTGCTTGTTTTCATTAAACATTTATTGTGTTACTAAAATGCAGTGACTATTTGAAACAGAGTGCACTGAGTAAGCCACAAGCTCTTTTCTAAACCCATCACCAGTGTCAACAGCATTACAAATCCATTCCCCTTGCCAGTGTCAGCTCAGCACCCTTTCTTGTGATGCCAAACTCTAACCTCAGAGATTTCCGAAAAGCTGCCTAAAGATAACATTCTTAAAAGGGCATTAGTGGTGAATTTATCCCCACCAAACACACTTAGGAAAATTGGAGGTTTTCTTTTCACTAAATCACAGCACAACAGCACTTTTGCAGCTGAGTCTCCTGCGTTTATCTCCAGGTTTCCTCTGTGAATTTCGCCTCTCTGGTCCCCTCCCCGAGGCTGAGGGGTGGAACTTGGAGCATGCCCACCCTCCCTGTGTACCTGTGCACAGCAGCAGCCGTGTCCTCCGGGTGCAGCCCCTTCACGGCCGCGTAGACCCTCAGGTGCTGCTGCGGGGTGAGCTCCAGCCACAGGGGGTTCTCCTGGGGGCAGCACCCCAGGAATGCAGGAGCCTGCTCCAGGGAGCCGCCTCCATCTCCCCTCTTCATCAGCACCTGCACAACCAGGCTGGGCATTGTCCTCTCACACAGCCTTGCCCAGTACAAGGCTGGGCTGGGGTTTTTCGGGAGCAGGGTGGGAATACTGGGATGTGCTCCTTGGGCTTTTATGGCAGCATCAGCCTCAGCACATGGCTGAGGCAGTTGGAAGATGGCAACAGCTCATGTACAGCCAGCAGCAACCAAAGATTTCTTTGTTACAGAGCATATTAAAAACTTTCTAGCCAACAGCATATTGCTAAAGCTTACAGGCAATTGTTCTGGGCAATCACTAAAAGCACACGTACACCTGCTTCACACAGTGCTGGCTTGTCTGCTCTCTATTAACAATACACAATACTCCAGTATTAAGCTTAAAACCTACTATAAACCTTAAAACCTTCTACCTTTATACTCTAAAAGCCCCAGTTCATATGTTAGGCATATTTTTCTGCAGTCTGAAGGTCTATCTTGGCCAAGCCTAAAACTCAAGCTATTGCTTCATGTCCTTGCTTGCTGTACTGTTGTAACTTTTCTACTTGCAGACTCTGCAGCTGCAGCAGAGTCTGAGTTCTCTACTCTTTCTGTTTCTGAGGTCTGCTGTCACAGCTTTCTGAAAGTCTTCTTACTTTTACTATTTTTCCCACCCAAGGGGTGGTTCAGGGGAGATTATGGGGTTTAGGTGAGGAAAAGATGGTAATCAGGGCAGATGCAGCAGCTTATAAAAATTAGAAGTAGCTCACCATCACCTTATTAATACATTATTTAATTTAATAGCATGATGAACTCGATGCACCAGCTTATGAAAATTAGAAGTAGCTCAACATAACCTTATTAATTCATTAATACATTATTTAATTTAATATCATGATGAACCCTGATCACTATTAATGCTCTGACAAAAACTGCAGCCTTGATAAAAACGACAGCTTAGCCTAGGTGCAAGGTTTGGTTTTTTGTCATGGACCCATCCCTTGCCCCAGGTGTCTCCTACCTGCCCAGCAGTCAGGGTTGTCTCTCCAGTGATCATTTTGATAGTTGTGCTTTTCCCAGCTCCGTTGGGCCCCAGAAGTCCTAACACTTCTCCTGCAATCAATACATAGAATTTCTTAAGACTATTTCCAATTCAAGAAATATATCATAAATATACAAGAATAATCATAAATATATCATAACTATACAAGAAATATATCAATATATACAGTCCCATAAAAGAAAAAATAGAAAAGGCAGCATACTAATATCAAAGATCATATAAAATAAATTGTTTTATTGTATAAAATACACACTCAAAGAGCCCATAAGATTACAACTTAAACTGATGCTGTGAATTGCTTCCAGGAGCCACTGCTAAAGTGGTCCCCTCTCCGCAGGATTTTTATTTTATCTTTATTTTCAATAATGGACAGTCACAGGCCATTAATAGGATGCACAAATAACACATCAAGCCCAGACTGAAGGTGTTTTCACAACGGAACAAACAGATTTGATCTCTCTGTCCTTGCTCAGGTAACTGAGAATTAACTGGGTCCAACACAGGTCTGGCAGGACAGTCCCAGTTCTCACCTTTTTTAACACAGAAAGAAAGGTTTTTGGTGGCTGTTTTCTTCTTCTTCTTAAAAAGTGAGCCAGCTTGCTTTATTTTATATTCCTTGCACAGATTGCTGACTATAATGACTGATTTCTGAAAGTGAGGAGGAAAGAGCAAGATTAATTTATTATCTTGGCTAGCATCAATCCTTCAGTAATTTTTTTTCCATTAAAAAAGGCAGAAAACCTTCTGAAGATCTTTGTTTTATAGTTTACCACAAATATGAGGTGCAACAGGACACTTTATTGCCCTGGTTCCTTTAAAGAGCTTTCTTCTCCTCAGGGAACACACACTTTTGGAATTTTGATTTTCCCAGTGAGAACAACACAGCCAGAGCCCTGAGCTGCAGTGGTTTGTGTTTTACCAGGTAGAAAAATCAAACAAAGCAAGAAGGACAACACTCAGGGGTACCTCCTCCTGACTGGGAGCCACCACAGCATTTCTCACTGCTTCCCTTTCAGCTCTGACATCTTCATCTTCCTCCTCAAGCTCCTTGGGGTGCTGCTGGCTGCTTTCTTTCCTTGGGGAAATCCTGAAAACCCACCAGGTTTAGCTTAGGATTTTGTTCTTTACTTCTGTTCTCTACCAGTGCATTTTGGATAAACCAAGAGGGAATTTCTCCGGGATTGAATTTATACAATTGTAATGATTACTATTAAAATCATCATCGTTATTGTTATTGTTGGGGATGGTGATGATAATGATGGTGTTTATACTCTTTTTTACCAAAAAAAGAAGCTGGTCCATCCCACAGCACAGGCAACATCCTGTGGAGGCACTACGTAACTTAAAAGCTGTTTTATATATCACACCACTGCAGTATTTAAGGGGCTATTGAAGTCATGAAAAGATCACCAGTATTAAAAAAAAAATATTTAAAAATAGGGACGCAAATGCAATGTTTTCAAGAGAAGCAGTGGGATAGGAGTTTAGATCTCATACGTGCATGTGTGTTTATACAAACCTAAATATGGGGTCCCGTCTCAGCACTGCTTTTCCATATTTTAACTCCAAAAAGCGAAGAAGAAGAATGAACAACACAGAATGGATGTAAGGCTGGAAAACAGAGGTTGCCACATTAACAACCTTGCCTTTCCTCCCACCACAGCTGGCACTGAGGTGGTGGCAGTGCTATTAAATATCTGGGGGAAACAGAATATGTGAAAATGGCCCAACACTTAAATTAATGGTAATCAACACTGCAGAAAATCCTAAGGGCAGAAAAACCCCAATTCATAAAATAACAGGACAGCAGGAGGTGATCTGGGCTTATTTCATTTTGCTTTCCCCATTTCAAAGGTGTGAAATTATTCTAGCACATAGGGTAACATGTATCCAGACCCACCCACATCCTCCTCCTGCATCCTCATACCTGAGGACGGGCTTTAGGAGACCCACATTCCTAAACAAAAGCAATGTTAAATGTTTTCTTACTGCAAAGACAGCAATCAGTGCATGACTGCGTGGAGCCGATCTAAATCGCTCAGCGTCCCCCATGAAAATCTGTAAGAATAAAAAAAAACAAACAAACCTTAATGAAGAAGTGTAATTCTTTAGTAACATTCTGGTTAATGCAGTAAGATTCAGAAATGCTTTGGAAATCTGCAAAACTTCTGATTTGCCCCAGATGAACAGATGAGCAGATACAGATGTTTGGCTTTGGGAGCCCTGGTCCTACACCAGAACATGTCACAGCTCTCAGTGCACAGACCAGACTCTCCTTCCAGATGTCCTGTCCCAGGACAACATCTCTGCTTTGGGTCCCAGTGGAGAAGGGGTGAGTGGGACAGGACAGAGGAGACTTCACCCCTCAGTAATTTATCATTTATCAAGAGTGCTGCACATATCTGGGGGGTTTTGTTGAATTCTCAGCTGACTTTCCACCACCCCTATCAGCTGACATGGAGTAAAGGCCCTTGTGAGCATTCTAAATTTTAACCCAGGTTTTTTTCCAAGACAGATCCATGGCTTCAGATTTTCTCTTAGGATTGGTCAAGCCAAGTTGATTGACTTTATGTTGCTCCATCCTTGGCATTGTCCAAGGCCAGCTTGGATGTGGCTTGGAGCAACGTGGGCTAGTGGGGGGGGTGTCCCCTGACATGGCAGGGGGTGGAACGAAATGAGCTTTAAGGTGCTTTCCAAACCAAACCATTCCAGGATTCCATTCTATGACTCTGCATGGAAGGAATTAAGAATTTTTACCTAATCTGAAGTCACAGATGCACAAAAAGTCACCCCCAGCCCTAAGGAGCAGCTGGGAAATGAGATCTGAGCTGAAAGAGTTGCTTAACAACACACTCTGGAAAATCCCACCCAGGATCAGCCTTCCCAGACTGCAGCGTGCAGTTACTACCAGACTTTGGGGCAGTTACCCCCAGATTTGGGTGCAGTTACCCCCAGATTTGGGGCAGTTACCCCCAGATTTGGGTGCAGTTACCCCCAAACTTTGGGGCAGTAACCCCCAGATTTTGGTGGAGTTACCATCAGACTTTGGGTGCAGTTACCGCCAGACTTTGGGGCAGTTACACCAAGACTTTGGTGCAGTTGCCCCCAGATTTGGGTGCAGTTACTCCCAGACTTTGGTCATGAGGACCCAGGGTTGTGTTTCAGGCCTCTCCTTGCCCAGAAGCACCACTCACGTGGGAGTCAATCCCAAAATCGATCACCAGCCCCATCAGGGGGTACACAGGAACCAGGAGGGACAGAACGCAGAGGGAGATGGGCTGGCCCAGGTGGTCGATGATTCTCCCGATGAAAACAGAAATAAAGCACACCTGAAAATAAAACAAGAGGGTGACTCAGCTGATGGGAAGGGTTACTCACTACTCCTTAAAACTGTGTGGGTCTAGCTCTGCAATTTCCTGTTGCATTTATAAAAATGGACAAAATATTGAGGAAGATGAGAGAGAGAGAGGGCTCAGGAGATGCTCAGCTGTCTCTGTCTGAGGGTTGGCTGCTGCTTTGGGCCAGATGGGGAGACTTCCTCCCAGGGACAGGGCTGCTTCAGGCAGAAAAGTCAAACATGGGATCACATCCTCTTCATTCCCATCCCAATTCATGGCAATAATCCACTTCCTTCCAGGTCAGGATTGGATGATGAGTGTCTAGCCTGATGGGTCCTGTCCCAACACTTTACATCTCTTGGATGTGGGGTGTCAAGTAGAATGATAAATTCATTTTTTGTCTCCATTCCTGCACCAGTTCAGGTTGGATCCAGGTATTCCCCCATGTCACAGCAGGATTGTGGCAACAGAACACGATGACACAAATCTAATACAGAATTGGCTGCTATGACTCACACCCAGATTTATGCTCCACATCTCTGCCTGTTGTTTTGACATCTAGCTCATCCTCAAGATCTCAGAATGTCTGCAACCCCTGCAGTGCATTATCCAACCATGCGCTCACCACTATCAGGATGAAAGACCAAAGGCCACAGCTCCATCCTTTGCGAGAGTTGAAGGAGATCAGGTAGATTAAGAGAACGAGGGAAATCCCATAACCCAACATCCCTGTGACCTGCAGGGAAAAAAGGAGAAAATTTTGTTGGAGAAAATGGAGTGAGGTAAACCACCAGAAACCCATCTATAGCAAAGGGGAGCAGTGGAAATGATCACACAGTAAGATCAGGGCATTTAGAAATTACCACAATTTTACTCTGAGGTGTAAAGGAATACATTAAGGCAAGATTTATTGCCTTTTACTTCCAGCTGGAGAAATCCAAGGGATAGGAGGTGAAACAAGGTCACTAAGAGGACCAAGAGTGTTCCAGCACCATCTGCACCCACAGTGTCTCAGCTGCTCACACACAAAATATTCTCCCTCAATCCCTTCCAAGCAAACCAGTAAGGACCAGAATGGGATGTACCAGCAAGAAGGTGATGCCAGAAATCTTGTTTCTCAGGGCAAACTGGAGCCCAAACATGGAGAAGAGCAGGATCCAGCAGAGTGGGATGTCCACCAGTGCCTGGCCACACCAGTAGGCCGAGGGAAAGAGCCCCGAGATCCTCAGCTGGGCATGAGCTCCTGCCTGGGAAAGCAAAGTTTTAAAGGGTAGTTTATTGCCTGTGCCTGGTTGGCCAACTGCACCCATGGGAATGGCCCCAGGAAATGAAAAGGGAATCAAAACTGTCACCGTTGTGATTCTAGGGTAAAATTCAACCTCCTTTTGTCTTTCAATATTTTGTGCTGGCTGCAAAAACTTCTCATGGATCAAAACACCCCAAGCTGCCAATGAGGGCTGGGCTCAGTTACCTCAGAGGTTTTTTCCAGCCTAAATGATTCCATAGTTCTGTACTCAAACATCCTTCTGGCAGTGCAATTGTGATCCCTTCTGCCCGGCCCAAACCTGCTCCATTCCAAGGAATTTACCTTGCAGTCCTGTGTGTAGCCCATGGCAAAGTGAGGAGGAAAACCAGGGAATAACAGCAGCATATAAATGAGGTACATGGTCATAATAAAATCCCAGTATTCTGCATTGACCAGCTGAAAACAGAAGAACAAAGCAATTGTGGAAAATGTCTACAATTCATTTTACCATTCATTTTACTGCGTTCCTCATGGATTACAGGGCAGTATGAACAAAAAGAGGGATTTGAAACCAAATTTGGGAAGGTTTTCTGAAAGCAGAGCCATGCAAAGTGCTTGCTGGTGAGGAGAGATGGGTGGTGCAAGTCCCACTCCTCCATCCCAGACTTGTGGGGAGCTCTCTCTTCCATCAGCTGATGGGCCAAAGATTGAATAACATGCTGGAGAGAATAAGGAACCTCCTGGAGAAACCCTCCCAGCCACCCTCTCCCCCCAGCAGCCCTTGAGACCCACGTGGGAAAAATCTGGTTTTCCTGAAGTCGAACGTGGTGGTTCCAGAGGCACGGTGAAGAAAGATGGATTTACATGTTCAGACTGCCCTACAAGGCTTCCCATTAAAATCTGATGAATTAGTGAGACCTTAAATGGTTTTCTGACAGCTTCTGGCTTCACTTACAGAGAAGAAGGGGTGGCTCCAGACCTGGATGTGCCTGGTGGAGTTGAGGGATCTCAGCAGGGCGTTGCTGATGACATTCACCAGCACTGGGAAGCAATTGACAGCCTCCAAGTGGCACAGCACGGTGAACCTGTAGCTCTTCAAAGAGCAGGGAAACAAGGTGAGAACTCCTGGCTTTTCTCATCTGCAGGGAAGCAGTAGAAAAGGAGCACACCAGGAAAATCCAGCCCTGAAATAGCTTTGCTTATGCCTTGTTTGCTAAAAAAACAAATTATGAGGTATTGGAACTGTGCTAAAAATGTACATTTTGAGGTGGAAGGTCAGGGAGATAAGGTCTCCCCTAGCATGGACTTTACTGCTCAAAACAGTTCCTAATTTTCATACCTTACAAAAAGTCAACAGGGCCATCCCACAGGGAGAGCTGATGGAGGTGCCTTGCTTAATTATTCAATTGTTGTGAGCAGACTGGAAGGAGAGGAGAAGAATCCTCACCTGACCTTGGCGGAACACTTGTAGAGCGCCGTTGTGTTCTAGCTCCTCTGTGATATTTTCCTCCTTTGCTATTTCCACTGTAATATCCTGGCTCTGGAGCAGATGGATTAAGTCGTCAATGTCTGTGCCTGGTGTGAGGACCAAAAACAGAGGAATTATAACTGGAAAACAAAAGAGTCTTTGACAATTTTATTTTTATTTTTAAATCCATTACCACCAAACAAAAAACGAAGAAATCTAATAACTGTGGGGATCAGCCAGCACATGTGTGCTGGATCATTGCACATTAGTTTTTGGGAAGTTAATGGATTTCAGATTGAATTTTTGTATTGTCCTTTTTTTCCCCTAGCCTCTCCTGAAGTGCTACAAAATGAATTTTCATTTGGGCCCGTATGATGAAGATACCAGTGTCATTCTCTGGCTGAATAACATGAAATAACATCCACTCAAGGGAATGTTGAAGGTGAAACTCTGGAAGCAGCCCATTAATTTGACTCAGCATGAGTGAGCCTGGAGTGTGATGCCTGCTTTGAAAATCCCACACTCTGAAATTGCTTGGATAGAGACCTGGATTTGTGGCAGGGACAGAACCCTGTCCCCACCTTATCTCACCTGCTCTGATACCTTTCTGCACATCTCTCACCAGGGTCTCACTGTGGCTGAAGCCACAGTAGGTTTCCCCCAGAGCCCTCTAAAGACAATCCCTCCTCCCTGGTTAAAGCCTTCATCCCCCCTTGGATCCTCCACATCTTCACCCATCTGCTCTGTCCTGTGTTTTCCTTTGGAACAGCAAGAACCCAGAACTGGGAAGGATGGGGAGAAGCTTCTTCCCCTCACCTGTGTGGTTGTAGACCAGGAGGGTGGTGGTCTCCAGGTAGGATTTCCTCCCCAGGGGCAGGAAGTAGCGTGCAGGAGAGAGCTGCCAGGTACTCACACTCTGCCAGCCAGCCACCACGCACAGTTGCAACACCAGAGGAAGCAGAAAAACCACATAGAGCAGCAAACTGCGTTAAGAAAGAGATGAATAAACACTCTGAAAAGAGATATTCAGCAGAAGTGCCTGCAGAATGCATTTGTGTGCTGGAAATGGTGGATGATATTCAGATTACCCAAAGCTCTGTGAAAAACTTTTGCAATTTTCATAGAATCACAGAATATCCTGACTTGGAAGGGACCCACAGAGATCCAGCTCATGGCCCTGACATCCCAACAATCCCACCCTGGGCATCCCTGGGAGTTGCGTCCAAACTCTCCTGGAGTTCTGACAGCCTTGGGGCAGTGCCCATCCCTGGGCAGTGCCCAGCACCCTCTGGGGGAGCAACCTTTCCCAAAATCCAGCCTAACCCTCCCCTGGCACAGCTCCAGCCGTTCCCTCAGGCCTTGTCACCAATGACCAGAGAGAATTTTATTTCCAGAATTCTCAAACTTTGATCATTCACCAAATGATTCAAAATGTAGCAGGGAGAGAACCTCAAGTCCAGACTGCTCAACTTTTTTGGGCTATGAAATGCCTTTCAGACTTCCTTTAGATACAAGTTTCTCATAAATCTGCATCTCTCTTTGTGCCCGACCAGGAACTCCAGCTTGAACACCAGCGGGGCCAAATGAGTTCAAACACTGGCAACATGAGAGAATTAAAAAAAAAAAAAAAAAAAAAAGAAGAAAAAAAGAAAAAGAAAAAGCAGAGGAAGCCTGAAAGCACTCTCTGTACACACTGACTTATTTTAAAACTTCCTCTATTTGACATAACAGTATTTCTAAATGATTCTTTTCTTTGGAAAGAAAATGGGTTTCTCTTGCATAAATTATTCATCATAGAAATGAAAATGCACAAAAGGGAGATTTTGTGTTACTGGCACTGGAAAGAAAAAACCTTCCCCTCCTCTGAGTGCAGATGACCAAGATCATTCCTAGCCAAGACCTCATATCAATTAATCCAAACTCATGGAAACAGGGGTGTGGAAGTTGTCCCTCCTGGTGTGACCGTGTCCACCTCCAGACCTCCAGGAGATAACCCTGTAGCAATGGATTTGAACAGCTTGGGCTGTGGTGTGCTCCAGCCAAACCACTTTTGGTTCTTGTCAGAGCCCTCTGGAATTCATCAAGGTTACACAAGGACATAAATTGTGCTAAGTTAAGAAAGAAGAGGCAGAGAAACAAAATGCCAAGACCACAAGAACTAGATAAAGGCTGTGAAAAAAGTGAAAGTCTGTGAAGCACTGGACTGTAACCAACCACATATCCTGAAAAGTGAAGAGTGCATGGACAAGGTAGAGGCACCAATCAAGAAATGTGTGATTAGTGTGTGTAGGGTTAGAATGTATAAACAGAGCACAATGTAAACAATAAAGTGGCTTCTGGTTAATCACACTGGTTAGCTGTGCAGGAGTCCTGCTCTCCTGCAGAACCCCCTTGGGACTTACATGGACCGCAGGTTCTTCACCGAGCTCTTGAGCTTCAAGAAGTGCGCCCGTGCCATAGCAGAGACCTGCTGCCTCCAGAGGGCCAGGCCCTGCACTGATGCCATCCCAGTGTCCGAGAGCAGCAGGGAGCCTGACCTGGCCTCCTCAGGGCATCCTGGTCCTGCTTCTCCCCACTCCTCCCCAGGGACGTGCTCATCTGCAGAGAGTTTCCAGGTGCACATTTATGTCTAAGATTATAGAATGCAGGGTGCCCCTGGTGTAGGGAGTGATTGGCACCTGACTCCATTGATTCAGAATGCTGAACAATTGCTTTATTAAACTAAACTATATTACATGAATACTATACTGTATTAAAGAGATACTACACTACAAAAATACTGAAGAATACTAAAGAAAAACCTGTGACTGTCTGAGACAGCCAGGACACAGCTTTGAGTGACTGGCCAAGGAAACAAAACAATCCTCAGCAAAATCCAACTGACAAATCCCTTCAGGTAAACAATCTCCATTACACATTCCAAATGAGCAAAAACAACAGGAGCAGAGAATAGAGATAAGAATTGTTTTCTCTTTCTCTGAGGTTCCTTGCTGCGATTCCCAGGAAATGTCCTTGGGAAGTTGTGCCTGCCTGCCCTCTATGAAGAGAGCTGTGGCTGCATAAGGCCAGCTTCTAAGTGGGGATTCATGAAAGTTTAAGTGGCACCTTTGGAGGTTACTGCAGAGGAACTGATCTCTTTGGCTGTGGGTTGTAAATTGTACCTTTTTGATTGTCCGTGGCTTCTCCCTCCAGCCTCAGGAACACGTCCTCCAGGGTTGTCATGCTGACTCCATAGTTGATAATTCCCTGCTCAGAGCAGCTGTCGAGGCCACTGAACAGATCTGGAGGACAGAGATAAAACAAAGGCATAAGCACAGATACCCAGATCACTCTGGCTCAGCTGAGCCAGCCTGACTGGAGCATCTGCCAGAGAACTGCCAGGACAAAGGTGTGGAGGAACACAAAACTGCCAAAGCCATCCCTCATAGAAGGTGTTCTTCTGCTTAGCAACAACATTTCAGACTGGTTTCACCCTCTGTGGGATGGTCAGGCTGAAGTGATGGGCACGGTGGGTGAGAAATGGGCACGGAGCAGAGCAGGTTGTGTGGGGTTGTCTCTGATCTCTGTCTCTTCATTTAGCAGAAAGAGAACTGAACTCTCAGAAGCACACGTGGCCAAGTTTACCCTGCAGGGCTTGTCACTACAAACAGTAGAAAAGTATTTGTTGCTCAATTTGATCTTAAATGTATGATAAAATTGTTGGGAAAACCCAAACTGCGATGGTTTTGAAGTTCTGATGTTACTCCTGTTAAATATCTCCCTTTGCATTTCTCCTTCCACACATTTTCTTTTTTTTTTTTTTTTCTCTATGAATAATCCTCAATTATTTTCATATACTTTACCTGGGAATTTATTAACGTTTTCTAAAGGCAGTTTGTATCTCAGTTCATACTGGGTGTGTCCTGAGAACATGGCATTGGGGATGTACCATTTCACCAGGGATGTCACATTCTCCAGGTCACAAGACTCACTGACATGGATCCTGTTTGTGAAAAAAACCACAGATGCTTAGGTTTGGAATAAAAAAAACCAAATCCACCCAGACAAACTTTATCCACCATTTTATGGATGCATAAAAAGAAAACTCCAATATTCTTCATTCATTCCCTGCTCTGGATTAACTAATCCCAGCCCTAAATCTTACTGCTGTTTCAGTTAAAGGAGCTGGATTTTAATGCAGGTAATTTGTTTGTTTTGACGACATATGCTCTAGGGTTTCATTAATTCTGCTGTCCCCTTGTACTTGCACATTACCAGGTATTGCTGTGGCTTAAGGAGATACCTTAAATGATAGCAAATCCCCCATTTTTTCTTCAGGAACAGAGAAGAGCCAACACACTTCAGCCTCCCGTGCGAGATAAAAGCCTTGCGGTCTGGAGAAAGGAAAAGCCAAAGGAATTTCTAGTGCAGAGCAGCCACTGCCATCTTTTGGGGCTTTGTGCCACAGGGTTATCCCACAGGGATGCCCCAGGCAGAGCTCACCCGCCAGGATGTCAGCCTCGTCCATGAACTGGGTGCTGAACAGGATCACCCGCCCCACCCGCTGCTCCCGCAGGAGGCTCCACACCCGGTGCCTGGAGAGAGGATCCAGCCCCGCCGTGGGCTCGTCCAGGAACAGAACCTGCAGGGACGAGGGGATCAGACATTCCCCATGGTCACTCCTGAGCCGAGAATGACACAGGGATAGTGAGAGGCAGTACTGTAGAAAAAGCAAAGAAGGTTTTATTCAAGAGACCCGCGCGGTTTAAATAGAGTGATACGATGGATCCTGTTTGATTGGCTAACTAACAAAAACACCTTCCTCGCACACCGTCCTTGAGAAGAACAGAAAGATGAAGTAGAAAAACACCACCTGCAGATTGTTTATACTTAACAAGTTATCACATCCTTACAACTCCCTGAAAGTTCTCACAAGCCGCTGTGAGAAGTGCTTGCCGTTTCTCTCTCTGTCCCACAGCATCCACACCCATTGCCGGAGCAGGGGCATGGCTTTGGGGTTTGGGGTTCTGAAGGCAAGGGACCCTGGGCATCTTTCAGACAAGGGCAGCTGTTCTGGGGACTCTCAGAGGTCAGGTAACTCTGTCTGCTTCAAAACTCTGCTGGCGAGGTGGGTTATGAATTTAAAAAAACAAAAGAAATTAAGAAATTTACTCATTCTAATTATAAGCACTTTAAAAATGTCTGAAATCCTGGAGCCAAATACATGCCCAAGGTTTCAATTATGCTGGACCTGAGTGTTTCCTACGTCACTGAGCCACGCCTGCTGCTTTACCTGGGGGTTTCCAAGCATGGCTATTCCAATGGATAACTTCCTTTTCTGACCACCACTCAGTTTTTCAGCTTGAGTGTCTTGAATGTTGCTGATATCCAACAGTTCCAGAATCTTTTGCACCTAGAACAGCACAAGGATGTCCATTCTCAGCAGCTATTGTCCTTCCATCCTTTATTAGGGTAGATTTAGATTTAAATTAGCCATCAGAAGGAAATTATTCCTTTTGAGGGTGGGCAGGCCCTGGCATAGGCTGCCAGAGAAGTTGTGGCTGCCCCTGGATCCCTGGAAGTGTCCAAGGCCAGGTTGGGTGGGGCTTGGAGCTTCAATTTTCAGAAGATCCAGGTGGATTCTCTGAGCTTCCCAGTGCAAAAGGAGCCTCTGTGGAATGGTGGGCAACAGACTCTCACCTCTTGCTCCACCGCTTTGGACTTGATGCCCTTGATTTCCGCAAAGGTTTTCAGGTTTTCTTTCACCGTCAGGACCTCAAACTGCGTGTTGAACTGCGGGCAAATCCCGGTCATCCCCCTGATCTCCTCCCTGTCTCCCATTTCAGACAGTTTGTAGTTGTATATGGTGGCAGAGCCTGTTCATGGGGATAAATGGGTGTCTTAGGCTGGAAATGCAAAATGTGGCTGGGGGTTTTGTTCCATCCCCATCTGTCAGAGCTGGGGCAGTTCTCTGCTGTTCACTGGGCAGGTTCCTTTATCTCTTCACAACCCATCCTCCCTCCAGGAGATCTCTGCTGTTCGTGGACCAGAAATTATTAATTCTCTTCTGTTCATGGCCAGGGAGTGTCCCTGCATGGCTGATCAAATTCCATCATCCCATGGGGAGATGCTCCGCCCAGGGCAGGAGCCAAGCATTCCTACCTGGATACAATCTGAGCCTGGAACAGCACAGCAGCCTTTGCCCACTGCATTCCCAGAGGAGCAGCTTTCTCCTGCCCTGCATTCCCAGAGGGAGAGCAGGCCCATCTCCAGCAGCCCTGGAGCTTCAGAGGAAAACTGCAGCCTTGTGCAGGATCCCTGCTCCAGCAGAACCACAGCTGGCACTGCAGGAGGGCTGAGCCCCCATGGGATGGGACTGTGCCACCACCCTGACACACAGGGGGCAGCTTCTGTTCTCACTCTGGCAGGATTGTTTTGTATTACTGCATTTTTATTTTTATATTTTCTTTTAATTTTTTTTTATTTTTTCCTAGTAAAGAACTGTTATTCCTGCTCCCATATGTTTGCCTGAGAGCCCCTTAATTTCAGAATTATAATAATTCAGAGGGAGGGGGTTTACATTTTCTGTTTCAAGGGAGGATCCTGCCTTCCTTAGCAGACACCTGGCTTTTCAAACCAAGACAATGGGATGAGGGGGAATGAAGTGAGCTTTAGAGCTTTTGGGTCAAGGCCACCCCACCCCAGCCTGCTCCTACCTTCTGAAGGGAAGCTGAGCCCGCTGAGCACGTTCAGCAGCGTTGTCTTTCCAGCCCCGCTGTGGCCCAGCAAGGCAGTGATCTGACCCTCATAAATGTTTAAAGACAGACCTAAAACAAAAATAACAATCAAGTCTGGGGAGAAATGAGGTTTGAATTGCTTTCCCTCACTGCCAAAGGCAGGGGAAGTCAAAAAGTACAAGAATTAAGTGATAATAATTAGCCACAAGAGTGCTGAGTGGGGTAAAGATCTGCAAACATTTAAAGGCATAAGGAGTTGGTCTGTATTTAGAAGAAAATATAGAAATAAAACAATTTTTAAAAATTAAAATATTTCTTCTCTTTAGTCTTATTAAAAACAGCAAATCAGTAAAAACTGAGCAAAATAGTGATCAGTCATATCAATTAACATTTGACATAAATTTTCAAGCAATGCAAGTGGATTTTTTCATTGACTGACTGTTTGCATTGTATTTAGCAGGAATCAATCTCCCAGCTTTCATACCTCTTAGAGCTTCTGTCTTCTTGTCCTTCTTGTAGGCTTTTTTAATATTGTGGAGCCTAAAAGGAAGGTAAGGAGGTTATTATTTGGGGATTTCTATAAATGCTTTTCCCTGCTGCCCTTTTACATTTTTATGGACCTTAAATTACAATGACAGAAATGGCATGAAGAAAATAAAAGGTGCTGGGAAATAAAGCTGAGATTTACAGGTTTGACAGGCTCTGTGCCTAGGTGTGAACATCCCAACCTGGCACCAAAAATGGGGCACCAAGACTGGCAAAGACGAGGCCAAGCCCATTGCAACATTTTCGCAATGGGTTACCCTCTTCATTCTCCCCTTTTGTCCCTAAAGGACATTGAAAGTCCACTAGAAAAACAACAACAACAACAACAAACCAAACCAACAAACAAACCAGAAAAAAACCCAAAAAACCACAAACAACAAACTAACAAACAAACTTCACAACAAAACAAAACAAACCAAACAAACAAAAAAAACCCCCAAAACAACTAAAAAAAAACCAGAAAAAAACCCCACCCAGTTATTTTAAAATCTAAATTTACCTAAATCCCACCTTTAGTGACCAGTCTGAATTATCTTTTTATCTCTAATTTTTCTCTGTGAAAAAAAATGTTTTGCAAGAGCCTCACAAACGTGAAAACAGCCTAGAAAAGTCCAACCCAAGCTGGTGGAAGGAGTGGGGAGCCCTAAAGCAGACACAAGCAATCCCTTCTCTCTGAACCTGATGGCCTCCTTCCCCAGGAATTCGGGGGGCACAGGCTCCACATGGTCCCCAAGGAGCTCCTCAGGGTTTGCTGTGGCTCTGGGCACGTCCCTGGTGGAGCCTCTCCTGCTCCTCATCCAGTACGAGGCCTTCAGGAAGAACAAAGGAGGGGCTGGGATCCCATGTTTGCCTGCCAGGAAAGCAAAAAGATGGCCTGACATCAACCAAAGGCACAGCCAAGACACCGTCCTAGACTAAACTTTTAGGAGTTTCAAATAAGTGCAACATTGGTGCTTTTTTCCAGTCAACCCCCCGCCAGGTTTGGAGCAGAAGTAGAGGAGACAAGAAGGGTGGCTCCAGGGAATTACATCATGAATTCAGTGCTTTTTGTAATGAATTAAAGTATTGTCCTACATGTTATTACACTACAATCTCATAATTAGAAAGAAAAAATATTAAATAAAAAAGTTAAATACTTTGTTGTCATTGACTCTCTGAATCTGATGGGTGCCAGAAACAGAAAAGTCACGCCATGACATCATAAATTTCTTTTAGTCCAAACCTTATTTTGTTTGAGTCCAAGAAAGGAGCAGCTCATCATTTCCTTGATATAGCCCATGCAATCCCTGTAAATAAAAATAAATCATTCCTACCTGGCATAATTTTGTCAAAATACAGAGCCAGCAGCATGTACAAGACTGAGTCAAACACCAGCAGTATGTAGGTTGAAAATAAAAAGTATGCTTCCTCCATAAGGTTGGAAAAGGAGAAACCTATTCCATATTTCTCTAAATCAAAAATCTGAAATAAAAGAGGAAGAAGAACAAATTTCAGGCTGGAAAAATATGCAGATGCCACCAAACCATGGATGCAACTCTGTTTCTTAACCCAGAAATCATCTGCAGTACTGACCAACTGTTCTTATTTTCTTTCTAAAGAGGAAAGGGAGTGAATTTACACCATGCAGAGATCTTAATGCTTTAATTCAGAATTTTCCAGAACAATCCAGAAACAGAAGAAAAGATCAGATTTTTAGAGGAGATCAGTTAAAAAAAAAACCTGATATGGACACCCTTTATGTGACAGTCATGACAAAAATGTTATAATTTACATAATCATTGATTTAACCATATGGCAAATTAACAAAGTCAGTCCCTTTTGCTGCTGCTGCAGAAATGTCCTCTCCCAGGCAGATTTTTTTTAAAATATATATCAAGAAATATTAGATTACCAGAGCTAGCAAGAGCTGTGCAGATATGACTAATGGAAAACTGGGCACTGGCACAGATTTCTGCAGGGTGGGGATGGAGGAAGGGCAGGGATGGAGGAAGGATGGGGATGGAGGAAGGGCAGGGATGGAGGAAGGATGGGGATGGAGGAAGGGCAGGGATGGAGGAAGGATGGGGATGGAGGAAGGGCAGCAGCAGCAGGAATCCAGAGCTGCATTTGCACAGTCCCTGCTGCCAGGAGCAGGGGAGTGGCTGGGCAGCCAAGGATGCTGTCCCTGATGTCCCCAAGGATAATGGGGCTGTTGTGTGCAGGATGGGGCCATGTGGAAGCTGCAGACGTGCACAGCAGCAGATTTTTGTGCCAAGGGCCCTGCTTGTGTCTGCATTCAGCTGCTTTTGAAGCAGGGGAATGGGATGGGGGAGTTGGAGCCCCTCTGTGCTGCCCAGCACAGCTCAGCTCACCTGGGGCTTTCAAACAGGCTGTGCAGAGGAAGGGGAAATGCCTGGGTGCTTTCCAGCTGGATTTTTGAGCTAAGGGCAGGAATTCCTCCACCAACAGGGGAAGGAAGGTTCAGCTGCAGGGTGGTGCCCCCGTACCTTGGCAATGCCAGTGTTGAAAGCAAAAGGACACATGAGACCAAGGAACCACTTCAGTGGCTTGGGGACTTCTTCTATCAGCACTGCCAGGCTCAGGAACCCGAAGATAAAGATGATGAGGAAGCCAATGGAGCTGACAAGCTTGGAGGTCCTTAAGAGGGAGCAGAGCATGAAAACCAGGTGGATCTGTAAGGACAGAACTTTTCTTCAACCACTGAAAGAAATAATTATTCTTAACAGCAGCACTTCCATCTGACAGGAACCAGATTTCAGGTCAGATTTCTGCTAAGCTGAGTCTGCATAATAAAATCTACTAAAGCCCTTCTTAGTGGGTTGACCCGAGTTTCAAACTGGGCCTTTTGTAGCCAAACAAGAGCCTGTCAGCCCTTCAGGCTGCAAATCAAATCTCTGCTGCTGACCTAGAAAAGCCACTCAGACGTTTCAGCCAGCGTGGCCCACAAAGCTCCTGAGCACAAAGGCTCGCTTAGGTTCATCGACAGGGTAATAAATCATGTGGGGAGGAAATCCGGCTTTAAAGCCTGACTTACACATGCCAGGCCATAGAGGAAGAACAGGAGTGAGACTGCAGGGAAGCTGCTGGCGTAGAAGCGCTCGCGCAGCACCAGGGCCGTCAGCAGGCAGGACAAGATCAGCACATAGAGGGAGTACAGCAAACTCCAGGACAGCCTGGGGAGGGAAAGGTGCCTTCAGCCCTGGGGGTAATGACCAGCTCTGCTTACAACTTCATCTGCACGTCACAAGCGTTTAAATGGAAATATTAATTATTTCCTGTGGCAATAATTTCTCTTTCGCATCCTCAGAACAGAGAGGTGATCCAGATTAGGAGGAAATGCCCCAGGGAGCAGAGGACACCCCTGCCGTGCTCAACCCTCTGGATGAGAAACTGAACAAAAGCAGTGATCAATTAATATTTGACATGAATTTTCAAGCAATGCAAGTATGTTTTTTCACTGACTGACTGAAATATTTGCACAACTGTGTTTCCTTGTCTCTACCAGGAATCAATCCCACAGAGTGCTGAAGAAAAGTTAAAAACCCCTTTAACTCATTAACTGGCTTCTCAAGTGCCCAGGAACAGACTAATTTTTGGCAAACATATTCCAGTTAAAAAAGAGCTCACCAAAATGCAATCTCCTGCAGGCCCATGGTCTTCATCAATTCTTTGAGCTGCTTCTTTTCTCGTGTGACATTCCTTGATAAGAAATACATGAAGGGGAAAAAGCACATCACGATAACGACCATGAAGAAGCTGTACTCCAGGCTGATGGAGAAGAAGATGCTCTGGGACTTCATTCTAGCACCAGCAATGGACTCCATTTCTTCCCAAACAGAATGATTTGTCACGATCTAAAGGAATGTAAGGTCAACAGATCAGTGTTTTGCTTATTTTCTGCGTGAGATGCATTTATACAGGGAATATTCTGCTTCATCCTCCCTGGATTAAGTTTTAAAAGCAGCTTTATTTTCTGACAAAGCCATCCCTTGCTATTACCACAGCAGAGTTTGCCTTTCTTATATTATATTTAAAATATAAAAAAGGATGTCTCAGTCAGTTCCTAAATTGGATTTACCTCTATAATGGCAGCATCAATGCTGGACTGCAGGGACAGGAAGCCTTTGTACCAGTACCTTGGGCTCTCACAGCTCTTCCAGGAGAAGTCATGGCAGCTGTCTGCAAGGCAAAGGGCATCACACTAATGAAAAGGAATTAATTTTCATTATTGTAATGACAAGAATACACTGGCACTGTGGGAATCTCTTCAAATGGACAATGACAAGAAAAAAACCCCAAACCACCCACACCCACAATTCATTCCAGCACTTAACAAATGTGGATTATTCCCACCCTGTCCACACCAGGCAACCACCCTGAAATTCTCATTCTGTATTACCTATGTATCCAATGACTTCATTGGGAATAATCACATGTGTGGTAGGAAACCTGAGGTGGTAGGAGAAGTTGTCCTTAAATACAACTCCTATGGTTTCCCTATTTGAAATCCAGGCTTTCTCCATGGCTCTCTCATTATCCACTTCCTTTAGTTTTATACCTGTGGAGTGTCAGAAAAATATTGCCATGAGATTTTGTGAGTCTGGAAATGCGTCCAGAGGCATTGAGGGAATGTTCTGCTTTCCCAGCACTGCAGCTCCTCCTTTTCTCTCTGGCCAGGGAGGCAGCTCTAAATACTTCAGACTTTACCAGCTGAGAAGAAATGCACCTCAAAAGAATGGTTTTTAATGTGTTTTAAAAGTATTAGGGAATATTAGGTAAGGCAGAGCTTTCCAGTTCAGAAGGGCACACTGACCTCACATGTAGTTTAAATCCTAGAGAAGAAATACTTGTGAAAATGGAGGATTTAGGATGAATTTTAAGCCATCTCCTGATCAAAGACGCTGGAGAACTCCTACAACACAGCACATGCACAACGGGTGCAATAATGACAAAATCCAGCATTTAAAAAGCAAAACCCACCCGACATGACAGAGCTGGAGGCCACTTTGTTCATGATGTGCCTCGTGGTGGCCGTGGCGGGGGTGAAAGTGACGGTGGCCCCGGTGGCATTGAAGGCAGGGTCATCCAGGTGGCCCAGGTGCTCGGCGGGCACCTCGGGGTGCCGGGTTTGTATCATGAATATGGACGAGGACACGATGAACACCAGGGCCAGGAAGAGCAGGGACAGAAGCCACTCCTACACCAGGGAGAGCAGGCAGGAGAATTTCATGGCAGCATAAAAGCAGGTTCGTTGTGGGATTAAAATGTGAACAAGAGGAATTCAGTCTTTTTGGGATTAAAATGTAAATAAGAGGGACTCGCTCACACCCATTTCTTAGGTGGGGATGAAGAGATTCTGCATTGTGCCCATCATCTGCTCCAAGAGCCCATCTGTGCCCTCATTTGTCACAAGCCAGACATAAATATCACCATAAAAAAAAAAAAAAAAATCAAGTCTACCAGACATAAATATCACCATTAAAAAAAAAAAATCAAGTCTCCAAGTCTTCATTGCCAGTCAGGCTTCTCAAAAGTATTTTAAGTTCTAATTTTACCCAAATAAGTTGGTGTCTAGGGGCATGCAGGGATTGGCCACTCTAAGTAGTTAACTACTATTTTGGTTTTATTTTTAATTTTTTCTTACCTGAAAGCTCTGCATCTTCATCCTCCACTTGATCAGGACATTTTTCCATAAGAGAATTTTAATTTGCTGGAAAACACTTATATTCCTCTGGACTGTCTTCATCTTTGAACCTGGAGACAATTTCTTTTCGGAAATTGCTTTCAAATACAACAAAAGCCAAACCAGCAGCAACTGGTTTTATTTGCACAGTCCTTGCAGATGTGCAGTGAAACTTTTTCTCCCTTTTTACAGCAAGAATGAGCTGAAGAAACTCAGATGTTGTGTGCTGAGCACAACCACCCCCGCAGCACAGGGTCCAAGAGACCTCATCACCTTCAACACACACCAACCCCACAGCTCAGCAGCAAATGCTGAAAAAAATCTGAATTTCAGGCTTCCATGCTTCAGCATGGGGAATTTGGGAGGAGTTCATAATTTATTGATGAAATAAAAAAGGGACTATCACATTACATGACCTAATTGGCTTGGGTGGGCTCAATATCCAAGAAAAAACAGCAATATAGTAAATTAAAATCCCTAAAAGCTTTTTGCTTGCAATTTTGATGTGTTATAGGCTCAACACCAAGAAGTGTTGAGCAACTGCTGGCGGTGGTGTGAGCTGAGCTCTTGTGGAAAACAGCATCTGCTGAAGGGAACTCAGAGCCATGAGAGAGCAAGTTCTTGGAAGTGCGTGGGAGAGATGTCACTGGCAGGTTATTAATGAAAAATGAGATAAAACTGAGTGGCCACGAGCATGCACTGATGTGTTACTCCAACAGACAGGGCAGAATCCTCAAAATGACATGGTCCAAGCAAAACAAGGATTATTTTGCCTGGTTAATGCTGGTGGTGGGAACTGAAAGTAAAGCATAAAGCTGCCTGTCAAATTTTTGCAGATGAGACGTGTGCTTTTAACCATCCATAAAATATCCATGAGGACCTGTAATGAGCAAAAGGATTCAGTAGCTCCATGTAAAAGAGCTCTGCTCACATGGCCAAACTGCTCTGCTGTCACATCTAGAGCTAAAATCTGCTTTTCAACAAAATCCTGATCTTCCCTAAGTGATTCTCAGGTAGAAAAATCGGAGCTGTTACAGACCTAATCCCTTCAAGCCTTCCTGTCATAAGGAAGGAAGATTTACACTGTCCTGTTCCCCTGGGGGACAATGCCTCCTGGTGCTGACAGGCAAGACAGAGTTTATCTTCTTCCAGATACTTGTATTCAGCCCTCAGAGGCTGAATCTCTGGGTGTGATGAGACAGCAGGCACTGGAATGCTGGAAAAGCAGCTGCAACAAATGAGCTGCAAACACTTGCCCTGGCTTTTGTCATCTCTAAACAGAGTTTTTCCTCACTGATGGTCTCCCTAAACTCAGGTGTATAAAAATGTCAATTTAGCCTGTGTAATAACCTCTAGACTTCCTTGAAGAAACTATGGGTTTAAACTTGCTATTATATGGTTGCTTTTTCACCCCACAGAAGTGAGGATTAGGACATTGTGTGCCACCTGTGCACATCTCCACCTCTGCCACGGGGTTTGTGTCACAGCTAAAGCCCCTTGCCAGGAGGTTCTGAGAGTCCCATGGAATAACCTCAGCAGGCTGATATGCCCAGGAGATCCTGGGGTGAAGAGTGGCACACCAGGAGCTCATCCTGGACATGCCACATGTCCCTCATGTGGTAATCCCTCAGTGCCCCCTGCCTGTGTTGCTGCAGGGTTTGGGCAGCTGGGGGAAATGTGGCACAACTGATTTCTTTGCTCCTGTGCTATTTCAGGATGAATTTTTTAGAGCACAAATGGACAGAACTTTTAAATTCAAACTTTACCTTACATTGAAGGTAGGGAAAGAAATCTGCCCCTCGTATATGCTGGATCATTTAAAATACTGAACTAAAGCTGCTGCTTCCTTGTGGTGCTGAAAAACACTAGAAATAAACCTCTGCCATAAGCTGAGCTCCATTTGTGTGTTATTTCATCTCAGAGTAAGGTTTAAAAGACTCTGTTGCCTTTAAACACCCCTAAGCTTGACTCAACCTATTAGAAAGATGCCCCGTGCCCCACCCCCTGTTGTACCTGCCCTCACCTGCTGTTATTAGCAGCATTATCATTTACTGGGGCTTTCATGCCTTCAAAATAACATTTGCTATTTAGGCTTAGGAAGAATGCTTCAGCCTTACCTCAGCAGGAAGGTTTGAGAAGAATCCAGAGCCTGTCCTGGAGGAGCAGAGGTGCTGAGCCTCCCTGGGCTGGACTGGCTGACTGTCCCGGAGAATCCCAGCTCTCCTTTGTCGTTTTTTCCCCCTCAGGCACTTCTGCAAAAGACATTCCTCATACCATGGGTTCTTTTATTCCCTGGCTTCCTTCTCCTTCCTCCCTGGCAGAGCTCCAGCTTTATTTGTGTCAGAAGAAGCACACAGAGCACATCGCTGTTGAGGCGCTGGATGCCTTGTCCGAAAAATTAACTCAGGACATTCTTGACTGATGGCCAAGAGAAGAAAAACAAGCCCCACAACAAAGCACACAAAAATCCTTTCTCTGGCAAACTCTGCTGTGTTTCTCAGTGTAGCAAGAGGGGCTGAAGTCACAGTACTGGAAGGGGAGGACAAAAGATGGCAAACTATTCCCGTGGCATCAGCCACAGAGCAGGAGCAGCAGAGAAGTGCTGCCTCCTGGAAAGCAACAGCTCTTCCAGCTAAAAAACATCTTGGAAAGGTTGAAATAAACGTCTCCTGACTAAGCCTGCACTTCTAAAGGGGATGGGTTTGGTTTCAGCCCAGGCTCTGGAGCGTGGCTGCCCAAAGCAGCATCCCCAGAATCATCAGGGCTGAGGGACCCAGGGTGGGAGGGAGCCTGAGCAGCTGGGACAGAGGCAGGGCTTGGAAAAGTGGAGCAGCTGGCTTTGCTTCCTTCTGCTCTGCCTAGCAGGATAAAAGCACCCCTAAGATTTAAACCCCATTCAGATGTGTCAGAGCGAGGCAGACAGCAGAGGAGCAGTAAGTCAGGGCACAGGATGGAGTTAAACCTGTCCCCAGAACATCTCCTGGGTGTCCAAACCTTCTCCTCCCCTCCGTGCAAAAGGAAAAACAACAACCCTAACGGGAAGAGGGGGAGATGCCAGGTCCCAGGCAGTGAATCTCAGTCTCCTCCCTGCCCACGTCCTTGGCAGAGCCCTGATGTCGGGAGATCCACATGGAAAGCAGAACTCTGGGTGTGGGTGGCTGCTCCGGGACTTCTCCTGGCAGGCGCAGCCCATCCGTGAGCCACGGCAGCCACCTGCTGGTACCTGCTTGCCCACATCCCTGCCTGCAGTGCCCAGACACGCATCCCTGCCTGCCCAAAGCACCTGCAGAATTCTCCCTGCTGTGTCCCAGCCCAGCACCACCCCTGCCTGCGCCCCAGCATCACCCACACCAACCAGAGCAGCTCAGGGCACGGTGAGGGTCGTGCTGCTGTGTCCATCCCATGGCATGGCACTGCCCCTGGCCTCCAGTGGGTCCCCAGCCTTTGCCAGAGGGTGCTGGGGTACAGGGCAACAGGGCACAGGGGGAAACACCTGAATGCAGGGGGGTTTTATTTAGTTTTTTTTTTTTTATATTAATTTACTTTTTAATTCTAGCCCTGACAGGCAGATAATCCAAGAAGAGATGCTGATTTGCTCAGACAGGGTCAGGGGATGGAGCTTGCCCCCAGCTCCCCATCAGTTGCTCCATCCCTCCCAGGCACCCACAGAGGGGTGGGTGCTGGTAAGGAGCCCCCCTCTCTTCCCAATGACCAAAGCAAGGCTCAGCCTGCTGTCCTTCTTCAGCACTATTTTGGGTCAAAGCACACCTTATTTTGACTCTAATTAAGACTGTTTTGTAGATGATGATATAAGAGCAGTCAGTTTTCACTACATTTATCCAGCCACTGCTGAGTCCTTTCCTCTGTCCCTGGCCCCAGTGGTGGGGATGACATGGGCCAAGTTGGCCTGAGCTGGAACTCACAGCAAGAGCAGCTTTTTGGGTAAAATGCAGCCCTGTGCCCCTCTCTCCCAGGAATCAGCAGCTCTGCTTGCCACATCCCACCAGCCAGAGGGTGATTCTCAGGGCTGACAAGGCAGAGACCTGGTGTCCTCCTGCCATGGATGAGCAAGGTGTCAGAGCCTCCCTGGGATTTGCTCCTGGTTCTCCCCAGGGACTGAGCTCCCTTCCCAGCCCAGTGTCCCTCACAGCCTCGGGGTCAGGAATTCAATCTCCATGAACCACCCTGGGCAGGGGCACAGATGAGAGTCAGGCATCAATGTGTCAAAGGATAAAGGCTTTATTTATTAAAATAATAACTCTTTTTTCTCTGTGAGGCAGAACGCCTGCAGGGCTGTGTGTGCTGCGATGTGGGTCACTGAGTGCTGGGGCTGCAGCTGATCCCAGCTACCAGAGACACTGATGAAATTCAGTAACACTGATGAAATACAGGGAATATTTCCCACTGAGGCTCCAGGAATCAGGGGTGAAGGGGTCTCTGCTCCACAGCCCCGTTGGATGCCACCTCCAGGTCGTGCTCCTCTGCATCCCTGGTGAGGTCCACAAACACCTGCAACGGGACACAGTGGAAAGCACCCCATCACTGCCATGGACTGGCTGTATTTGTGCTGGTCACAGGTTACTTCTTCCTTTCCCACAGGCAGTTCCCCAGCCTGGAGCTCCTGCATCAGCCTACCTGGTGCAAAGTGTTCAGTGACAAGCTGTACTCCTCAAGCTTGAAATTCCGTTTAGCTGCGGAGGGATGGAGAAAGCATCCTTAAAAACCAAATCCACAGAAACCATTTGGAAGTGATTTTCTTATTTAACTGATTATTTCCTTTTACCTGCTTCTAGCTGGGAGAAAGACCTGGACAGAGGTAGTGCATCTGCCACTGGAATCTTGTAGGTGAGCATGGAAGAAGTCCTGAAAAAGTAATAAAAAAATGAATTCTTCATCTTGTGACTCAGCAGAGCAGTTTGGGGTGGGGTTTGTAGGATAACTGTGCTCCAGGTAAATCACTGAGCAAGGTCAGTAGGAGGAAGAGAGCATCCCAACCCAAATCCAGGCTGTGGGCAGCCCATGGGCACTGACCTTTCCTGCCGAGCTGCGCAGGGGAAGAGGTTCAGGATTTCGGTGTGCAGAGCATTGCTGTGCCCCACGTCTGTCATTTTGAGTTCTAGGTGGTAACTTGTGCCAAACTTCCTTTTGAGATCCTCAAGGGAACCGATGTACCTGCAGAGGGGGGGAAAACATTGCTCAAACCACCAAAACCAGCAAATAAATCCATGGCTTGAGGGAGCTGAGAAGTGGCTGTACATTCTCTTATTCATCAGCTCTTCAATCCGTGCTACTTCAAAAAACTGATTGTTACACACATGGGAGCATCCAAACCAGTATTTTCTATTAGATTAGGAATTGAAAAAACCAAACTAACCCAAAGTAATCCCAAACTAACCCCAACTAACCCCAAACTAACCCCCAAATAACCCCAAAATAACCTCAACCCCCAAACCCCAAAATAACCCCAACCCCCAGACTAAACCCCAAACTAACCCAAACTAACCCCAAACTAAATCCAAACTAACCCAAACTAACCCCTAACTAACCCCAACTAACCCAAATGTAACCCCAACCCCCAAGCTAACCCAAACTAACCCAAACTAATACCAAACTAACCCCAACCCCAAATGACCCCCAAACTAACCCAGACTAATCCCAAAATAATCCCAACCCCCAGACTAAACCCCAAACTAACCCAAACTAACCCCAAACTAACCCCAAACTAATCCTTAATCCAAACATAACCCCAACCCCCCAAACTAACCCCAAACTAATACCAAACTAACCCCTAACCCAAATGACCCCCAAACTAACCCAGACTAATCCCAAAATAATCCCAACCCCCAGACTAAACCCCAAACTAACCCAAACTAACCCCAAACTAACGCAAACTAACCCCTAACTAATCCCTAATCCAAACATAACCCCAACCCCCCAAACTAACCCAAACAAACCCCCCAAACTAACCCCAAACTAATACCAAACTAACCCCTAACTAACCCAAACATACCCCTAACTAATCCCTAATCCCGAACTAACTCAAACAAACCCCAAACTAACCCCTAACTAATCCCTAATCCAAACATAACCCCAACCCCCCAAACTAACCCAAACAAACCCCCCAAACTAACCCCAAACTAATACCAAACTAACCCCTAACTAACCCAAACATAACCTCAACCCCCAAACTAACCCGAACTAACTCAAACAAACCCCAAACTAAACCAAACTAAACCAAACTAACCCCAAACTAACCCCAAACTAACCCCAACCCCAAACGACCCCCAAGCTAGCCCAAGCTAACCCACACTAACCCCGAGGCCCAGCCTAAGCCCCCAGCTGCCGTGCCCACCGGAGCTGGCCCGACACCAGGATGGCCACGCGGTCGCACATCGCCGCCGCCTCCCGCAGGGACTGCGTGCAGAGGATGGCTGCCCTCTCCCTGCTCCTCATGGAGGCCTCCATCATCCTCCTGGGAAGAGAGGGATCACAGTCAGCTCCTGGCACAGCCACAGAAAATCTCCCGGTCTGCCAGTTCCAGGCTTCTTTTTCTACCTCTGTCAACATAGGGGTTGAAGTGCTAGAGATGGTATTTCGTGTTCAGGCTTTATTATTTCTTATCTATATTACAAGTCATGAGTTCTACAGCATTCTACTAACAGGTTACACAATGGCTAACTAGCTTTCTCTACAAGGTCTTTTAAGGTCAAACTATCCAATTAAGGAATCACACCTAAATTATTTTCAGTTTTGACCCAATAACTGATCACTCAAAGTCTGCATTGAGGACTTTTCTGTCCAATTACACAAAACCACCCAAACCCATGGAGAAGATGAAGAAGAAGGACCAGCCTCCACCCTAAAACCTCCATCTTGCCCTATATCTATTACTATATTCTAAAACTCAAACACTAAGTTTTCCACCCTGTGATATCTCACACTTCTATTCAAACTCCACACCCACAATCCCAGTGCTATCAATCAATTTTGGAAGTCTTCTCCACGGCCTCAGGTCAAATATAGTATTTTCTTGTGAGTCTCTGCCCTTCAGCACAGAAAGCTTAAAATTCTCAGCATCCAAGACTCCAACACTGGTCTATGTCTCCCTCCCTAGAAACAGCTTTTAAAAGTTATTAAAAAGAAGAGAACTATTTTAAGACTTCAGTTTTCTTGTTTAAAGATGACCTGGATGCCACTGCTGTGTTGTAATTTGTCATGTCAGCATCCCTCCAAATTTTGCACTGATGGTGTAAACTGGTGATGAAAAGCTAAAGCAAACACCAGCACTGAGTGACTCAAGGGAAAACTTCCTACAATTTCTTCTCTTGCTCTGAAGAAAACAAAAAATTCTGTCTTTTGTACCAAATGCATGGGTTCAGCTGGTGCCTACTGAGATTTTTTGGGATGTATTAATGACCATTGTGGGGTCATTTTTGGGGTGTATTGATGACCATTATGGGGTCATTTTTTGGGGCGTACTGATGACCATTATGGGGTCATTTTTTGGGGCGTACTGATGACCATTATGGGGTCATTTTTTGGGGTGTATTGATGACCATTATGGGGTCATTTTTTGGGGTGTATTAATGACCATTATGGGGTCATTTTTGGGGTGTATTAATGACCATTATGTTACAGGGCTTGCTGCCAGCTGGGTGAGGAGCTCAGCAAGCTCTCCCCATCCCCTGGGCATTGGGAAAAAGGGAAAAGACAGCTCTACACTGTCACCTCTGCCTGCCCAAGAGCTCCTGCAATGGGGAGGGTGAGCCCATCCTGGTAAACTGTCCCAGATTCCCGTTTCTGCCAGGCCAGGGCTGCTCACCACATGCAGCGCTGCCCTTTGGGGTCCATGCTCACGGAGGGCTCGTCCCAAAGCATCACTGCTGGGCCTCCCAGGATGCTCAGAGCAAATGACAGCTGGAATGGGAACAACATCAGGTCAGGGCTCCTTTATTTACCTGCAAAACTGGTGCACCTTAATACCCGTGAATATTTCAAAGCTGAAGCTCTTGATTCCAAATTACAAAAGGAACAGGGATTTTAAAAAAATCCCACTTCAGGTGTTCTCAGTTAATGTTTTAATCTCTCAAAATCAGATCTCCCCAGAACTCCTGAGCCTGCCAAAGATGTGAAAGTGGTTTTCCATCCCATTTACTGGAAGATGTAGGTGGTGAGGCATGAAGAGGTGCTTGTAAATCTAATATGTTGTTGGCACTTACTAAGCACATAGTGCAGAAGAATGGGAAAAGGGGGTGAGGAGGAGGGAGGGAATCCTGCCAGGATGGATTCAAAAGGTATTAATCTAAATGAATGATGCCAGGAACCCACTCAGCTGAAGGTTTCCTCTGCACCACGTCCAAGAAAGAGCGAGCAGGGTTTGGGGAAGTAGCAAAGACAAATCCAACACGTACCTTTCTGGCTTCTCCAGCAGATAAACTCCTTGCTGGGGTCTTGAAATGCTTCAGGAGATCCAAGGCCCTTCCTATGCTGTGGGGAATGGAAAGGAAAAAGCCCCAAATGACCATCTTGGTGTGCAACCTCTGTGGTCAGGGGTGCTGAGGAACACTGACATGTTTTGGTTGATATCCATCACCTTGGATTACTTGGGGATTCTGCTCCTAACTTGGATGCTAAGTTGAGGAATTTTTGCAGAAATTCAAGGCAGGAAGTGCAGGTAATGAGAGAAGTGAGTTACTCATGCATCTAGCCATGAACTGAGACAAGTTAGATTTTTTTTTTCTGAATTTTCACAGGTAAACTTGGGCCACAATGTTCATAGGCAAGAGACTGGGAACAGTATAAAATAGCAGACCTCATCAGGAGAAGTCACCTCTCTAAGGCGAGAGGCATTGAAGATGTTGGCTCTTAACCACATGAGCCAGTTTTGTTAACAGAGAAACCCTTCCCTATCCTATAAAATCACAGAGTCATTGGGGTGGTGTAGGAATTAGAAAAACAGAAACTTCCACAGACACTGAAGGATTTAATCTACAGCCTTGGAAGAAGCTTACATTGATGCAAAAATACAATACACAAATATTAAGCAGAAAATTCACAAACTTGTATTTCTATAGCTGTAGGTGAGAATATGCCTTAAATAAGTGGGAAACTGTATTGATAAGATGCTGAAGGGTTTGTAGAGTAAGGGTGGGGTTTTATGGAGTAATCTAAGAGTTTAGAAGTTATAATAGAAGTATTTGTGTGAAAGTGAGACAGAAGCCATAAGACAAAAGTATTTGCAGTGCATCAGATGTAGGTAAGGGTGATAGGTTAGAAAAGCAAAATAAACCCTGTGGCAACTGTCCATTGGTTTAGAACATTCTACATTGCCTTGTAATGAAGAAACTTGTGACTACTCTTGAGCTATGGCCAAATGCTTGCTCCTCTAAAATCTCATGGCCTCTGAGATTGATGTTTATCTGAGCAATAAATTGTTCTTAGCTTGAAAACAGTCCCATCCCTTCACTTCTAGCAGCGACAGACAGGCTGGAAGGCTCCCTGCCTCAGGAGGGAGGGAGAACCAACAGATGAGATCATTTGGCTTCCTACCAGCTGATGGCAAGAGCAGCATCTTCTTCCCTCATTCCCCTGATGGCAGTGAAGGCCTCCAGGTGCTGCAGCACTGTCAGGTGTGGCCAGAGTGGGTCCTGCTGTGGGCACCAGCCCAGGGCCCCTGGGCACGGGAGGGCTCCGTCCTGGCCCCCGAGCAGCACCTGCACAGACACACGGCTCTAGCTGTGTCAGTCACAGGTTGCTTTGGCTGGGAGGCAGCTCAGAGCTCATCCCACCCCACCCCTACAATGGGCAGGGACGTCTTCCACCAGCCCAGGGCCCCCGGGCACAGTGGGGGCTTCATCCCAGACCCTGAGCTCTGCAGTTCTGGGGTCACACAGTCACAGGGTGCTTTGGCTTGGAGCTCATCCCACCCCACCCCTACAATGGGCAGGGACATCTTCCACCAGCCCAGGTTGCCCCAAGCCCCATCCAACTGGCCAAGGCAAGCAGTTGTGTGGTCAGCAGCCACTTGGGAGTGTCACTGTGGGGCTCCATGAGCAGGGTGATCCTGCTCCATCTGCTTTTTCACTTTGGGTAATATTACCAACACCAGCCTGTCCTTTCCTAGTAACACTTTTCTATTTCCAACCTTCAGTCCCAAATCTGTAAGAGCAATGGCATTTCCCCTCCCCCAGCACATGCCATTAATCATTCTGCACGCAATTAATGATGGATTGTTACTGGCCCAACGCTGCTCACATTCGTTTTCAATTTCCTGGTTTTGCAAGGCTGTTTATGGAGAGTGTTATTTTTGGGGTTTTTTTAGATGTCAACAATTCTTACAGGGCTTGAGACATTTCACAATGGGTTTCCAATGCCAGCTGAAGATTTCCTGTTGCTCAAACTCTTAAATCTGTAACACTGACTTTGATGAACACTAGAATTTATGCTTGGCATAAATCAACACTTTTTCTCAGCTCTGTAAATATCCAGGAATATCGATTGTACATAAAAATCCATACATCCCCTGACTGTAGGAAGATTTTGCTGCCTTGCCTTATCACATCCTTTATTTTTAGAGGTATCAAGGTCATCTCTGCAGCTGCTCCAAGGAGCCACCTACCTCCCCAGCAGTCACTGCTACACCTCCAGAAATCATGTTCAGAGTTGTGCTTTTCCCAGCTCCGTTGGGTCCTAACAGACCTAAGATTTCTCCTGGAAAAAATATGCAACAACTGTTAATAATATTTCTTGGTAATATGACTTCTCCCCTGTATTTTCTGTAGTATTTAAAAGTACAGTAGGAGAAAGGGTTGTTTCATCTCCATAAATTAAAACTTTGAATGCAGGAGCCCAGAGTGCCAGGTCTCAATGCCCACAAGAAAATTCTAACAAAAATATTGCCTGCAAATAAGGACTTCCTATTAGATTTTAGTCAGTTATATTACAGGGAGTTCAGCAAAGTACTTGAACCTTTTTTAACACCAAAAGAGAGGTTTTTGACAGCAAGTTTCTTCTTTTTCTTGAAGATGGAAGTGGCTGTCCTGACTTCATATTCCTTGCGCAAACTGTTGACAACAACCAAGTCCTATGAAGAGACAGAGAGGAAAATAAAAATTTTCCTCCCACACCATGAGACAGCTGATCTGTTCTTACCATTAAGCAGGACTTTGAAAAAGAGAAAATTTCTAAATTAAAAAACCATGAAAGAGAGGGGAAAAAAAACCCAAAGAGGAAAATATGCAGGATGGGAATAAAAATAACGGGGGCAGCTAAAGTCCTTGTGGTGCCAGGGTGACCGTGAGATCACACCAGAAGATGTGAGTGCATGAGCTGAGAAAGCAGAGGCAGATGAGGGAATGAAAATGATGGAGAATGGAAGGCAGACAGTGCAGAGGGCTGGGTTTGGAGTCACCTCCTCCTGCTGCAGCGTGGCCAGCGCGCCCCGCACCCTGTCGCGCTCCGCCTGCACCTCGGGGGGCTCCTCTCCAGCCTGCTCCTTGTTCTGCTGCGGCACCTCTCTCCTCTGCTGGATCCTACGAGTGCAGGGATGGCAGACTGAGCCCTTTTCTGAGCCACAGATGGGGTAACCGAGAGGCGTTTTAAAAACTTTTATTCCATTTTCAGTCTCATGAGAAGGGTGAGACAATGCAGATGTTATAATTCATGCCATCACAATCAGAAGCCAATTATCTCCTAATTACAGTATACTGTAAGCATTTCTTAACCTATCAACTTTGACCACACTGTATTAGAAATGTCTTACCATCATGTCTAATCATCTAAATGTCTAATCATCTACAATTACCCCACTACAATCCTAATCCTACCACAATGCATCTTTCATAATTCTATTTCTCTAAAGTATCTAGTCTTATTTGCAAAACCATCTTTTAAAACTTATGTCTAGTTCAATTTCTCTCTGAACAACGTCTATTCTATAACATTTCTAAGTCAATATTTCTTCTCTCAAAATTTACACACAGATACACACTATGTGAGCCTTCTGTCAAATATTAAAAATTTTCTACAAATCCTTTTCCACAGAGGAGGAGAGATGCTTTCAGTGGAAATTACTTCCAAAAAGGTTTGTGTTTATAAGTTTTTTCCCAGTATAATTAGAGATGACATAAATGTATACTTATATCTAGAAATAAGCATAATAGTTTTCAAATTTATCTCCCAGTGCACAGACTGGGGCTTGAACTACCCACCACAGTAGCAGGAAAGAAATAAATAAAATTGTCCCAAAGCATCAAATTCCCCATTTTTTTTTTTAATTTAATACTTTTTTGCCAGCTGAGTTTGAAGCTGGTGACACAAACATTAGAAAGGAACCTGTGAAATGGCCCCTTCCAGGCCCAGATTTTGCCAGATAAGTGTTTTTGGTAAGCCCCAAGCCTCTGGGGCAGTGAAATGTGCTTACTGAGGATGCCACTTTTAGTGCTGCCACGTTTTAAATTTATTGCAGGGCTCACACTTAAAGTGTGGTCCCTTAAATTTGTTTTGTTGGCAGCACCAACGCAACCCAAAATTTATTTGCCCTCGGGGAGCTCAGAGGCTCAGAGCTGGAAGGGACACACAAGGATCACTGAGTTGTTCCCCATGGTGCTTGCTCAAGTATTTATTCCTCAGCAGGAAAAGCTAAACTTCACTGGCATGGCTGAGAAAATAAAGGCCAGCTTTAGCTTTTCTTCATCTTTAATTATTGATGATTCCCTGCTCCAGACATGCCAATCATCTGGTCAAGGAGAATTAAAATACACATGGCAGGTTTGCAAACCAATTTGGGCATTTAACTCCCATAGCTGGTAGTGTTTGGTAATTAATACATTTTATAAATCTTCTCCCATGTGACTCAGGTGGTTGGTCACTTGTTGTTGGTGACAGTTAAGCACAGGGCACTTGGACAACCTTGACCTGATGAAGATTTAGGGAAATTCTCCATCATATTTGGAGCAATACTGACATCTTTGAAAAGGAGTTAAAATTATTCTGTTTCAATTTGGAACTATAATAAAAAATTTACCCCCTCTAGGGAAATGTCCTGAAATCTCAGCTATGAACCTTTAAAAAAAAGCTGAAATCACAATTTTTATCCTCTCAAGGACATAGCAAAAATTAAAAATACTAACTTTATCCACATACTGACAAACATTTTTCTGATAACACATTTTTCCTCCTGCTGTCAGGAGGCTGTGCAGCTCCAAGCCCACCCTGCAGACTGGGATAGCTGTGGCTCACAAGGAATCCCTGGGACCCACCTGAAGATGGGATCAAATCCTGGGACTGCTTCTCCATATCTCATCTCCAAACAGCGCAGGAGGAAAGCAAAAATCACAGCGTGGATGTATGGCTGAAAAGCAGACACTCATCAGGTTTGTGTGGAGACAAGGTAACAACACACCCCGTTAATTTTAATTATAAAGGGATGCCGTGACACATCTCATTAATTTCAGCTGTTGAAAAGGTCTGCAGGGGCAAGGAGCTAAACTGATGCTTTGCAGACATTCCTCTCTGATATGCAGATTATTTGCAAAAGCCTTGATTTCTTACAGCATCTCTAGCCCAGATAATCCACCTGCACCCCAACAGATATCCCGTGGGATGGGAGATCCTCTCATCCTTTTGCAGAAGCAGCATTGGCACGATCACTTCATTAATAATATCTCTGCCTTCTACATGAGCTCCACTTGAGTCTCTGTCCCATTTTTGCAGCATCCAAAGGCCACATCAGGCACAAGCCCAGGATTTCTTGGAATTTGCCTCCCCTGCCAACACTTAATGGGAAATTTTGACTACAAAACCCATCCTTTCTTTATGGGGAGAGTTTACAAGCCCAGTGCAAGCCCACTGCATCAGTGACAGCCATCCCTGCCCAAGCAACCACCTCCAAGTCCCTCCTTACTGCAAAGACAGGCATGTAGATGTAATTCCATGTCTCAAAAATGCTGTAATTGTTGTACATGAGGAAATTCTGGAAGAAAAGGAGAATTAGAAAACTCCTCAGCACAGTGTGTCTCACAGCAGGGTCAGAGCAAGTGTGGCAGGGAGGGATGTTTAGCTTTTCTTCAGGATGGGATAAAGGAGCTTTGATCTGCATTTTTTCTCTGGTTCTCACTGCCTCAATGGGTTGTGGCTTCCTTGGCTACAGAAATTCAGAGGCCTCAAATCAGTCAGGTTAAGTTGACCTTTTCCATCACTGCTTCTCTCTTCCCACGTCTTTGGCTTTCTCCCAGCCCACTTCCTCCTTCCTGGTTTTCCCACTTCCCCTCCCATCCCACCCTTGCTGCCAAAATACAGCCACTGTAACAGCTCTCAGTGACTAAACAAAGCAAAAACATCCCAATCAAACTAAGGATTAACAGGTCAAATCTTGGCCTCTTCTCTCACTCAACAGCCTGGAACTTCTCCTGTTTCCTTTTCCCTCTTTCTTTCTTTTCGACTTGGAATTTGGGAAGTGCCTCTTGCTTTGCCAGTTTGCACCATTAGGATAATTATTGAATTTAGTAGGATGTGTTTTGCTTACTAGTCCAGAGAACATGATCCAGCCCACAGGGGGAAACATAGGAATCAGCATACAGGTGTAGTAAAGTACTTCATGATGGTCACTGTGCATAAAAGCAACATAATTCACCTGGAATAAAGCAGAAAAACTATTTCCAATATTGATGTATTGTTGCTAAAAAACCAGGTTATTTGTCAGTGATTCAAGTTATTCTGCTGAATATTGATATCAACTGAAATGTATTGATGTAAATTTGAAATAAAGCCCCAAGTGGCAAGGTGTGTAAATCAAACATTTCAGAGTGAAGGCGCTCCTCACTTACCAAAATTGAAGTTAAAGACCAAATGTAACGATTGCTTCACCCCATGTGAAATTTGAAGGCCATTAAATAAACGAAGAGGACAAGAGATATTCCATAACCAAAGATGCAAATGAGCTGGAGAGAGAGAGACATCAGTGACCAGGAGGTGCCAGTGGATATATGAAAACCTGCCCAGAGAAGCCCATTGCAAATAAACTCTCTAAAGCCAAATCCTGCTGTGCCATGGGGGAAGGGAGCTGTTCCCATTCACCCGTTTTGCCCAGAGCTCACCAGGGTCAGCACAGCACGGGTCTCCAAGGGGCAGATGCGGGTGAAGAGCAGCAGGAGTCCAAACATGAGGCACATCAGGCTCCAGAAGAAGGGGATGTCCACCAGAGCCTGCCCACACCAGTAGGCCGAGGGGAAGAGCCCCGCCAGCCGCAGTTGGGAGCGAGCCTGGAGCTGCAAAAATGACAAAAATGAGAAAAGGGAGAGTCTAAAACATCATTCCTGCTCCTTCTCTATTCCCTTGCTCCTCCCTCCCTCTCCTTTCTGAGCACTTCCAATTCTTAGCTCAACCACTGTGTAAAACCACATCATTCCTAAAAGGAAAAAAAAAAATTAAATCATTCAGATCTCAAAAGCTTTGTTAACATCCACATTACTGTGAGCCCCAGCTGGTCCCCTAGGATGCAGAGAAGTGCACTTTGGTACTAATCTGACTGATTTTCTTCTATCATCCTACCTAGAAACCACAGAATCATGGAATGGTTTGCGTTGGAAGGGACCTTAAAGATCATCCCTGCCATGGCAGGGACATCTTCCACTGTCCCAGGCTGCTCCCAGCCCTGCCCAGCCTGGCCTTGGGCACTGCCAGGGATCCAGGGGCAGCCACAGCTGCTCTGGGCACCTGTGCCAGGGCCTCACCACTGGTGCTTTCCACACATTTTTCATTGCATTCACTCCTTGTGCCCTTTACCTTGTAATCCTCCACGCTGCTCATCGCAAAGAGAGGAGGCAAACCAGCAGCCAAAACCAGCAGGTAGGTGAATAAGCCGAAAAAAATGTAGTTCTTCAGCTCTGGGTTTTCTCCCTGTGGGGAGAAATTCAGTCATCCATGATTGATGCTGCCCAGGGAAAATCTGGCTGGCACAATGCTCATGAGATGGTTGGACACACCAATGAGCAAGAGCACTAATGGTAAGTCAGTGGTGTTTAAGAACAGAAAACTAGGCAAAAAGAAAAAAATAATGACATTTAGCATCCTAGAATTTGCAGAAAGAATTTGGGTTACTGTAAATTGTTGAGGATGGAGACTAACTTTTTATTGCTGAGGAAAGGTGGGTTTGCAAAGATCACTGTTGTGTTCCCACCATGCTCATCAGCTTGGCCTGGCTGGAAAGGACCTTAAAGATCATCTCATTCCACCCCTGCTGTGGGGAGGGACACCTTCCACTATTCCAGGTGGCTCCAAGCCCCATCCAGCCTGGCCTTGGACACCTCCAGGGATCCAGGGACAGCCACAGCTGCTCTGGACACCCTGTGCCAGGGCCTGCCCACCCTCACAGGGAACAATCTCCTCCAAATACCCAATCTGAACCAATCTGGCTCAGTGGGAAGCCATTCATTCCCCTTTGGCGTGTCACTCCAGGCCCTCGTGAACAGCCTCTCTCCATCTTTCCATCAGGGACTGGAAGGCCACAACTAGATCACCCTGAAACTTCTCCAAGAACAATCCCCAATCCTCTCCAAACAGCACAAATTCCTTACGGTACCGAAACCCCACAGAACCCTTGGAAAAATCACCATTAAATACCCCCAGGAACCACCAGCAGTGGGACCACTGCCCTGAGGGAATCTGCTCCCCCAGCCCCCAGGCTGTGCAGTCCCCATCCCTCCAGCTGTCCCAGCTGGTGGTGGCCAGCAGGGCAGGACCCTCACCGTGTAGAAGAGCTCGCTCCAGACGCGGAGGCGCGCGGTGGAGTTGAAGAGCCTCAGGAAGGTGTTGCTGAGGATGTTCACCAGCACAGGGAAGCAGTTGATGGGCTCCGGGCTGCACATGACTGTGAATTGGTGGCTCTGGAGATGTCAAAATAAAAAAGGCCTTCATGTCCCTGAGAGGTGTGAGCAGCACTACTGAAACTCCTTTTTACACCAAAAAAAAATATTCTCCCTTTTCTGGTGCGTCTTGTATTTGCAGGGTTCCCCAGATGAAGGGAGGAATGATGAATCTGACTCCACGGTCTCAGAAGGCTGATTTATTATTTTATGATATGATATGATATTATATTATACTAAACTATACTAAAGAATACAGAAAGGATATTTAGAGAAAGCTAAAAGATAATAATGAAAAGTTGTAATTCTCCAGAGTCTGACACAGCTTGGCCCTGACTGGCCAAAGAGTGAAAACAACTCACAGCAGAGTCCAATGAAACAATCACCTGTGGGTAAACAATCTCCAAACACATTCCAAAGGAGTAAAACACAGAAGAAGCAAATGAGATAATTATTGTTCTCCTTTTTCTCGGAGGCTTCTCAGCTTCCCAGGAGAAGAATCCTGGGCAAGGGGATTTTTCCAGAAAATACGATGGCCACAGGTGTGTTTATTACTCTCATTTAAATACTTCTCAGGAAATGCTGTTGATGTACAGGATGAAAGAAGGGGACAAAAATATCCCTCACCTTGCCTTCCAGGGATATTTTTATAGCTCCATTATAATCTGGAAGGCTTGTGATGTTTTTCTCTGGAGTTACTTCTGGGGTTATGTTTTGAATCTTCAAAGCAGCAATGAAATCCTCAATTTCTGATCCTGAAATCAAGTCAAGGACAGAAATTAGAGTCATTAGAGGAACTGTTTTTCTTTAAATAAAACAGTTTCATATAAACAAGTTATTACTTGCAAAGCAGAGTTATGTTAAAAACCCCAAATACTGAGATTCTAAGCAAACACATATTTCCTGTATATATGGTATATATTCCCATATATCCTATATATATATATATATACACCTATATATATTTCTATATATTTCCACATATTCATATATATATATATATTCCTATATATTCCCATATTTCTATTTATTTAAACTGGTTAAACAAAATATATGTTTCAAACTTAGTTTATTTATTGCTTTTTTTTAAGATTTCCTGGTTCATTACTCTTACATATAATCATCTATATAATCACTAGAACTGCATTTGCTTTTGCTCAAAAGCAAACACCTCTCAATGCACATTCCTTTATATACTTATGGCATTTGCAAGGTTGCTCTGTCAATTATAATAAAATTCACATTGATGCAGAAAGTGAGTCAGCCTCACATGTTGTTCCTCACCTGTGTCATTGAAGATGAGGAGGTTTGTAGATCTATTTTGAATTTTCTCTTTTGTGGGAAGAAAATACGGGCTAGATGTGATTTCCCAGCTGCTGGAGTTGTGCCACAGATGAAACAGCATTAAAACCATCAGTGGTGGAAGGATAAATATTCCAAATAACAGCAATCTAGATGGAAATACAGACCATAAGTGAGGCCAGGGGAAATCC
This sequence comes from Onychostruthus taczanowskii, assembly GCF_017590055.1. Taxonomy (NCBI): domain Eukaryota; kingdom Metazoa; phylum Chordata; class Aves; order Passeriformes; family Passeridae; genus Onychostruthus; species Onychostruthus taczanowskii. The sequence continues at coordinate 6,661,786 of NW_024500350.1, forward strand.
ACCAATAAGTAATTGTGTGATTTATGGGGAAATTTAAAACTTAAGCAAGCCAGAGTTCTCCTACGAAGTCCACACTGTCCCTATTCCTGCAGCTTTAAAACATTTCCCACCTAATTCTCCGCTCCCAGACATCTCCAGCAGTATTTAAACCCCTCCTGAGCTGCTCTGGGGCTGCATGGCAGGTGGGAGCTTCTGTACTTACATGCCCCTGAGGAACTTTCCTTCGTGCTTCAGCCTGAGCAGGTGGATTCTCAGCACAGCACACACCTGCTGCCTCCAGAGCATCATCCCACTCATGGCCAGGATCCCCTGCTTGGAGAACCACGGGAGGTTCTGGTCCCTCTCCTCGAGGTCTCCCGCTCCTGTGTGTTCACCATGAAATGCAATTATCCACAAAGAGCCTTCCAAGGACACCTTTCAATCCCAAACAATCATCAGGGATCATCTGCTCTGAACTGAGGGATGCTTTGACTGGTTTTTTCTTTTTAAAATATTTTTTAGAGAGAGAGGAGTTAGAAGTGCAGAGAAAAGGGGCCATAATTCATGCAGAATAGAATTTACATTGGTGAATTTAGACTGGCTGGTGTGGCAACACATCCAAGATCTTCACTGGCCTTGGGAAGTGCCTTCTGCAAACTTTATCCCTTCCCACCTCCTGGTCTGGGCTGTACAGCCCTTCAAAGGTAAATAAATACCCTTCCAACATGAGCCTTAATCCTCATGCTTGAAACCCTTTGGGAAGCCAAGGCAGAATAATTTGGGCTTCTCCAAGATGATGTTCCTCACTGAAGGCAAGTGGGACACAACTAAGCCACTCTAGGCCTCTCAATATTGACATTTAGCAAAATTGGTTAGATATTCAATTAAAACACATGTTTAGATGGAACTTTAGGGATGCCATTCTTGCTTAACGTATTGTTGCTAATAAACCAGGTTATTTGTCAGTGATTCAGGCTATTCTGCTGAATATTGATATAAACCGAAATTTATTAATGTAAATTTGAAATAACGCCCCAAGTGGCAAGGTGTGTAAATCAAACATTTCAGAGTGAAGGCGCTCCTCACTTACCAAAATTGAAGTTAAAGACCAAATGTAACGATTGCTTCACCCCATGTGAAATTTGAAGGCCATTAAATAAACGAAGAGGACAAGAGATATTCCATAGGGGATCAACGCTTTACCTTCGGGATCGATGGCTTCCTCACCCTGCAGCTTCAGGAAAACATCTTCCAGAGTGGTCCTGGTCACCTCATAATTAACCACCCCCTGCAAGAAGCTGCTCTCCAGGTGGCTGAACAGATCTGCACGGGAGAAACCACCAGGCTCAGCCCAGGCTGAGTGCTGAGCACAGACTCAGCTGATGTTAATTAACAAACTCAGCCAATTAGCACTGGATGTTCCAGCATTCACGTCATTAATCCCCATGACCTACAAGTCATCACTAATTTATTGTGTGCCTTAGAGGTAACTAGTGGAAAATTCAGTGGTTTTGGTTTACACGGACCAGCCTGCAAACAGAAGAGGGTCAGTGGATTTTAGTTTGCAGGTCAGCTGGTGGATTTTCTAGTTTTCATCTTCATTATTAATATTAGCATGTGCACTGAAGGCTTTCTGTAAAACTGATATTTATGCAGCTTCCTAATACCACACATTATGGACTAAGGAATACAATTATTCCCGTCACAGTAACTTTGATTTCTGTTTTTCACACCAGTGGGTTTTCCTTTAAAATCCTGGCACAGGGGCAGGTTTCTTACCTGGGAAGCTGTCAGTGTTTTCCAGAGGCAGCCTAAAACACAGCTCATCCCTCTTCTGCCCCTTGAGCACAGCATCAGGGATGTACTGTCTGACCACGGATGACACAAGCTCTGGGTCACACAGGTCGTTTATGTGCATCCTGTTAAAAAAGCCCATTGTTGTAATGTCAAATAAGAAATAAAAAATGTGTGCATCATCTGATTGGAGTATCAAGCCAGTGGTGATTCTTCCACAGGGAAACCTCCAAAACTGGGCAGAACTTCAGTGGGAATTTTTACAGCCATCTGCAGTGCCCCTGTTTTTGCCATGCATGCACACAAAATGGTTAAGGGTAAGAATTATGATCCTGGACAACGCTGCTAAACCAAGAATTAGGAATCAAACTCCTAAGAAAAAAACAACTTTGCATCAAAGCCATTGAGCATCACTCTGGCACCATGGATCACCTCACTCTGGTCCCCTTTCAGCTGCAAAGTCATTTTAGCTGCGTGCTCAGAGCTTTCAGGGTTGGGCTCCAAAGAAAGGCAGCTTGTTGTCCAAAGCAGGGAAATTTTGGCAGCCTTAAAGCTCTTCTAAAATGAATGTCAGGATTTCTATTACTGTCTAGATAAACTCTACAAAAACACAGATTCTACAAGAAAATATGAGAATAAAAAGCTTTTCACAAAAAGAGTGATGACCAAAACAAAAGGTTTTACCTTAAGTGGTAGCCAATTCCCCACTTTCTCTTCAAGTAGAGAGATGAGCCAACACTCTGTAATCTCCCACAGGAGAGGAAAGCTTTCCGATCTAAGGACGAGGGAATGCAAAGGATTTAGGGGGATTTACAAGAGTGCAGCAGACTGACCTCGCTCTGTTCCTTCTGAACTCTGCAGACATTTTAATAATAAATTGAGAGGAGTAAATCCAGGCCAGCCCTGAAGGTCTTTTTTTAAAAAATATTTTTAAACCAATGCCTTTTTTCTCAACATCATGGTTAATTCTTTTAGTTCTGCATTCTTATGGGCTTGTGGAGAATTTCCCACGCAGCACAGGAATAATACAGGAATGGGAATAGTGGCAAGTAAAATAAAAATAAAGGAAAATAAAGGAAAATAAACTGAATTTTACTGACATAGAGACAATTCCAGATATAGTGGAAGTGCTTTATCCTGAAGAAGACTGCTTTATCCTGGAGAGGAGCATGAGCAAAGCCTTGGAGGGACACATCAGCCCAGTTTTAACCTTTGCCCAGCCCGGCTTGGGTGGTCACTGTCAGACAAAACACGTCCAGCTGTGCCACAGTGGGACCCACACGTGGGCTGTGCCCTGGAAACCCCTGGTGTGCACCCCGGGGTGCCAGTCTGGGCTCACCAGCCTGAGTGTCTGCCTCCTCCATGGACTGGGTGGCGACGAGCGTCACGCGCCCGGCGCGGCGCTCCCGCAGCACGCTCCAGACGTGGTGCCTGGAGCAGGGATCCAGCCCCGCCGTGGGCTCGTCCAGGAGCAGCACCTGCAAAGGACAACGAGCTCAGAGCTCCCCATGCCCCAGCCTGTGGAAGAGGTTTTATGTGCCAGCAGCTCTCTGGCCACAGAGAGAAGCACAACTTTCCCAGGCATCGTCCTGGGGAAGGCTGTGAAAAGATCAGAGAAAAGAATGATGAACAATTCTTATCTTAATTTGCTGCAGCTTTTGTTGTGAACATGTGGAATGTGTTATGGAGATTTGTTTACCGAAGGGTGGTTTCTTAATTGGCCAGTAATGATGGTGTTTTTAGTAAAGGACCAATTAGGTCAACCTGTATCGTAACTGTCTATAAAAGCAATGGGATTCTTACTAAGAAGAGAAGAATAGAATAGTATAATAAAGTGATTGATCAGCCTTCTGAGGACCATGGAGTCAATGCTAATTATTACCCCTTTAGGGATGCCATGCTACGACAGTTTTACAGTGACTTCTGTGAGACAGAGAGGAGTTTGATAAGAGGATCCATGTTTACCCCTGGAAGAATTTCCTACCAAGGTCGTTGACACAGAAACCAAGAAAGAAAGGAGGAGAAATAAGAGAAACCTGCACCTGCCTGTTCCAATGAGCACTTTGTTTGTGTCTGGTGACCAATGAGTAAAGTGTAAACTTATGAGTTTTGTGAGAATGTATAAAAAGCATGAATGCTAGAATAAAACCAGGTTTGAAGCCTTCTGAAAATGGAGTGTGTTGCTTTGTGTTGTGACCATCTCAACTACAACACCAGCTGTGTTCACGGGGCTCAGTTCCACACTCGCATCACCTGGTTTCATGATTTTGATGGTCTTGCTCAGAGAAGAGAATGCACCCTCAAGTATGGCTCATTTTTATTGTTCCTTCTCCTGCTGCAATATTACCACCCTTCTAATTAAAAGTATGGCTCTGATTGAACCAGATTCCCCAATCCTTCCAGTAAGTGAATTAGTAGGCTGGAGTGGCAGGGGGAAAACACGACAGCCTCTGTGACAAGTCAAAATGCAAAGCTAGGTCCCAAAACAACATATGTTGTGTGTGCATAAAAACAACCAGTCCCTACCTGGGGATTCCCTAAAATTGCAATTCCAAGAGACAGTTTTCGTTTCTGTCCCCCACTCAGGGCTTCAGCACAAACGTCCTGAACATCAGTGAGGTCCATCATGACGAGAACTTTCTGCACCTTGGGAACACACAAAGACAAGATAAGAGTCACATTTCCAAAGCACTGGTTTGAATTCCTAAATGGCTACAAACATTACAACTTCAAGATTTCAAACTTACCTACCCATTGCTTGGAGATAATTAAGACAAATCTGAGTTTTAACTCATGACATGAGGATAAGAGGGTACTGGAAAACCACTCTGCCACTAAATCAAGTTTGTTCTCATTTCCACAGAACAAGATGCAGGTGATCATTTTTTGTCAATAAAGCACGAAGTGCCCAAGATGCCATAAAAGAGAAGTCAGTGGCTGAGAAGCACATACCAACCTCTTCATCTACTTCCTTCCACTGAATCCCCTTGATGTGAGCAAAAATTCTTAGGTTTTCCTTCACTGTTAAGGCTTCAAAATGCAAATTAATCTGGGGGCAAATCCCAACCCTTTCCTGCATTCCTTCCATATTCCACATTTCAGAAGCATTGTAGTTGTAGATCATTGCAGAACCTGCACAGGGTGGGGGGGTGAATGAAATATTTGACATTAATTCCAGCACCATGGATGTTGCCCAAGTGTAAAATTAAAAATTCAAAAACCAAAAAAGCAAAATAACCAGAGAGCCCAAAGTTGTAATACCTTTCAAAAATATTTCAGAACACCAAAACCCCTCCCTTACAAATAAAAACATATTTCCTATAGGTGTGCAGCTCATGGAAAGCACCAGGTCATCCAGATGGAGAAATGACCATGGTGCACACATGAGGGATCCATTATCCCTGGAGCTTGTGCTGAAGGAGAAATCTGCACTGACAACAACCCAGCACGAATGACTGAGGGAAAACTTGGAGGTTTTTTGTTTATTTTCCCCTTACACTTGAAAAAACCAACAGCTCAGCAACCAGGCCCATCATCTCACCTGCTGAAGGCTTGGAAAATCCACTGAGCACATTTAACAGAGCAGTTTTCCCAGATCCACTGTGACCCAGCAGGGCAGTGATCTGCCCTTCATATATATTTAAGGACAAACCTGGAATAAAAACAGGACAACAGTAGGATGGAAGTGTGTGAGAAGTGGACTTGGACCTGTAGCTGTTGTAGCTGTTGCCACAGGTGACATTTCTTCAGAAACTGAGAGGCAAAACCAGATCCAAAAGAACAGGTTGGTTCTTCAGGAGTTACGCCTAAGCTTAGTAAGGAATTATGTCTTGACTGAATTGAGGGAATAAATGAATTATCTTCATTATTTAAAGAATTTTGACTTCAGTTTTCTACGAAGTTCGTAACATTTTATTTTAGTGTGGCTCAAAGAGTCCTCAGGAAGAAGAGAACCCAGAGCTTTTCCAAGATGTGAGATTTCAAGACATATTTCCAAGCAGCCAGACTTTGCTCCCTCATTTTCTTTTAAAAAAACCCCAACTTTGTCTTTCTGTGCATTGTTCAGGTTGTGTTTGTTTGGTTTTTTCCACTCAACATAGACCTTTCAGGCCATATTGATATTTTTAATATTTTTGTATTTTTAATTTTTTATATTTTCACTTGGAGTTCTTGTTAAACAAAGGCATTCAACAAATGACTTTACTATGGCTGTGTCAAATATTTGCATTGGCAAGTGCTTGGAGAACACAGCTCAGGCAGGGACAGCAGATTTGGACATAAAATCCCAAGTTTGCCCAAAATAGTTTACATTTTGAAAGGGAGGTTTGAGAGGGGATTTCTAGAATGGTTCATCACTGCAAAAACACAGCTTTTAAGGAGATTTCTGCTGTTGCAAAAAATAACAAACAGTGATTTTCCTGAAGGGAACAGGGAGATAACGACCTGGTAGAAATTTGCCAGTAATTTACCCAGCAGAAATAACCATTGCACAATATAATTTAACAGGCCCAGAGGCAGAATTCAGTACAGTCAGTACATTTCCAAACACTTTGGGTTCTTATCTAGTGAAAAACGAACAAAATAATTACAAAGCCTTACCCTTTAAAGCTTCAGTGCTCTTGTTGTTCTTCTTGTATATTTTTTTAATATTGTTTAGTCTAAAGAAAAGAAAGTAAGCAATTACTTATTGAATCACAATTTGGGGACTGTTTCCTCTGCCTCAAATTAAACTTTGAAAACTTTTGGGGGAACATTTCCCAATCTCCTCCAACTGCAGAAGGAATCTCTTGACGTAATTCATTTCTGGTACCTTTAAAGCAGGATTAGGCCCTGTGCTTTTCTAAAAGCTGTTTAAAAGGTTTCAAAGCCAAACTCGAGGAACACTTAGTGAGTGAAGGAGGATATAAATGTGGGTATTTAATTAGGAGTGATGACCTAGCTGTTATTATGGCAGATTTCTGATTGCTTTGGGGTAGCAACCAGAAGGCAGCGCCAGCCACGAGTCCACCCAGCCCTGCAAGGATGGACAGGGCAGAATTTTCTGCTGCACACTCTGTGCTTGAAGATGCTGGGGAAGGGGAACAGACTCGCTGCTGAGAGGAAGGTGCAGGGCAGGGAGATGGAGGATGCCCCACATCCAAAAAATGTTCAAATCCAGCTCCAGAGTGGGACAAAACACCGAACAACCCCTGCCTTTCACGCATTTCCATTAATCTCATCCACAATGCCAGCTGCCAGCCTCACAGTCACCAGTGCAGCGTGGCTGTGCTCTCTAGAGCCAAACAATCCATGCAGAGCTGTATTTTTCCTGCCAGAAGGAGCTCCTTACCTGATGGCTTCCTTGCCATCGAAGCCCGGTGGCATCGGCTCGGTGTCACCGCCCAGAACGGGGTCGTGGCTGCTTCCAGCTCTCACCCCCACGTACCCACTGCTGCTCTTGAGCCAGTAGGAGGGTCTCAGGAAGAAGGCAGGAGGATATGGGACCCCGTACTTGCCTGAATCAGAGGCAGAGAAGGTGAAATATCAACCCCAAAACCTCCATATGTCAACTCTGATAAATGCCCAGCCCAGCCACTGCTTCCCCGGTAATGCAGAACGTGAACTTCCAGCAGAGCAAAAGAATTTATAAACTCTGCAATTTAAACTGCATATCTGTAAATGGGGTTAAACACAGCCATTTACAACCCCTTTGGTTCAAAAAAATCAGAACAAGTCCTACAACACCCTTCCAACCCCAGCGGTCAGGGCTGCAGGAGCAGGAGCTCACTGCAGGGCTGCAGTTTTCTCTCCTCCCACCACCCCTTTGATAACTTTCTCTCTACAAAGCAGGGAATTATAGAAGAAAAAGCAATGAAGTTTGCATTTTTCCCCTCCCATTTTCACTCACCAGGCAAAACCTTATCAAAGTAGATGGCCAGCAGGAAATACAAGACACTGTCAAGGCTCAGGATGAGGTACAGGTTATAAAAAGGGTACAGCTCTGGGGTAAATGCTGGTCCATATTTTTCTAGCTTTACCATCTAGGGGAGGAAAAAAAGCAAAAAAAAAGCAAAATTCAGATGCAACATTTCCTTCAGACAGAAATACTTTGTGTGAGCTACTGCTGTGTCATCACAGCCATTTTCACTCAAAACCAATTCACTCGTGACCACAACTCTGTTTCTACGGAGGCAAAGGGTTTATTCCGACCACAAGCACCAGAAATGCCTCAGTAAGCTGAATTTCAAACCATGCAGAAGTTGCAGAGTGCTGTTTGCAAAGGCAGCACTTCCAGCCTTCAGTTCCTGCAGCCCTTGGTACCCACCAGCCACATCCCACTGCTCATTTTATAGATTTACATCTGTTGCAGTAAAATTCATGATGCAGTTGAGTGCCCAACCATCTCTGCCACGATTTAGCACAGATTTTTTAGATTTTGTTTTAGATTTTTTGGAGCCAAGTTTTCTTTTTAAAAGCAGAGGGGGTTGACTGAGTTGTTCTGTCGATGCAAATTGTGGATTTTGCTGCTCTCTGGCAGAATTTTGGGGGATGAGCTCTTGTGATGCACTGGTTTTATTATGGACATACCGTTGCAAGGCCAGCTGTGAAGGCAAAAGGACTGAAGAGGTTTAAAATCCATTCCAAAGCTCGTGGCAGTTTTTCAAACAATGTCACAAAGCCCAGTGCCCCAAAGAGGATGTGAAGGAGAAATCCCACAAAACTCGAAATGTTTGGCTGCTTTAGCAATGAGCTGAGCAGGAAAGTGAAGTGAATCTGCAGCAGAGAAAACCAGTAGTTAGCAGGATGCATTTCTGCTGCAATTAAAAATAAAACAACATCAAAATAGGAGCAAAATTAGAGATCCAGCTGGGTTTCAGTTGTTCCCTCCAGATGCACAAGGCTTTGTCTAGCAGACAGCTCTGAAATTTAGGGCAGGTTTATAGGGACAGACAAATCACTCCCAGCCTCATTTTAGCACCTCTCTTTTACTCTGATTTCGAGTCAGAATCTCCCAAAATATAATGGGAGTGGTATAAAAAATATTAAAAAAATAACCTAAAACCTAGCCTATAAAAATAACAATAAATCACAGCAGAGATTTTTTGTTACTTTCTCATATAATACCAGCCCTAAAAAACTCTGCAGTCTTTCAGATAATTGGAGGGGGGGGGGGGGGGGAAAGGTGCATTATATAAGAGTACAAATGTAAACTTACAGATGCCATGCCATAAAAGAAATTAAAAAAATACACTTCCAAGAAGCTGTTGTGATTAAAAACTTCACTCAGGGTGACCCAGGTCAGCAGGCTGGCTGTGATGGAGACGTACACAGTGTAGAGCAAACTCCAGGATAACCTACAAAGGAAGGCACAGTTATTTCTGGCCCTGAGCGTGACAACACCTGCCATGGCATAGCCAAAGTGGTATGAATTCAAATAGTTTGTATTTTCAACCATTTCAAATTTCCAGAGTGGGCGGGTGCAAATACCAGAGAGGCACAGGAAGGGTCAGGGTGGAAGGGACACCGAGGGTTGATGTCTCTGCTCAAAAAGGGACATCCCAGAGCACAAGACACAGAAACGTGTCCAGGTGGGCCTGGAGTATCTCCAGTGAAGGAGCAGCCTGTTCAGTGCTCGGTTACTGCTCAGGAAAAAAGTTCTTCCACAAATTCAGGCCTGGCACGTGCCCAGATCTCTGCAGCTGCAGTGATGGCAGCAGGGGGACACAGAGACTCTGCAGCCAGGACCTTTCACCCATGTGCTTTTCCAGTGATGTGGAATATCCATGCCCAGATGGGTTAGATACACCAGGTTGGATAGACCCAGTGTCCCTCCTCTGCTTCAGCATTTAGGGGTTCTCCAGCATTTGTTGATTCTTTGCTGTTTCTGCCTGTTCCACCCAAACAACTCCTCCACACCCAGAACCCTGCTGCACACACACCTGCTCCACCAGGAGGGCTCCTCCTGTTTTTGGGGAGAGCAGGAGCAACAAAACAACTGCTAAAAACCTGCCTCAGAGCAACAGGCTTGGAAACAGAGGTTCCCCAGCAAAGAGAACCCCAGAATGGTTTAGACACTTCAAAAAAAATCCCCTAATTCCACCCCTGCCATGGGCAGGGCCACCTCCCACCAGACCAGGCTGCTCCCTAGACTTGATGAAATAATCCCTGTAATCACACATTGATTTCTGAGATTTACCAGAAGGAAATGTCCTGCAGACCCATTGCTCTCATCAATATCTTCAGCTTCTTCTTCTCCTTGAGAACTTTAACTGATAAAAAGTGCATGTATGGGCAGTAGCTCAGTATGGCACAGATAATGAACCAAATGTAATCCAGTTTAAACAGAGGTTTCATCACAGTTTGCAGGTGAACTCCAGTAATTGACTTCATTTCTTTCCATACGGAGTGGTTGGTTTTCATCTAAAGGATATCAGAAATTAAATTCATATCATTTTTGCAATGAAATAGCCAGCATGAGAACAAACGGGGTTACAAGCATTAAAATTATTTGTTTGTCAATAATAGGGTTATGTTTATAAGCAAATAACCAGTAATTAGTATATTTTGTGCTGACTTGCAAAAAAATCCTGTTAAATCCTTGTTCCATTCCCTGCCTCGAGCCATGAGAATGATCTGTCATTCTTTTAAATTTTGAATTACACTAATTATTTAAGAAGTGGATGGCCACAGAAAATCAGAGCATCACAGAATCCCAGAATGGGGTCCCTTCCAACCCAAACCAAAGATCCCCTTTTTACACCCCCTGCCATGGGCAGGGACCCCTCCCACTATCCTAGGGTGCTCCAAGCCCTGTTCAACTTGGCCTTGGACACTTCTAGGGCTGGAAAAATGAACTGGCTTGGTGGTTTTCTTGGTGTTTAGGGGTGTTTTTTTTCCCCCCTCTATTTTTGGTTTAATCAGTTTGGGTTTTAAGTTTACACAGAACTGGGGGAAAACCAGCAAATTCCACCAGGAGCACACTTACTTCTATGACTGCTGCATCAATGCTGGACTGCACTGAGAGGAAGCCCCCATACCAGTACAGAGGAACTTTGCAGTGCTTTGCTGAAAAATCCCAGCAGGTTTCTGTTGTGGAAACAAATTTTCAAAAAAGAATTAATCAATATTAATCAATATACATACTTGTGCATGACATGTGGGGTTGAAAAGGAGTTTTACCGAAGTGTGAGGAAATCAGTGTTGGGGTTTACTCAGTCAAGCCTTTTATCTTTTATTGTGTTAAATCTCTGGCCAGGGACATTAATGCACACACAACTCTCATTTTCCAGGCATGATTTGATGTGTTAAGGGACAAAAGGGAGAGGGACAAGAAGGCACTGGATGATCTCTGAGCTCCCTTCCACCCCAGACCATTCTGGGATTCTCTGATTCTCTGACTGTGGCTGACATTTATGTTCTTACAGCTTTTTTCTCTGATATTTTTTCCTTTTAGAGGCACAAACCCTCAAATTTTAACTCATGTCTTTCTTGAGCCATTTGGCACATGCAGCCTCCACCCCTTTGGGGTGACACAGCAGCACAGAAATCCAGCTGAACAGTTTTTAATGCAAAATCAAAGCCTGGGGTTTCATTTATTTTGTTACCTATGTGCTCAAAGCCTTCATTTGGAAACACCGCTCTGCCCACTTGAAATCTGAGCGTGTAGGACAAGTCATCCTTAAAAACAACACCAATAGTTTCCTCCTCCAAAAGTCCTTTTTCTTCCATTTTTGCCTCGTTTTCCACCTCTTCTATTATTATACCTGCAATTAGAATAAATAATTAATATTGAAAAAAGAAAAAGAAAAAAAATATATAAAACCAGCACAGCTGTTGTCTGATTATTCAGACAACAATGAAAATGGGCATCACCACAAATTTTCCCCTTCAAAAACCAAGTGGGACAAATGCTTTTGTCCCTCCCTGCCAAGAGGGTGGGTCAGGTCCACTTTAGACACTGCAGGAACATGGATTTAAGAGCTTTTACCCCTCAGTGACGGACTGGAAGCCACTTTTGCCATGATTCTCCGGGTGCTGTTGGTGGCAGGGGTGAACATGAGCGTCACCCCCGAGGCGTTGAAGGCAGGGTCGTCCAGGCGGCCCAGGGCCTTGTAGGGGAACTCCTGGGTGGGGTAGTACATGATCAGCCCCGCGGAGTCCCGCAGGATGTACAGGAAAACCAGGGAGGTCACCCATTCCTGCAGGGAAATGCACAGGTACAGGATCAGGGCAGTACAGGATCAGCCCTGCAGGAGGAAGGAGGGAGAGGAGGGAGAGGAAGGAAGGAAGGAAGGGAGGGAGGGAGGGAGGAAGGGAGGAAGGGAGGAAGGGAGGAAGGGAGGAAGGAAGGAAGGAAGGAAGGAAGGAAGGAAGGAAGGAAGGAAGGAAGGAAGGAAGGAAGGAAGGGCAGAGGCAGTACATGATCAGCCCCGCGGAGTCGCACAGGATGTACAGGAAAACCAGCGAGGTTGCTGTGAAAAACGTCAATTGCTTGCTTTTAAAAGTTTAATAGTAATGAAATGGTTATAAAAACAGTAATATAATCAGAGTAATAAAAATTTCAACAATTGGGATTAGGACAAAATGAGACAACAAGAAACAAAGAGTTACAGATGTCCCGGCACTTCTTTCTGGGCAAAATAAGGAAAAATAAGGTCCTGAAAAAGGACCCCTGTTAACAGAGGATTAACCCTTAAAAGCAAAAGCTTGTTGCATATTCATACACCTCATCCATGATGCATAAATTCCATCCAAACAAAAGATTCTGTCTGGTCAGCATCAACTTCTTCCTCTTAATCCTAATGGTGTCTATCAGGGCTGAGCAAGGTGGGAAGAAGTAATTTTCTTCTGATAAAAGAGCAATAAATTCTTTTTCTTTGAAAGATTTAGGTGTCCTGTGGCTGCTATCTGGTAGAGTACCTCATTCCTTGCTTTAAAAACAATCCCACATACATAGTTCTTATTTTAACTTTATGTTATATCCTAAAACTATATTTAACACACTGCTTGAGAAAATTAATACAGCATAACTTTCTAACATAACACATACAACATTCATCCTAATATCTGCGAAAAGCCAATCATAAAATACGCATTTTTCACCCGTTCCTGGAGGGAAGGAAGGAGGGAAGAGAGGAAATGCAGAGGTGAGGGCAGCCCAGGGAAGTGCTGGTGGCTCAGGATTTAGCTTTTCTATTTTTCAGATCCACTGCTTTAGGGTGTAACTCTAAAACTCCACAGCTGCCGTTCTCCCGTTTTATTCAGATAAAAAATTCCTCTCCAGGCCTGGCAATCAAGGACACCTCACTGCCTCAGACCCTGAGAGATGGAAACAAAAGTGAACTGTGGGGGGGAAAACTTGGAGTAATGACTTCATTACCTGAAGCTGTACTTGGAGGATTAACCCCTGATATGTAAATGGACCAGATTTATAATTGCCTGGAAAACTCATTATACTGTTCATCATGGGTGTACCCCTCAGAGGCTTCTGACTGCCCAAGGTCAGTCAGAATTTATTGAAGGCCTGCAATAAATACCCACTTTTATCCTCTTAATCCTGCCTCTCTTTTAGGCAGCCACTCCAAGGCATCGGGGAGGCTCCTGCAGGACCCTTCCAACCCAGCTCTGACCCCACTGCCCAGCCCAGCTCCTGCAGCCTTGCCCCTGTGCACGAGGCAGATCTGTTCCACAGGTGTGATGCTTTTCAAATCCCAGCAAGGTTTCAGATGGAAAACATGTTTGCTTAGTCCCAGAGCCAGTGAGGTCTGTGGATAATTTGACACTGGAACCATGAATTGGACATTGTGTTCCTCTGCACAGGGCAGGATCAACAAGCAAAAGGCAGCAGCCAGCTTTGTCACGAGGCAGATCTGTAGTGTCACAGGAAGAAGGAACTGCTGACATTTCCCAGGGAACCACAGCTGAGCCTTCTCACATCCCCTCACACAAAAACAATGCAACGTGAAAATACTTTGTAGTAGAAATCCTGATTTCCCTTTGGAAGAACTGACACTTGCCTGGAAACTTTTTGACTTCATCCTCCACACCAGAAGAATATTTTTCCACAGGAGAGCACAGGTTTGCTGAAATATTTGTGAGGCTTTCTTGGATGCCCCCTGCATTTTTCCAGCTAAGATGGGAAAGAAAATGACATAATTTAGAATAAAACAGGTCACTGGGTGTTAAATAGCACTTCAGAGGAAGCCAATAACATGCCAAAGGGGGAGAACTTGTCTCCTTAACTTTGGACTACTAAAATTGAAAGGAAATAGGTCAAGATCATGCAAGGGAGCAGAGAGCTGGGCTGGACTCTGAGCTGCCTCTTCCACGTGCACAGGTTCATCCTTCCTCACCCAGGTTCATCCTTCCTCATCCCAAGCTCATCCTTCCTCACCCAAATTCATCCTTCCTCACGCAAATTCATCCTTCCTCACCCAAATTCATCCTTCCTCACTCAAATTCATCCTTCCTCACCCAGGTTCATCACTCCTCACCCAGGTTCATTCTTCCTCACCCAGCTTTATCCTTCCTCATTCGGGTTCATCCTTCCTTACCCAAATTCATCCTTCCTCATCCAGACTCATCCTTCCTCACCCAGACTCATCCTTCCCCATCCCAAAGAGGCTTTGTGGAACAGACAACTGCTCACTTTCCACGTTTCACTGCAGGAAGTGAATTTGTGTCTGGCCTCAGACACGTGGTTTGTTGGCAAAGCACTGCTCACGTGCTCTGGGTTCTGAACCAGACCCTGAATCACGTTACAAACACTGGGCAGATGCTAAAAATAACCTAAAATAGAGGCTGCCACTGCCTGCCTTCACCAGGCTGGGAAGAGACCAGTTTGTTCTATTTTCACCCAAATATTAGGGAACTTTAATGCAGTTAGAGCAGGGCAGGATTAGAACACCCATGTGCTCCTTAACATCCTCCTAAATGCTGAGCAGGGATTATTTCTTTGGGATATTTCTTTCAGCGCCAGGTTTAATCCTGTGGCCAAGCAGCAGGAACAGGAGCACGTTCAGTGATGGGTTTCACCCCCTTCCCAGGGGAGCAGGGCAGGGAACCTCCCAGCATGTTTTTGTGGTTTAATCCTTTCAAATGGCTGAAACCGAAAATCATAAAAATCCCAAATCAAAGCAACCTCAAAGGCAGAGTGCTCCATTCCCCTTGGACAGCCTTCCTGATTTCATGGATTGGGCAGCTGGAGTTAATAAAGGGTTCCACTGCTTTGCTCCCTTCACTGCCTGTTTTTTTGAATAATTAAATATTTGTGGACTGCAGGGGCAAGGGATCCAGGATCCCAGTTTACCTCCTGTGTTATCACAGGGCTTACCTTACCTTGTTTTATCTCTCTTTCCCTGCCCAAGCTTCCTCCCACACTTCCTCCCTGCTGCCTGCACTGAAGATTAAAGGTAAATAGGAAGAGATTTCTAGGAAGTGTCACTTTTTTTCTTTTTTTTTTCCTCAGGTCTGGATTTCAGTCATGAACTGAAAGCAGCAGCTCAGCCCAGGATGTTTGGGTAGTAAACAAAGCGTGGTGGTATTTGGATAACAAGGAAAACATGGTGGTCTCTAAAAGATGCACGGAATCTCCACAGTCACAACAAACAATTTTAAAATGATAGAGCAAATCTCAAACTTTTTAGAAAATTGTAACCAAGTTTCTACCAGTTTTAATTTACTTTTTGCCCGTGGAGCAAGGAGCAAATACCACTGGGAGCCAAATATGAAGCCAGGAATTCAAACAAGTGATGCTGCCTACGAAGGCTGTGGAATTTAACTTTCAGTCAGATACCTCATCAATATTAGCTATTATTAACTTTAAATTAGATATCTAATTAATCTACTAGATAATTATAGCAAAAAGGTAAAAAATACAGCCTCAGGCTGTGTGGCCTGAGGCTCAAAACTTCAGAGGCAGAAGGCAAAGTAAACACATCAGAACTGGAGGCAGTGATGTTTGGGAAACTTTAATCCAGTTAAGAGCATCACTTGTAAAGCTGGATGTCTCCAGGGGCTCATTAAGTGCATCCAAACTTCCTGCTCTCCAGGAACTCCCTGCCAAGGTGTTGCAATAACTTTTCCTGGATCCTGCGTGCAGCTCTGCTCTACCAGAAGCTGTCTCAGGAAAGCACATCCCATATAATCCCTTTATTTACTATCTCAGGGAATTCCTCTTTGGCACCGCTTCACACAGTTTTCCTCTATAAATTTAACTTTTTGAGGGCTGTTTGAAGATGTCCTGCTCATTGTAGGCAGGTTGGACTGGGAGACTTTTAGAGGTCCCTTCCAACCTGAAGCATTCCTGGAGTTTATGATTTTAGTTCCTAAAATCAAGCTGCTCTTCAGGAGCTCTGGCAGGAGCCTCTCAGTGCTCAAAGGGAGAAATCCATGGTGCATCTCCCACTTCCCAGAGGAAATTTCATTTCCCAGAGCCAAGGATGGATCCCTGCACGTGGAGAGTGCAAAGCTGCTCTTTCCATCCCCTCCTCTTTGCCAGTTCTTGCAGTTTTTTGTGTTTGCATCTGATAAATCTGACACAGATTTGCACTGACTTCACTCCAACTCAGACTGGAACAGGTTGTTTTTTCCTACTCTCAACTTGAAAATAACAACTCTGAGCCTGTCCTTAATCAAAGCTCAACACTCAGCTCATACAGAGAAGTGAAATTTGGGGGGTTTGTATTTTTAAATGCCTTTAGTGGCAGCAGGGCAGGAGGAGGAGAGCAAAGGGAGGGATCATCACCCAGTGCTCAACCTGCAGCTCTTCACCTGCAGCCCTGGGGAGAACCAAAATATGCACACACACACACACAGAAAAGCTGAATATTTTTCTCCTTTTCCTGTAAAATATTTTGTTGTGAACTTATAGCCCACCAGAAAACAGAGCTGGAAGGTGCAACTTTGATGCATTCAGCATCATAAAGCACTAATTCGGAAAAACTCATCATCCCCTTGTGAAAACTCAAACCCTGCTTGTAGAATTCATCCATCCCTACTTCTAAATTAATCTTCCCCTTGAAGAAGGAGAGATCTGTGGCTCCTTACCTGCTGGTGTGTTTTCCATGGGGCCCAGGTCTCCTGCAGCTCTGAGGTGCCCGGGCTGCTGGTCCCTTTTCAGCCCCAGGGAGGCTGAGCTCGGTGGCCCAGCCCGGTGGCCATGCCCCTCTCCGGGCTGACGTCAGCCGGGCAAACCCTCCCAAAACTTCTGGAGCGATGACCCAACCTTGGAACAGCACCTACAACCAGCTGGCCCCGAGCCTGGGGATGTTTACAGCACGCTCTGGAGGGCTGCACTCCACTCTTGCAGATGTTCCCAGCAGGCAGCAGAGTTGGATGGGGTGAACCTTCACTCCTGAGAGGTGGCAATGCCACTTTGTCCCTGGCCCAGCTTCTCCAGAGGGACAGCTCTGCTGCCTTGTCCCCATCGTGCCCAGAGCCTGACTCAGCAAATGCTCCTTCCTCTGCTCAGACAAATCCTGCACTCCAGCACCAAGGGGATTTTAGTCCTTCTTTCTCCTCTCCCCGTTGTTTTGAGAGGTTTTTTCCCAATTTCCACTCCTTTTAATTGCTTTTCCAGCAGCTGCTGCACAGCTGGAAGCAGGATGGAGCGTGTTGGGCGTTTAAAAACAAAACATCTTTCCAGTGGATCTGCATTCAGAACAGGGGGGTGAGGAAATCAGAGCAGCCAGGGAATGCAAAGGAGCTGGGAGGGTGCACGGCCACGGGATAATTCAACAAGTTAAATGAATTTGACTGCCCCGGAACTTCCACAGCTCGAGGATTGTGCATCTGATTTGCAGAGCTGCCTCAAACCACAGGGTTGTTGCTTAACAAAAGGCTGGGGCTCTGCTGCAGCTGCTGATTTTCTCATTTTCAAGGCATGAGCTCATTTAGGAGAGGAGCAGAAGTGTTTTCCGGCATCCCTTCGTGTTGGGCAATGGGGGAGCAACGGGCAAGGCTCCTCGTGACTGCAGAGAGCCCATCTGAGTGCACCACCAAAAACCAGCACTTTTCTGACCAAAACCTGTGCCTCAGTGTGTGACCCAGCCCTGCCTGACTGCACAATAGCTGCAGAAAAGGCTTTTTCACAGAAAAATGACACCTGCTCCAAGCACCCCTTGGGGTTCCCCATCTCCTTATTATTTTAATTTTAATATTAAAAATATTAATTTTTAATATTAAAATATCTGCTGATATTAATATTATTGTATCTGCTGATATAACATTATTATATCTGCTGATATTTTAATATATGCTGATGTTTCTTCTGATTCATCAAATCCCCCAAGCAGATGCTCCAGAGGATTTCTGAGAAGGGGACTCAGGACCAGCCCTTGTATCTGCCAGGAGGAAGAGAGAGGCTGGGAAGGGAGCCAGACCCTTCCAGGGGCACATGGCAAGCAAAGGAAAAAGGAACAGCAAGAGCTCCAGGAAGCCCTTATCAAAGGGAAATTCAGCATGTTAAATCAGGGACTTTCTGGACATCTCTTAAAAGAAGTATTATAAGGGAGCAAATTAATTTTACAGCTTAAAAAAAAAATGCATGGCACGCTGCCCTTCCACACCATCAGAAACAAGGGAGTATGAACTGCTGGGAACTGTCCCCAAGCTCAGATTAAACTTTTTGGGGTTATTTCCTCTCCACTGAGGAGCTCAGGGAGCACAAACCCCTTTTATTTTGCTGCAGGCTGGAGGTGATCACCTCCTGCACCTCCTCAGCAGGGTCTGTCCGGGGAGCTGGCAGTCCCAGAGCACAGGCCAGAGCAGACATGCCCTCCATCCCTGCAGAGCACTTTCCATGTCCCACCTTCAGCCAAACCTCCCCCATTCCACTGCCCCTCGCCCCAGAGCCAGCACCCACCCAGAGAATTCACCTCAGGCACAGCTCCAAGCACAAAAATGAATTGTTTTTTTTAAACAGGGGTAATTTCCCAGTGGCTGGAGGTAATTCGCCCCTGCAGATGGACAATGTGCCATGCCAGGAGCACACAGCTGCCGTGGGGTCACTGCTAGCCCAAAGCTGGGCTGTCAGATCCCAGTGTTGCAACACTGTAAAATTCCCCCAAATTCAGTTCAAAATCTGTAAATACTGCAGCCCCAGAGCCCTGGCCATGCCCACAGCCAGGGCCCCCAACACTCTGCCTGAAACTCTGGTGCACCCCAAAATCAGCCCAGGCTTTGAGAACCATCCCAATTTCCAAAACAACCAGAAGGCCAAGAGTTTAACAACCCAATCCATCTTTATTTTGGAAGTACTTCCAGCTGGGAAAGGAAAACTCTCACCTTTACAAGTACAGCCAAGTGCTGAAAGAAAGTTAAGTGTGTAAAAGGAGCTGCACATGGTCCAGCAGCAGGAGGAGTGTCCCAAGTGTGTCACCTTCAGGCTGACACCCTCTGCTTCTGCTGCCAGAGCTCTGCATGTTGGCTGTGCAAAAAATCTCACTTGCTGAACAGAGATACTCCTAAATAAGGACATTTCTTGGGAACCTAAACAAAACCAGACACATGAAACTCTCCATAGAAAAATACAACCTTGTCACAAGAGCACGAAGTGAAGGTGATCTCCAAGCTTTGGATACATCACAAGAACCCTGCAAGGCAGCTCCAACCAGCTCACCTGGGAATGGTGACCCAAACCGGCTGGATTTACACCCCAAATCCCCCCAAATCCAGTTTATCTCTGGGAGCACAGGCTGGGTGTGTGTTGGGTGGATGGGATTTGGAATGGCACTGATAACAGCTGAACAAAGAGCTTCAAATGCCAGGAATCAAGCTCTGCTGTTCCCTGGTTAATTTTGCCTGTTTTTTTCCCTATTCTGACAATTACAGACATTTTAGGACACTTTGAAACACTTCTGACATGAGGACAGTGATGTTTTGGAGTGGAATTTCGCCCCACTTTAACCCATGATGTCACCAGGTCAAACAGATCCCACCCAAACAGGGAATTAATTTAAAGAGCCAAATTCTCTGTCCTTTCTGTAGCTGCACAAAAACCAGTGCCACCATCCACTGGGCTCCTCCAAGATAAACAACAGCACCAAACTGAGCTCATCTGGCTTCTAATCCAAAGTTTTCCCATCTGAAATGTGAGGAAATACGGAAACATCTGAAACAGACAGCACAGAACTATTTTACAGACAATTAACTCCAAGTGAAAGAATAAATTCAAGGCAGACACCAAGGCTGCTTGCAGGCCACACTAATTCCCTAAATCCAGGTGACAAGCATGTGCTGGATTGATGGGCAGGTGACACTTGGCTGAAACACCACTGTCAAAAAGACACCAAAGAAATGTGGGATTTGGGAAAAATGCACTCAACTTGTACACACCTGCATGGGGAAGTGCCAAGAGAATTCTGAGTCCCAAACTGCTCCAAATAAAGGCAAAAGCTCAGAGCTCCCAGCCAGCAGCAGGGCTGGGGTTAAATAAATACAACACCTGAATTTGGGGGTTTTTGTTTCTTTTCTGACAAATTTCACCCCTGTCAGGCAGTGCTGGAGCTGCAGTTTGCTTTAATCTTGTCCTTTTCATCCCTCACCTCCAGGGCTGTGCTTCCCTGGGATGTTCAGGGCTTTCTGCAGGGCTTGGGCTCAAATTTTAACTACAAACCCAAAGTTGTGCATTTCTGTGCAACCTATGGGTACAAAAGAGGAAGTCAATTTCTGCATAAGGAGTTCACATTTCCCTATATCAGAAACTGATGGAAACAGATTGTGGCTGAACACACTGATAAACCATTATCAGACATATCACACACATTATTGCCTGATAATTACAAACAGCTGGGACACACAACTCCAGCTTTACCCATTTTGAGTTTTCTCAAGAAAAACCAAGGTATTTTCTAACTTTAAAGTGAAGATACATAAATGATATGACTTATGAAGCCAATGTCTCAACAGAAACACATCTCTGTGTCTGTTCATTAAAGAGCAAAATGAACTGGGAACAATCTTTAATTTCCCCTTATAAAACTAAAAAAAAAAGTGATGATAGCTTTGTGTAGAAAAAAAGCAAAAAAAATATTTTTCAACATATATCTGTCATATCTCAGGCTAAAGGACCACACAGTCTACTCTTCTTAGTGCTTCTATGCAAACCAAAGGCACCTTTCTTATGGGTGAGGCTGTGAATTGGGACCCTTTTATGTGGGGTTTTACAAAGCGGGTGACAGAATGGGCCCTGTGTTACTGACTGCAACCACAACAACGAGGGATTGGGAAACACTGGAGCTCATGAATGCACTGGCAAGGAAAATGCAACCATGTCCAAAGCACTGTGTGAGAGCAGCTGGCAGGACACACCTTGTCACAGCAGGGCAAGAATCAGACAGCTCTGAATGGAGACAGCGCAGAGCCACCTGCACTCTGTCCACCCCCCGTGCCCCCCAGCATGCAGGACAAACCCCAGTGGCACCCACCTGGCAGCACACAGCTGCCAGGCTGCAGGGGAGAGGACTGGCAGTGCCAGCAGGTGCCAGCTTTGATCTGCAGATGAACGTTTTCGGGCTGGTGGGACGCCAAGCTGAGCTGGCCGTGCAGGTCAGGACCCTCCTTGCAGAGGGCCAGGGACTCTGCAGTGCTTTTCCCCCTCTCTTCTAAGCAGGTGCATCTTCAAAGCAGCAGCAGGGGTGGCTGGGCTGGTGGAGGAGCAGGGATGGGCGTGCAGGACGGGCAGAGTGCCCAGCCACGGGCACGGCCAGACCCTGCAAAGCCCCGGGGCAGGACGCTCCAGCAGAGAGTGGCTCTGCTCAGACAGGCTTTTCCTGAAGGACAGCCCAACCTCCTGCCCAGCAGAGCCAGGGGAAGGCAGCTGGGAGCTCCTGCACCAGCCACCAACTCCAGGAGACGCCGTGGCAGTGCCCTCCTGCCCAGCAGAGCCCGGCAGCAGCGAGGGGAGGAGGATTTGGGGTCAGCCAGAGGAGCAGCGGGATGCTCACGGCTCCTGTGGCATTATTCCCAAGGCCAGGATGGTGGGCCAGGCTCAGGGCTCCCAAACCCAGCTGTCCTTGCCCAGCCCAGCTCCAGGAGCAGAGGGAGGATTGGTGCTGGCACCAACAGGAGCATGAGGAGCTCAGAAAATGACTCTGTCCTCCTGCGTCCTCTCCCACCACAGGCTGCTGTTCAGGGTGCCAAAGCTGCTGTCCTCCTCCTCCTGCTCTTTAGCCAGCTCCACAAACACCTGGAAAACAGGGAGAACACCCCATGCTCCTTGCAGGAACCTCCTTGGTCACAAATACAACTCATGTTAAAATCCTCATGAGTGTTCAATGTATTGCTTCATCTCTGAGTAAGACATTTCTAGTATTTTTAGTATTTTGAGGTTTTTCTCCTTACTCCTATCCTCCCACCTCTTTTCTTCAAGAGCACAATGAAAGGGAAGTTCAACACTGAAGGACATTAATTGTCAGCAATAATTAATCCACAATAAGCAATTAAAAGTCTCAGTTTCATCCTCCTTCCAGCTACGAACAGCAAATGTCTGTTCTTGGAATAGATCAGAGCAGCTTTTCCACTAATATCACACATTTGCCTTCTTCCAGTCACTGCAGTTGGCATCTTATTTTTAGAGGGAAAAACAGGAATAAAGAGGAGCTGGAGAGCTGGCAGATGTGATTCACTTTGCAAAAAGGGAATTTAGTTTCCCAAAAATGCCCTAACAGGCATCACCAAAGCAGCCCCAGTGGTCTGAGAGTAGAGCTTGGAGGATGAGCTGCCTGCACAGGGTCCATCATTATGGGATCGTGGAATGCTCTGGGTTGGAAGGGACCTTAAAGCTGATCCCATCCCACCCCTGCCCTGGGCAGGGACACCTTCCACTGACCCAGGCTGCTCCAAGCCCTGTCCAGCCTGGCCTTGGGCACTTCCAAGGATCCAGGGGCAGCCACAGCTTCTCTGGGCATTTCATCCCAGCCCCTCCCCACCCTCACGGGGAGGAATTCCTTCCAAACATCCCATCTACCCTTGCCCTCTGACACCTTCACCTGGCAGGGTTTACACTCAAAAGAACGGGTTTAAACTCACAAACCAGAATTTAACACACCTGTTCCAGCGTTGCTTGAGAAAAGCTGTAGTCCTCGATGTTGAAGGCGTGTTTTACTGGTGAAAGAAGCAATAAGAACAGATTTAGGGACACTTCACTTACTCTTGACTTCCCAAGAAACAGAGTTGGGGACAAACATCAATAAAAGAAAATTAAATTAAAGAAATTTGGAACAGAAATGGAAGAGTGACAGCACGTGGCAGAAGTGTCAGTTATGGGACACAAAAGGATTTGTGTGTGTGATTTATGGCAAGTGCTTCATTACCTTCCTCCAGCTTGGAAAAAGAATGTGAAAGTGACTGTACATCTTCTTTAGGAATTTTGTATGCCAAGATGGAAGCAAAACTGGAACAAAGAAGCAAAACAAATTTAGCTTCAAGCAAAATCACTCCAAGTACAAATACTAGCACCCCATGGAATGGGCTTGAACTCCTTTCCTGAAGGTCTCTGCAGGCATTCTGACTGTCACAATCACACAGGAAGGGCAGGGATGCAGCTCCAGGGGCATCAGCTGAGAGCACCTGAGTCTGTTCTAAGTTCATGCTCCTCCACTCAGATTCAATCTTTTCTATTCTGCTTACTCATGGCAGGTTTGCTTCCTGGAGTTCCCAGAGTCCGGAGGGTTTGGATTTCAGCCGAGCTGGGAGGTTCCAGCACGTCCTGGAAGTTTGCATCACACAACTTTCCTGCAACCCAGGGAGCAGCCCTGCCCTGCACAGGGAGCTCTCCCCTCCCTCCCTTCCATCTCCCACATTTGAGGAAGGATCTCAATCATGATCCCTCAAGGATCCTGCTCTGGATGCCTGCAGTGCCCTTTGTGGAGTCTCCAGTTACCGAGCCAAACCCTCCGGCACAGACTCAGAGCTGCTGCTGGAACAGCAGCCAGCCCACCCTGCAGCTGAGACCCCCAGAGACCTCAGGCATTTCCAGGTAAGGGCAGAGAGTCAGAAACGCAGGTTTCAGCCCTTTCCCGGGGGCCCTGACCCGGGAGGAAGCTGTCAGGCAACAGCTATGCAGAAATCCAGTTTTGCTTCCTCCGCGCCAAACATCTGCGTGAGCTCCCGGCCCCGCCCTGCCAGCCCGGGCTCTGCTGCCTTCCAGATCCCTTCCTTTTTTTATTCCTCTTCTTTTTAAAGCTGTGAGTAACTATTTACATTCCTTCCTGGTGCCAAGGAGCTGCTGTGAAATCAGATTAATATCAATATTTTCTGACTATCTGTCAAACCTCACCTTTCCTGGCGGTTGGCGTTGGGGAAGATGTGCAAAATCTGGCTCTGCAGATATTCCACCTGCTGCACATCTGCTGTTTCCCTTAGTTTCATTTCCAAGAAGTATCCTCTGCCAAATTTGCTCTTCAGGTGTTGGACAGTACCTATACATCTATAAATTACAGACAAAAAACACAAGTTTTACTCAAGAACAGCCTAACCTCAAACAGATCCTTTTGGCTGGGAAGGATTCATTTAAGGTACCAAATTTAAGGTACCAAATTTATCTTTATTTTCAGAGGAGTACATCAGCACAGCTGCCTGTGCCCCCTGCCCCAGGGGGGATCTGGGGGTACCTGAGCTGCCCTGACACCAGGATGGCCACACGGTCACAGACAGCATCTGCCTCCTCCATGTAGTGTGTGGTCAGGATTGCTGCTCTCTCCTTGTTCTTAAAGGCTGCTCGGATTGCCCGCCTGCAAAACACAACCCAAACCACCCCTGGACAAATCCATCTGGCAGGGAACAGTAAATCCTGCCTCAGTAGGAAAGGGGGGCTGGGATGGACCCTCTGTTTATGGATTAATGCCACTCCCACTGCAACAATTAACACCTGAGTTTCCTAAACACAGCTCGAATCTGTATTCTATATTATTTTAAGGATTTCTGTCAACCTTCAAGCCTGTGGTTCCCAAGTTGTTCTGGGAGAGAACACAGCTGTGCTGCACCTGGCACACAGGTTGGGCTGATGTGAGGCCCCCACCTGCAGTCCTGTGTCCAGCCCTGGGGCTCCCAGCACAGGAAGAGCTGCTGGAGTGAGTCAAGAGGAGACCACGGAGATGCTCCAAGAGCTGGAGCACTTCTGCTATGGACACAGGCTGAGTGTTGGGGGTGTTCATCCAAACAGAAGCTCCAGGGAGACCTCGGAGCCCCTTCCAGGGCCTAAAGGGGCTCCAGGAGAGCTGGAGAGGGACTGGGGACAAGGGATGGAGGGACAGGACACAGGGAATGGCTCCCACTGCCAAAGGGCAGGGTTAGATGGGATATTAAGCAGAAATTATTCTGCTTTTCTGGAAGATATCCCTGCCCACGGAGGGGGGTGGAACTGGATCATCTTCATGGTCCCTTCCAACCCAGCCCACTGAGTTATTCCCTGTCTGTGGCTCACAGGGAGGGATAGCTCAGCAGGGACAACTGCCCCAGAGCAGGCTGGTCCCTGCAGCCACGGCCAGCACTCACCACATGTGCTGCTTGGCTTTGGGGTCCATCCCGGTGGAGGGCTCGTCCAGCAGCGTGACCCGCGGGTTGCCCAGCATGCTGAGGGCAAAGCAGAGCTGGGGGAAGGCAGAGGGGCAGGGTGAGGACAGGGAGGGTGCTGGGGACCCCCAGGGTGACCCCAGAGCCCCCCTTACCTTGCGTTTCAGCCCCATGCCCAACTTCTTTGTCGTCTTCTGCAGGTGGTCCTTTAAATCCAGAACACTGGCAATGCTGGGGAGGGAAGGACCGGGTGGGAAAGGTTGGGAGGGGGATGGTTTGGCTTCCCTCTCACCAGAGAATGCAAAACAGCTCCTTTTGAAGAGCTTAGTTAAAAATATTTGTGTATCAAGTTTAAAAAAAAGCAGAGCAAAAAGCAAAATTGGAGCTTCCATACTAAGCCACCTGTCCTGGAGGAGCCTTGGTGACAACAGAAAGAGTTCCAAGCTCAGGATTCCCCATCCTTGCAGCCTCTACAAAGGTCACTGTTAGTACTTTATAACCTTAGAAAAATAACTTTAAAAAAACATATATGAAAATTAAAAATCCCAACTGAATTTTGTGTGGACAAACCTTCATCTCCTCATCTACAAATTTACAGTTGCAGAATTTCAACCAAGTTTAAAACCAAACTTAAATAGAAACAAAAACTGCAGTAGGAAAGGTGAGAAGGGGAAAAAACAAAAAAAAGCCAAAATCCTTCCAAGCAGTAAGGCTGGAGATAAAAAAAGCTAAAGCAACTTCAGTTCAAGCACAAAGATTTCTGTAATGAACTACTCACCGCTTGATGACCTCTTTAACATCAGACTGGCTCATGCCTTTGATAGCACCATAAATCTCAAAGTGCTCCTGCAATGTGATATCTGGCCACAGAGGATTTGTTTGGGGACAGTAGCCCACGAATTTCACAGAGTCATCCTCACTGCTCAGCCCCAAGGAATCATCTCCCATCAGAACCTGTGAGGAAAATGCCCAGACCTTAATTCACAATATTACAAATTTCCAAACTCTTTCTGCATGGTTTTAGCAGAAAACATTTGCATGGTTTTAGCAAAATGCCCTCAGGAGTGCTTGCAATAATAACAATAAAATTGAAATGTAGCTTTGATTTTTTGGGTAACTGTGGCATGGAACATACCTGCCCACTGGTTGGCTCAATCTCTCCAACAAGCATATTAATTAATGTGCTTTTCCCAGCTCCATTGGGTCCCAACAAACCCAGGATTTCTCCTAAAAAGGGACAACACAAACATTGCCCACGAGATCAGATAAATGGTTCCAAGAGTTGTTTTTATAAATCAAACAACAGCAAGCAACTGAACTCCAACCTTTCTTCACACAGAGGGAAACATGTTTGGTTGCCACTTTCTTTATTTTTCTCCCCAGAAGAAATTCCTTCCTTTCATCAAACTCTTTGTGCAGGCTGCTGACCAGGATTGCTGGCATCTGGCAGGGAAGAGGGAGGTGGCTGCAGATCCCAGCAGCTCTGGGGAGCCCCAAATGGGGGGTTTGGGTTTTACCTCCTCGCTCCTGGGGCTGCTCAGGATCTCTTTGACTCTCAGCCTCTCTGCCTTCACATCCTCGTCCTCGTTCTCCTCGTGAGGCACATCTGGGAACTTCCAGGGCTTGGCTTTGGTAAAACATTTCCTAAAAGGGAGGAAAGCAGCACCAGGCCCCTGCTCAGCTCTCAGCTGAGGCTGGCTCAAAGGCATTTCCCAGAGCAGGAGGAGCTCAGGGACTGCCACTGTGTCACCTCCCTGCTGAGCTCTCTGTGGGGGTACAGCCTCCCTGGCTGTGCACTGGGAATGGTAATTCCCTTGTTTTTACATAGGGAATCCTTACAAAATCCCTGATTTTGCAGTGATGTAACTTGAGAGGAAATAAACCCCCCATTTCTGCACTTCAGTAACAATTTCTGATGGGATATAATGAAAGAGATTTTATTCCTCCCACTGCACACCCCAGTTTAACCACCACCAGCACCTTCAAAACCAGTTTCTTTGGACAATGTCTTGGCTAAAAACCATCCAGGAGTCTCACCTGAAGAAGGGATCTTCTCTCACCGTCCTGCCCCCGTTCTTCAGCTCGAAGCAGCGCAGCAGGAACAGCCACACCACACACTGCAGGTAGGGCTGAGGCAGACAGAAACCACCCTGGTCACCCCTGGGCATGCTGGGGTGACCCCACCAGAGTGATGAGTGAAGAAGCTCCAGCCCTGCCCCACCACACAAGTGTTGGTGTTGCCAAGAATATTAAATATATCATTGCATGCTGCTCAGCGGGTCTGAGGAGGCACAACCAAAGGAGTTTGGATTTAAAAGCAATTATTTGGGGTTTTTGTGCAGAGAAGGGGCTGTCCTTGCTCTGGAGCTCTTGCTCCATCAGCAGGGATTCCCATAATAATCAGAATTAACACTGGCAGTGTTAATCAGGCTATGGGGACAGCAGATGTTGAGCTGGTGGGCACAGCAGCTTTCCTGGCTCTGCTTGTGCTGCAGGCTCAGCATCAGAGCAAATCTTTACTGATAAAGATGATGGACAGAAGGGGATCCCAGCAGGAACCACAATTCCCTGCAGCAGATTGGGAATTTTCCCTCTATAAAAACAGAGAATGCAAAGCCATGCTCACAGCCAGAACTGCCACCAGCAGCCGGTCCCAGGGGTCGTGGAATCCCCCACTGTCACTCTGGCCTTTCCATGAGACCTGGGAATTCAGGGAAAGGCATGGTCAGGTAAAGAAACATCTACAGAGACTCCATTTCCTGCACTCTGCTTTCGTCTCATCCAGGCTCTGGTGCTCAAGCACTTCCTGAGCTCTGCAGAGACTCTCCAAAAAAAAAAAAATCCAACAGCTCCATCCAAAGCCTGGGGCTGCTCCTGCTTTCAAGCACCCACTCCCAATCAACCCTCATCCCATCCCTGGCTTTGCTCACTGAGGAACACCTGGTTTTCCTTGGAATGTCACAGAACCAAGGAATGGTTTGAGACCTCAAAACCCCTCCCAATTAACCCTCATCCCATCCCTGGGTTTGCTCACCTGGTTTTCCTTGGAATATCACAGAACCATGGAATGGTTTGGGACCTCAAAGCCTCTCTCATTCCATCCCCTGCTGCTCCCAGCCCTGTCCAGCCTGGCCTTGGGCACTGCCAGGGGTCCAGGGGCAGCCACAGCTGCTATGGGCACCCTCACAGGGAGGAATTTCTTCCCAAAATCCCATCTAACCCTGCTCTCTGTCAGCTTGGAGCATTCCCCCTTGTCCTGTCACTCCACCCCTTGTTTAAAGTGCCTCTCCATCTTTCTTGTAGGCTCCCTCCACTCAGAGAAAGGAAGTTTCATGGAAAACTTGCTGCTTTCCCCATTTTAAAACCAAACCACTTCACTTAATAGGAAAAAGTTGATTTTTCTCCATCTTCACATGTTAAGTGGCTACAGAGGCCAACCCAAAGACACCAACACAACCCCAGCCACCTCCAAGGGCTCTGGAAAGGAGCCCTGCAGTCCCCTTACCTTTATGAAACAAATCAGGCAGCCAATAAGGGGATAAATAGGAATGAAGATGGAGAAGACATAATGCAGGATGGTGGTTACCAGGTAATGGTCCAGGAAAAAGGACACCTCAGTGACAACTGTGCAGAGCAGGGCTGTCTGTAGCAAAGAAAAGGGGGAAAATGTCCATTTTCATCCACTTCAGACTCTCTAAGCATAAGTTAATTAATTTAAGGTATTTTTTCTTAAAGCTTTTATCACTCAGGATATGGCAGTGAGTGAGACATTGGTAAAAAATTCCCATTTTCTGTGCAATAGGGACACACAGCTCCACAAAATAACTGGGATTTTTTGCTGTGGCTTTGGAAATCACCAATCTTCCCACTTATCCCAGCTCCAGGCCAAGTCACTCACCACTGAAAATATAAATGACCAAAATTCCTTCGTGTTCTGGACTTTTTTGAAGGTGAAGGAGACCACGTAGGTGAAGAGCACGACTGAGGGGACGTAACCAATCAGGCAAAAAATCTGCAGAGACAGGAAAGGCTCCTCAGGGAATGTGCAGCAGGAATTTTTATGCATAAGGATCAACTGGAATTACCTCAGTGCGATACAGAACTCTGGATTTATCTTTGTCACTTTATCTGATGTATATTTTGCTGCCTTGGTACACAGAGAATGTGTTATTAAAGACACATATTAAAGAATGTGTGGAGAGGCAAAAACTCCCCCCCACTTCAGCTTCCTTTAAACTCTTTCCCATTTTTATTGTTTTTTTTTTTTTTTTTGTAACGCAGGCTCCCATAAATGCTGACCTCAAGATTCTGCCAAATAGTAAGAACTCCACCATGGCATTTTTGTAGAAATTCAAACAAGGGTAGATAGAAAAGCAGCCCTGCAGCCACATCCCAAACCTGATTAACTCTGGAAAAGCAGCTGGGAAAAGCTGATTCCTCTCAATTCCAACCAGGATCACAGGGAGGCCTGCTCTGAATATCAAAGACATGCAGCCTGGTGGTGTCCTGCACTTAATCCCATTTGCAGCTCTCTGCAGAGATGGGCTCTGCCCAAAGTCACTGTGCCCTTGCCATCAGCAGCAGCTGCCATCACAGCACAGAGCACAAACAGGCTGAGGCAGCAGGAAGAAAGGAGCATTTCCTGGGGAAATCCTGCAGGTTTAAGGATCAACAAGGCTGGAAAAGAGCTCTGAGATGTGAGTCGAGCCTGTGACCAAGCAGAGCCCTCCAGGGACAGAGACTCCAGCACTCCCTGGGCAGCTGTTACTGCTGGGTCAGAGGTGGATCAGAAGGCAAAGTGGTAAAAATTCTGTTTATTTCATCCTCTCTTCTTTTATAGCTTAGTTTGCTACAGGTGGACTTGACTGGTCATTTAATTAATACATTTCACTTGATAGCTTAATTAACAAGGCACCCATTTGTAAACAATCTTATGAGAAAAACAGATTATTGCAAAAACACTACTTGTAGGCTCTTTTTAATATTTGGTTATGATTGTTTATTGTTAGCTCTCTAAAGCTTCTCAGGTCGATTCTGGGAAAACTCATTTAGCTTTCTTTCTCTCTGACCAGGCTGTCACATCCACAGGCAGCCCCTTCTCAATCCCATCCCTCAATTTAACCCCAAGGCCAGTGACCCTGATCCAGCCCAACCACACCCATGGCAGATATTTAAAGCTGACACAGCAGAAATAAAGGAGCATTTCCTTGGAAAACCCTGGTGGTTAAAATCCCCTTCCAGTCCCAACCACCCTTTCTGTGAAGCAGTTCTTCCTGTGTCCAACCCAAACCTGCTTGATTTTATTTTATTTTATTTTATTTATGAATGAAACTCCCAACTTGGAGCCATTTTCCCTATGAAAAACTTCCTGTCTTTGCTCCAGCAGCGTTTTCCTGTGCATCCATGGGGGAAATTCAACTGAATCAGGTAAGGGAAATAAAAGCCTTGCAGAAAAGAAGGCAGCCCTGCTGTCAGCCCGGCCCAGACTCACCACAGCCAGGAACTTGCCCACGTAGAAATAAACGCCGTAGTGGAAGGCAAAGAGGCTGCCAATCATCAGGATGAGGATGAAGAAGAACAGAGGCAGGTCCACCACAGCCTGGCCAGTCCAGTAAGCTGAGGGATAGAGCCCTGCAATCTTCAGCTGGGTGTAAGCCTTGATCTGCAGCAGGGGAAGAGAACACAGAGTTAATCAGGTGTTAATTACAATTAATGTTTTGTGAATCCCCTCCTGTGTTCTGTCATTATTGCCAAGCTTGGCTTGGCACAGAAAAGCTTCTCTCAGATCTGCTCCACCTTTGGCATTGTTTTAAACCCCTCTTTGGGTCTTTCCAAAGAGGAAATCCCAGGATTTTTAAATCCCTGTGCCTCTCTGCATGGACACCTGGGTGTTACCTTGTGGTTTTCTGCATTGTCCATGGCGAAGTAGGGTGGCATCCCAGTGATGATGATCCCCAGTAACACGGCTTCAAAATAGATCTCCAGCCTGAAAATTGTGTCTGGAAGATCCTGGGGTAGAGATCAGATTTATTCAATGCCAGAATGTGACCAAAAAATGCTACATTAGGAGTTGGAACACGGCTGTGAATGCTAAAATGAAAAGTCTTTAGATGTCAAGATCACCTGAGCTGCAGCAGGAGGAAAAACACTTGTGGAAGTTTTGGGAGTATTTAGATGAGGAATAAATAATAACTAAAGAACTTTTCAGAGCATTTATCTCCTGCAGAAGGTCCTCTCCTCTCCCAAAGCCCCTCCAGCTCTGCACAGACCAAGAACTGCAGGCAACCTCCAAAAAACTCATAATGAATTAATTCACAGGACCACGGAATGGTTTGGGTTGGAAAGAACCACGGGGGTCATCCCATCCCAACCCCCAACTCCTTCTACCAGACTGGGGTGCTCCAAGCCCCACTGAACCTTTAATTCCTTCACATCATCCTCTTCCCAAGCCCCGGCAGAGCAAAGTGCCAGCACCTTCCACACCCCAATAAACCCTGCAGGCAGCCCCAGCCAGCTTTTCCCTTGGTTTGTGCGGTGCTCCTGCACTCCCCCTTCCCCCCAGGGATGCTTTGCCCTCTCCCCAGGGTTCCAGGGTGATTTTTTGGGAGCTGCTCACCTGAATCAAGGGGTTGCTCCAGATCTGGATGCTCTCGGTCACGTTCAAACTGCGCAGGAGGAGGTTGCTGGCAATGTTCATCAGAACTGGCAGGGAATGCACCATGGTGCTGTTGAATATGATGTTGAAAACATAATTCTAGGAAGAAAAATACATGCTGCATTAATTCCTCTGCTCTGAGAGGGCTCTCCTTAATTAAACCTGAGCATTGGGATAAATCTTTGCATAACCAAGTGCTTTGCAGGAAGCTCTGGGCTGCTCAGGGTGCTTCTCACACACTGCCTCATTCAGGAAATCAGTCCTGCCTCAGAGAGGGAACTCCTGGGAATAAATTCCCAGCATGTTTCACAGAGCAGTGACAAATGGCACTCCAGACAATTACAGTCTGGGAAACAAAACACATGAGGAGCTGCTCTGGGATGATCCTGCTCATGGGTTTAAAACCAGACAGGCAAAGATGTGCAGGAGCTGCACTGTCACTCTGCTGGCAGCAGTGTCAGGGAGTAAAAATGGGGACAAGAGCCAGAGCTGGCACACTGTGAAGCAGTTCCCTTGCTGGGGATTAAATATGATCCCAAAGTTCAGATATTCCTGTTACCGTGAACACGTACAGCCCAAGAAACTGATTTTTCTTTACACATGAGAGCACCATGGAATTATATTTCTGTCAAATTGTAATTCAGTCAGTATAAATTAAAAAAAAAATCATAAAACATTCCTCTGCCAGGTGTCTTGTGAAGTAGAATATTTCTCCTGACTTTCTGTGTCCTTGTGGGGAAGAAAAGGGGATCACAGTTTGATTGGCTTATTGTGATTGTAATTACATAATTATGTCATTATAATGATTTAATTATAATTATGGAAGAACATGTATTTTGCTAATATTTCCACCCTCTCCTCTTTGCAGCCTCTTGTATAAGCAATATTATAGGCTGTTATTTGATTCCATGACTCCAGAGCTGCTTTTCAGGTGAGAATTTCCCAAAGCAGCCCCAGCAGCTGCTCTTTGGGCACAGCCCAGCCAGTGTGTGTCTTACCTGCCTGGACTGGAGGGCAAACACGTTCAGAGCTGCACTGTGAGGGGCCACTGAGACATAATCACTGTCATTGAACATCTCCCAGAGGATGTTCATGCTCCCCAGGGAGTGCACAATGTCACTGATATCCGACTCTGGGGACAGAAAACAACAGGGAATCATTTAAACTGGAAGAGACCTTCAGGATCATCAAATTAATTTTCCCCCTGTGCTCAGCACTGGTGAGGGCACCCCTCGAGTGCTGTGTCCAGTTCTGGGCCCCCCAGTTTAGGAGGGACATGGAGGGGCTGGAGCAGGTCCAGAGGGGGCAACGAGGCTGAAGAGGGGCTGGGAACACAAACCTCACAAAAGTGAGGAACCACTGAGGGAGCTGGGGGTGCTCAGCCTGGAGCAAAGGAGACTCAGGGTGCCCTCCTCACTCTGCACAGCTCCTGAAAGGTGCCTGTGCTCAGCTGGGGCTGGGCTCTTTCTCCAGCAGCACTGAGACAACCAGAGCACACAGCCTGCAGCTGCACCAAGGGAAATACAGGCTGGATATAAGGAAAAAGTGTTTCACAGAACAGTTCTGGAATGGCTGCCTGGGGAGGTGGTGCAGTCCCCATCCCTGGTGTGTTTAACAAAGCCTGGATGTGGCACTGGGGGCCAGGGTTCAGTTGAGGGGTTGGGGTTGGGTTGGACTCCATGGTCTTTGAGGTCTTTTCCAACCTGGTGACTCTGTGAATTCTGAAATCCAGCCACTCCCCACCCCTAAGCCATGTCCCTGAGTGCCACATCTCCCTGACTTTTAAATCCCTCCTCTTCAGCAGCCTGGAGTATTTTACAAGAATTATCAATGCACAGCTCAAGCAGGTGCTGGTTTCTACTGCCTGGGTTCCTGCTGGGCACTTTTAAAACATCCTCAGTCGAAACAAAAAGGGATTTTCCCTGATGTTTTCCACCAGAATTTCCATGTTGATTTATCTCAATGTTTCTGGCCATTTCTTTCACTTGAATCATCTTCTGACACAGCAAGAACAAGGTCATAGAGCTGGGAGGAGGATCTCCAAATCAAACCCCATGGCACAAACTGACAATTTACCACCCCTGGGCACTTGGAAACTCTTCATCAGGGTTAATACCAAGAAAAAAGTTCATTCTCAACCCCAAAACCTGGGAGAAGGAGAGGTGGAGACAGATCTGCTGCCCCACCTGTGGAGTTCTGCAGCAGGAGCCGACTCCTGTACTTGTGATAGTTCTCTCCAGGCTTCAGCAAGTACAAATCTGGGGAGAGTTTGATAGCAGCTACAGCATTTTTGATGATGTGGTGTATGAAAAACAACAAAATCTGAACTACAAGGAAAATGAGGAAAAGCAACAACCTGAAAGAAATAAAAGTTTGGGGTTTGTTACAATTCAGTGAAAGTCAACCCAGTTTTATGTGCATGCTATTAAAAAAAACCATCTCCCTCACCCCCCAAAAAACCATTTATTGACAGAAATTACAGCTTCACACGTGCTGTTTTTTAAATGAGGAAAAATGAAGGACAGGATGTGCTTTCCCTGGTGCCATTCAGCCAGGTTTTGGGACTCCCACACAAAGGAGGACCCCCATACTCACATAACTCTGACACATTTGTTCTCCCGTTTCAGGCTGAGGAAGTGCACTTTGGCTATGGTGGAAACCTGCTTCTTCCACAGGGCTGAGTTGCTCATGGCTGGTGCCTTGGCCTCGGAGAGCATCAGCAGGCTCTGCTCCATGTCATCCAGGGACTTGGTGTCCATCTCCTCCTGTGCTTGCTGTGAGTGGAACACGCTGTAATCTGAAACGGGGCAGGGAAAACCCAGGGAGGTGATGCCCTGACTGCTGGGGGTGGAAATGGGACAGGAGGGGGAGCCAGGGGCCAGACTCCGTGCTCTTCCTGTTGTCACCTCGCCCATCCCCATCCCCATCCCAATCCTATGCCATTCCATCCCAATCCTATCCCCATCTCAATCCCATCCCTCCCAATCCCCATCCCAACCCAATTCCCATTCCATCCCAATCCTATCCCCATCCCATCCCATCCCATCCCATCCCATCCCATCCCATCCCAATCTCAATCCCATCCTAATCCCATTCCATCCCAATCCTATCCCATCCCCATCCCATTCCAGCCATCCCAATCCCATCCCTCCCCATCCCCATCCCACTGAACCCCAATCCCATCCCCATTCCATGCCATCCCAACCCAATCCCATCCCCATCCATGAATTTAACCCCAAGGCCAGTGACCCTGCTGCAGCCCAACCACACCCATGGCAGACACTTCAAGCTGACACAGCAGAAATAAAGGAGCATTTCCTTGGAAAACCCTGGTGGTTTAAACCCCAGAATGAACAAGGCTGGGAAAGACCTTTGAGATCCTTGTGCCCAGCCTGTAACCAAGCAGACCCTGGCACCAGGGGCCACATCCAGCCCACCAACACCTCCAGGGACAGAGACTGCAGAGGCTCCAGCACCTCCCTGCGCAGCCCCAGTCCCAGTCACCCTTGGGATTTGATGATTCATAATTTTGCCACCAAAAGGTGCAGATTTGCCCCAGTTCCATCCCTTGGCCTGTGTGTGCACCTGCAGATCCAGCTGTTAAATCCTCTTAAACACACACAGAAACTCTGTGCAGTCAGTATAATTAGGGAGCAATTTCCATTCCAGTTACAGAATACATATATTTACTCATACTAATAATTCTGGATCACACAGAAAGCTCCAGAACAATTAGAACAGCTCAAACTATTCAAAACTGACATTAAAAAAACAACTGACTCATTCTGGAGTAATATTAAGCAGTCCCAACTTTTCATATGGACTGAAAGTTAATTTAAAGTGAGACAAGCTGTGCTGCTTCAGCCCTAAGTGCAGCTACTGTTCACACAAAAGGTTGAAAATTAATTTTACCCTGCACATTTATAATTTCTTGAAAGCAAACTCTATTAGGAAAATAAAGGGCATTTTAAAAGGCAAGTAAACTGTAAAGCCAAGCAGTCAGATGTGAGCTGGCTAGATGAAAAATTAATCAGTAAAAAGTTTTTCCCTGGATGCTCCCAGAATCACTCCCCAGCCAATTCTCTGCCTTTTCCTGTGCTGGAACCCTGGTTACTGAGAATTTTAAACTTTCTGTGCTGAGAGATTCTGACCCCCAGGAGAGCACTGCATTTGAGCTGAGGCCATGGAGAAGGCTTCTAAAATTAATTAATAGCACTGAGATTATGAGTGTGTAGCTTAATTAGAAGTCTGTGATATCACAGAGTAAAAACCTTAGAGTGTGGGTTTTTAAAATATAGTAATATATATATAATATTTATTATATATAATATATATATAGTATATATATAAAATATATATATACAGTAATATATATATTAAAATATAGTAATATATATAAAACAAAATAAAAGTTTTAAAGCAGAAGTTACCTGCTTCTTTACCTTCTCCTTTATGAGTTTAAGCAGCGTTTTGAACTGAATATTGAATGTACAATATTGAATGTACAATGTTGAATACTGAGTATTGTATTTGAATGTTTCAACAGCCTGGAACATTGTGAGAACCAAAGGATGCCCAGATGCTGGAGGAGCACCCTGTGAGGGATGTTTTTTCTTTTTCCCTCCTTCTGGCAGTGACAATCCCACAGGAACTGAGGGGAGCCAAGGGGACAGCCCTGCTCCTTCCCACCTGCTTGATCAATCTCTGCCTCGACCTCCAGCTTCAGGTAAACGTCCTCCAGCGTGGTCATGGACACGCCATAGGTGATGACCCCCAGGTGGGAATGGGTGTCCAGGTCAGAGAACAAACCTAGGGAGAGAGGCAGCTCTGAAACTCTGCTCCAGCACCTGCCAAGAGCACTTCAGGCACATCACACACCGCCCTAAACCTCCTGCTTGGTGGGAAAATCAGGAATGTGGGAATGGCAAATAAACCAGAAGGTCATGATTTGAGAACCAAGGTGGAACAGGCTCCTTTTAGCATGAAATTTCAGCCTCTGTGGTCAGGAAATGTGGTTTTGCTGAAGTTGTGCTGCTTCTAAAGACTGTCTCAGCATCCTGAAGCTGCTGGGCTCAAAGTTTCCTCAGGGCAGGTTCAAGGTGAGCTCTCCTGGAAAAATCATATCCAGTACAGCTCATCCTACCTAAATCCCTGCCCAGGCACAAAGGATCTTACAAATGAAATCACTGAGTCATTTTTTGTCTATAAAAATAAGTAATAAACAATATATATATATATATATATATAAGAATTCCCAGGTGTTTAAGGGCAGGTTAACCAGGCAGGAGATGTTGGACAGGGCACAGAGCTTGAAGACCAACATGAGATTCAGAGTGGGAGAACTTCACAGCACCCTGAGGTGAAAAATGTTACTGGGTTTTTGTCAATCCTATGAAATCAGGACTTAAAAAAAAGGAGATTCAGAGCCAAGGTGAGGCTGAAGGGAAATTTAAATGTATAAAATGGGAGGAGCACTTGGATATTTGACAATACTCCTCACCCCTGCACGGTTTTCCTGCCCCAGCTGATAAGGTGTGTTCCCAACCTCAGCTTCTCCCTAAAATAGTTTGGGGGAATTGATTCAATCTCAGCCTTTTTGCAAAGCTCATAAATCATTAACCCCAATGCAACAGGGAAAAAAAGTCTTTATGGAATATCAGCTACATGTTCCCATCAATATTGATGCTCCCTTGGCTTCCCACACAGGATTTATTCCATTTATTTCTGGGAGCAGAGCAAGGAGCCCTGCCCAGGACTGCTCAGATAATTGCTGCCATCTAGTGAAATCCTCCCCTCTGCTCCCTGCTCCCTCTCTCCATGGAATTTCAAGGCAGTCACATGAAGCTCTTTGCAGTTCAGAAGAGTTTGTAGGGTTTTTGTAGGACTGTTGTAGGATTTTTGAAGTATTTGGGGATTTCCTGCATCCTGCTACAGGTCAGCCCTGCTCTTTGGACCCTCTGCAAGAGGAAGGTGATTCTGCAGGACCAGGGGATGCTCAGGTGGAAGGGACTCCTCACCACAGAGGCATCTCCCCAGCCCTTGATGTTGGGCACCCACAACCCTCACACCTCACTGGAAGAGGTGACAAAACCTTCACTCACCTGAGGAAACCCTCCCTGACTCCCCACCAAATAATAATAAATATAAAAACATCAAGGCAGAATTGACACTTTATCACGAACATCAGCCTAAAGCCATGCTTAATAAACACCCCCAGCTGCAATCACTGATCCTTGCAACACAGAACCCCAAAAATACCTGCAAACTTGTCCACGTCCTTGAGAGGGAGGGTGTACACGAGCTGCTCGTGGTTCTGCTGGATCAGGCTGGCTGCAGGGATGTGCTGCCTGATCAGAGACGTGGTGGCCTCTGTGTTGCAATAGGCATCGATGTGCATGCTGGAAAAACAGCAGGAACTGGGGTTTAGAGCTTGGCCTGCTCCTGACACTTCAGTTGTATCATTCTGATTTAGCTTTTCTATGTTTCAGGTTCTGTGCTGCTTTAGTGTGTGGGTCTGGGTTCACATCAGGGGATGGTGAGCTCTGCCCAGAGGAGGGAGACAAAACAATTCCTGCTCCAGCTGGGCACCAAGGACAAATGATCCAAATCTCAGCCCAAGAGCACAAACAACGTGGGCTGGAGAGAGAAAAACAAGCAGGATGGGACTGGATGGGCTAAAGCTGGAATTGGACAATGAACTGCAATCTGCACATGGAGCAGAGCTGATCCCAGGGAGAGACCCCGGGAGCGCTCGTGCATTTTGGGACCATTTTGGTTCATCTTGGGTGCAGCCCTGGCTGGGCTCTTGTGCTGCCCAAGGTGGATGCATGGAGGAGATCCTTTGAATAAATCCCTGCTTTATTTTTTAGCTCTGTCCAGCCTCTGTTCTAGTTCAGCCTTCTCAAGGCATCAATTCAAGGACAAAAGGATCTTTCTGAGGGATGCTTTCTCAGAGATTCCAACAGAAAATAGTAAAAGAGATGCATGATGGCCCCTAAGAGGTACAAAACTGGACACAGGATTACCTCAGGCGGTAGCCAATGCCCCACTTGCTCTTGAGGAAGAGAGAAGAGCCGAGGCATTTCAGCATCCCTTGGGAAATCACAGCTTTACGATCTGGAACGGAAAGTCAGGAAGCTCAAAATGGACAATTTCCTCCCAAACCTCGCTCTGGGTTGCACACCAATGGTAACCCAGGGCTGGGGTTGAAGCTGGGCTGGGGCAGGGCTCACCAGCCAGGATGTCAGCCTCGTCCATGAAGTGGGTGCTGAACACAGTCACACGGTTGGCTTTCCTGCTCCTCAGCAGGTTCCAGACGATGTGGCGGGAGCAGGGATCCATCCCCGCCGTGGGCTCGTCCAGCAGCAAAACCTGGGGGCAAAACCACCAGGGCTGCTCAAAGCCACGGCCCCCGAGCTCAGTAACCCCTCCCCAGCACACCCAGAGGGGTTTGTTTGAAACCAGCCAGTTAATTCCTGTAAAATAGGAAACATCCCAGACTAACAAGGCAGCTTTTGTCACTGTGCTTTGAATACATCCATCTCCCTTGTGACAAATGGAAAAATCCTGTGACAAATTAATGCCACAGCCTGCTGTATTCTGCTTCCAATAGAACTATGTAGTAGAATCACAACTTAGCCATGGGTTCACTCTTTCTGCAGGGGTGGTTAAATGCACACACCTGCTTTGAAACCCCCAGGAAGTGTCACACACACCATTTTTAACCACAGATCTCAAAGCAGTCCCCGTCCTCACAGGCCACAAATTACAGAGCTGCAACACAAAAGATCTCTGGCTCTGCTCCTGCTCCTGCTCCCGGATGGCTTTTAGACGAAAGCATCCAACAATTTCACTGCTGGGGGATAAATGCTACCTGCCAGAAATTACACACAAAACTTGCCACACTATTCATTTGCCAAAGAGATCAAACCCAAGGCTGCTGCCATTACCTGAGCCTCAAGCACAAAGGCTGAGAGATTGAAATGATTGTAATTAAACTATAAACGAAGGAAAAAAAGGTGCTCAAAGGAAAATTTTCTGCATTTTGCACATTAGTTGCTTTTGACAAGAGAGACCAAGCCTTCC
Source organism: Onychostruthus taczanowskii (assembly GCF_017590055.1). NCBI lineage: Eukaryota > Metazoa > Chordata > Aves > Passeriformes > Passeridae > Onychostruthus > Onychostruthus taczanowskii. Next base: position 6,701,792 of record NW_024500350.1, read on the forward strand.
ATGGATCAGCACTACTGAGCTGAGAATAATTCCATCCCTCTCACCTTGGGGTTCCCAAGAACAGCAACTCCCACTGACAGCCTCCTCTTCTGCCCCCCACTTAATTTTTTGGCTTGATTGTCCCTGATGGGCTGCATCTCCAAATCCAGCAACACCTTCTGTACCTTGAAAACACAAGAAATACATTTTTGTTTTAAAAAAACACCTATAATTTTTTTAAACCAGATTGTTAACAATTAACATTCACATTAACTCCTGCTGGTTCCCAGTGTGTTCTGTATCTGAACTGCACAACCTGCACACAAAGTTTAATGGTGTCTATAACTGGACCTAAATGCCAGATGTAAAACATTTCATGGGCATTTTAATCTTAGAAAAAAACTGAAGGCTTATCCTTGTCTAAATATCTGCCTGTACCTCTTTGTCCACTGAACCACACAGGAATATTTCCCTCCAAAAGGAAAACCCTGCAAGGATATTTTGATCTACAGGTTAAAAACATACATGTAAGACAACACCTCTGGCCAGGTGAGTTACCTCTTGTATCAAATTGTTCTGAGGGATGCCCTTGATGGCAGCAAAGATGGAGAGGTTCTCCTCCACAGTTAAGATGTCAAAGTGGATGTCGGCCTGGGGGCACACCCCCGCGATCTGCCGCACCTCCAGCATCTCGTCGATCTCAGACACCCTGTGCCCGTAGACTGACACAAACCCTAAAGAAATGAACACAAAATCATGCAAGGGTTTGAGCTGGAGTGGGCCTTAAAGTTCATCTCATTCCAACGCCCTGCCATGGGCTGGTATCTCAGGTTGAAAGGTGTGGCTGGGGTGTGTGTTCCATCCCCATCTGTCAGAGCTGGGGCAGTTCTCTGCTGTTCACTGGGCAGGTTCCTTTATCTCTGCTACACAGCTGGAAACTCTCCACTGGAAGCAGCAATCACCAGAGAGGGTTTTACAGCCCTGCCTAGACAGGAATTGCTCTTTCAGACTTTATCCAAAGAAATTCTGGTGCATAACCAGAACAACCACCCAGACTGAGGCCTGGCTGTGAAGCAGGGCAGCCCCAGGGTGGCACTCACCATCAGTGGGAGGGCACAGCCCGCAGAGGATGTTCATCAGCGTCGTCTTCCCCGTGCCGCTGTGGCCCAGCAGCGCCGTGATCTGCCCCTCGTAGATGTCAAAGGACAAATCTGCTCCAGGGCACAGCGAGAGGAGGGGTCAGGGTGGGCTCCTGGCCCCTGAGCCAGCTCCTGCCCCAGGCTCAATCCCAGTGCTCACATTCACACTCTGTCTGGGCACAGGACTGGCCTGGCACGGTCCCACAGCCACCGTGGGGTGGCCACGTCTCAAAGCCACCCAGGGAAAGGAGGTGACAACATCAGGGAGGGGAGATGACATCACTACATGGGCAGTGGGAATTGGGGTGATGCCAGCAGGCTTTCCTTAGGGATGAAGGGCTCATTTTTGGTTTAGACACCACTGTGTGAGAGAGAGAGGACACACACAAGCACGGCTGGCATTGGTGCTCCAGGGCCCCACCCCTCCAAAGAAACCAAAACCCGCCTGAACTGAAACCCAAAAATCACTCAGCAACTCAGCTACTGCTCCTCTGCATCCCACCAGCAGATAAAATGCTGAAATGTTCTTACTTCTGAGTGCCTCCACGGTTTCCCCCTTTTTCATGAATGTTTTCTGAACACAGCTGATTCTGAAAGAAGACACATCATGGCATGAACTATTTCAGCACCTTTACATGTCACTTTCAGTCACCAACACTCAGCAACAATCACAACAAGCCAACCAGACCCAAGTGGCACCAGATGTGTTAAAAACCCATTGAGGCAAGTCAAGAGACAGGACAGACTTTTCTTGGTCACCTTCTAAGGCATTTCCTGTGATGACAAACTGCATTATTTCAAATCTGAGTCTCTTTCACATGGTGGAGCAGTGCTCTAGAGGCTTCCCAAGCTAGGAAAGGGAACAGCTACTCCCCAGCAGTTGCATAACGCAACAGGAGACTCCACAGACATGGCATGGAGAAGAGGTGACAGCAGAATGGACTCCAAAGATGTGATTCCTGACAGCTCTTGGTCAAAATCAGGTACAAGAAAACAGATATTTCTCTTTTCAGGAGAGGTAAAAACCTTCTTTCCAGCCCCGCTGTTTTTCCAAATGAAAAGAACAGACAGTTTATCTAGAGGCACCAAATCAAGGAATGATTTTGGAGGCCTCATCACCCTGAAAATGAGGATGGTGAGTGGATTATGGAGGGTGAGTATTGGGAAAAAAAATGAGAATAAAAGCAAATAAAATTTGCACATGGAAAGATGGCAAGTGAAAATGCTGGAGCTGGTGGAGGGATGATGTGGGAAGAGTTCTGGGTGGGTGAATAATGCAACAACAGCCACCATGTTCTCAGGGGAACATCAGCATTAAAACTGGACCCTGTAGATAATAAAAATACCTTTCAATAGTTAAAAAATCAGCGTGTACCTCATCCATGTCTAAGATTACAACAACAAACCCCTCTCCTTAAGTGATTCATCCTTGGCTCCACAGCCCTGAGGATGGGGGTTTGCTGTGAGCAGGGCTCTGCAATCCACGTGCTGTGTGAGCAGTGCAGAGCCAGGAGTGAAGCACTAGAATCCCGCAGGCAGGGCAGGGGCTGTACCTGATGGCTTCCTTGCCCTGGAATTCTGAAGGCACAGGCTCCACAATCTCACTGAAGCTCAAGCTGCCGTTGACGCTGCTCTCGTACAGCTCCTTGTAGTTCTTCCTGTGCTTTGACCAGAAGGAGGGTTTCATGAAGAAAAAGGGCGTGCGGCGCAGGCCAAACTCCCCTGGGGACAGGACAGAAGGCAACCTGAGCAGCAACCACTATTATATTATATTATATTATATTATATTATATTATACTATATTATACTATATTATATTATACACATCACATCATGTAGTATACTATAATACATTATATAGTATTGTATAGTTATATTATGTAACTATCTATTAGGAATATATTATAAAATATTATAAATATTGTATATAAATATTTATAAACCATAATTAAATTATATGTATTTCAATATATATATTTTTATTTTTATATATAATAAATAGAATAAATTTGTATATTATAAACATATTATATTTATTACATTATTATATATTATATGTATATTATATATAATAATATATTGTATTATGTAATTATATATTACAAATATATTATAAATGTAATATACATGATATTATATATATATAAATATTTATAAATTGTAATTAAATTATATATATTTATATATAAATATGTATGTATAAATATTATATATTATTACATTATATTATTAATTATATTATACTATATCATATTGTATCAGATTATACTATATAATATCATATATAATACAATACAATATCATATAATCATATAGTAATATATAGCTATATTATATAGCTATGTTGTATAGCTATATTGTATAGTGCTGTTATGTTATTAATTTTTTATATTTATTATATATTTATATAATATTATCTTTATAATATATATTATATTATAATTATATTGTATTATATTCTATTACATTAAATATATTCCTCAGCTTTGGGCTTTCAGCACCAACCACAAATATTATATATTATATTATAATATGATATAAACCTCAGCTCTGGGCTTTCAGCTCCTGCCATAGCCAGCCTCCACCTGCTCCTGAGAATTCCATCAGCCAAATTTCCCTTTAAGCCATGATTCCCCATCCCCACTGCTGGCAGGTTTCACTTTTGCTGAGTATTTAAATAAATGTGCAAATTTCCTTCTAGTCCAGAGAAATCCCCAGTGCTGAATGAGCAGTGACTTAAAAGTGGCAGGGAGAAAAGAGAGGGGCTGGAGGTGAACAGAGCTGAGGGGCTTAACCAGCTCTTAATCCCAAGATTAATAACTTTATTCTGTGTTTTAGTCTCAACTTCTTCTGCCACAGGGAGAGATCTAGAAGATGAAGAGCAGTCTTTGATTTCCAGCCCTCCAAGAGGAAATTGGAAAGGCTGAGGTTGCAGTTAACTCAGCAAGGAAGTTTTTCCTCTAGAAAGAGGGGAAAACCAATCTTTTTAAGGCCAGGCCAAAACCCCTCTCAACACCTCACAGTTTTAACAGAATATAAATTATTTCAGCCAGAAATGCAAAATTCAATGTGGAAACAGCATCACCTCCTTTCTCCAGAGAATTTGGGGTTGAGGTTAGGGTTAGGGTTAAGGTTAGGGTTAGGAGGAGATGCCAGCAGCCTGGGGGGCTCAGGATTTCAGGATGATCCTCCCAGTGCCCAGTGTCTGTCAGGAATTTACCTGGGATCACCTGGTCAAGGTAGACAGCTACAAGCAGGTAAAAGATGCTGTCCAGCACCAAGAGAATCAGAGAGATACAGAGAGGGTAAGGACCAGCATTGATGTTTGCAAACGTTGCCCCATCCTCATAATCCTCCAGGTGCATGACCTGCAGGGAAAGATGTCACACACCAAAAAGGCAAAACAGCACAGCGCAAAAAAACCCCCAAAACTTGGCAAAAAACCAAAAATAATGATAAAGTGACTGAGATCACAATGGACACAAAGAATAACAGCTCCTTTACGGCGCTGGATATTAAACTGCTACGAAAATAAAAGCATTTTTTTTAATTAAAAATAAAATATCTATTTTAAACCCCCATCAAGGGCAGGTGGGGATTTACCTGGGCAACACCAATCAAGAAGCTGCACTGACACAAAGGGCTGAGGATCCACACGAAGGATTTGGGGAAATCCTCCAGCAGGACGATGTTGAGGCCCACAAAGCCAAAAACCAGAGTTGCCAGGAACTCCACTATCCCCACGTGCTTGGACTTCTTAAACAGAGGGGTCAGCATCAGGGCAAAGAAAACCTGGGGGCAGAGGGAAAAACAGAGAGGAAAGCACTGTAGTAATAATAATGGCAGTAATAATAATAGTAATAATAGTAATAATATAGAAATTGTGGGGCAAAACTAAGGGAAAATACCATAGTAATAGTAGTAATAATAATAATAATAATAATAATAATAATAATAATAATAATAATAATATTGTATAGAAAAACTAGGGGAAAATACCATAGCTGCCTCTGACAATCATATAATTTATAATAGAATTTTCCTGGTGTAGTCACTACAGCACAAGATTCATGGAATAATTTTCAGCTGGAAAAGTATTTCAAGATCGACTCCAACCATTCTTCTTATCAACTCAGACAAGCAACTGGATACATAAATATATTTATCATGGATTTTTATCATTCTCTGTCAGTTTATTAAGTTCTTAGCATTAAGCTCTGTATTAACAGGAAATGTTTTGAAGAGGATCTGAACTGCAGAATGGTTCTGTGGAGGGTTTAAAACTCAAAACCTGATGATTATAAACTCAGCTTATTTCAGGAGGGAAAAGCATTTTTCATGGTGATGGGTGACACCTGTACAACATCTTAAAAGCAGGAGAAAACCCCAGGAAGGGCTGGGACAGCTCAGATTCCCAGCACTGCTCAACCCTACAGAAACAACAAATATTTTGGCAGGGGAACAAATCAGGTGGGAAGGGAATAAAAGAATCCAAGCACCAGGTGGCTGAGTTTTTCAGGACCAGGAATACTCACAGAGGAGACTCCATAGAGGAAGAAAAGGAGGAATATGACAAAGGCACTGCTCTGGGGGAACAGGGACGAGGCTGTGGCAATCACAGCCATCAGGATGGACATGACAAAAATCAGGCTCACGTAGAGCAGCACCCAGGACAGCCTAGGGAGAAAAAAACAGAAAAATGAATGAATCCCCAGCCACACAAACAGCAAAACCCAGCACTCTTTAATAGCCCACACAGACTTCTACCTCAAGTTAATTTCTAACTCTATGTCTCACTGCACCAAAGGCCAAGTGTGCAATAAAACCTGAATAAAAGAGCTGTTTGTACACAGAACATGAATAAAAGAGCTGTTGTGAACACCCTGGGGTTGTTCTCAGCACACAGCGAGACCCAGGGCAGCTAAAGATGCACAGTCAGGTGATTCACCTTTACTTTTTGCATCATTAATTTCCTGGTATAGGCAAAAGAGGGTAACAGAGTGGTAGGTTTCAATAATTCAAGGACTTCTGTTTAAAATTTAATACAGGCTGCTGGGCAGGGTAATAAAATCCTGCTCTGTTGAAAAACAGAGCTGTGAGTCTGGGAGCAACTCTGACCTCAGCAAACAGGGTGGATTGTGTCCAGGTAGCAAAAAATGACACATTTCCCCTGAAACAGCTAGAAAAAAACCATTCCAACCACTCCAGGTGGCTGTTTCAGTGCAGATGTGAAAACCCTACCAGAAAGGGCAAAGCAAAACCTGTTTTTATCCCCTCAGCTACCAATGATTTCAAATTAACACATCATTTCAGAGAAATATGAAATATTCTATTGCCCAGGCCAATTTTCATCAGGGTGAGGAAACAACTGAAAACCTGTTGCTGAGACTGCTTTGCCACATTCAAATTATAGAGTTGGATTAATTTAATTATGTGCCAGGCTGCAGGTTACCTGATGAGCTTCTAGGAAAGGAGGTAGCGAGCCAAAAATGCTTAAAAACCTCCATAAAACCTCACACTTAATGAGGTTTAATCCCTCTAATCTGGTGTAGCTTTACAGGAATAAATGCAGCAGGATTACTTATTAAAATATTCATATTTTCATGGTACTGCAAGTGTGTCTCTGTTTGATTGTAGAGAATATTTTAATTTTTGATTGTTTTCACTTAAAGACTGAAAAAAATTAAGAACTGGAGGGTGGGATGGAAGAGATTAATTAGAAATAGATTTTAAAATATTTCTTTACATATATTTTCTTTTTTTTTTTTCTTTTATAAGGAGCAGGTTATACCAAACACTCACATACCAGAAGGCAGTGTCATGAAGTCCCAAAATTTTCAAGAACTCCTTCAGCTTCCTCTCCTTTTCTGCCACGATGTGAATTGCCAAATAATACCCAAAGGGGGAGAATGCAATCACCAGGTAAATTAAAATGATTGCACGAGGGAAATTATCAATTTCCACCACTGCAGCCTCTCCCATAACCATGGCTCTGGTCAGATCCAGCTGTTCCCAAACAGAATGATTTGTCTTCAGCTGGAAGGAAGAGGAGGAAAAGTTATTTTGACATTTTTCCTGATTTTTCAGCCCCATCCCAACCACTCCACCCCTGTTGGCAGGGGGAGATGTGGAGAGCCCAAAACCTTCCTGACCCCAAATTCCAGGCCAAAAGCAAGACTGGAAAACACCTGAATGCCTGGGGATAAAATGAGAAAATGTGGAATTACTGTCACTTAAAAAGGTGGAATTTGCTGCCACCATGAGCAGGGTGAGGGGAAGGAAATTGGGAAAAATTGCAGAGCAATAGTGGCAGCAAAATAAGGTAAATTCTGCAGCCCCTGCTTGGAATGGCATTTTGGGGTGAGCATTTGTGTTCTGAGGAGGGTTGTGCTGGATGTTCAGCACCTCTGGGATGCAAATGGAGACAAAAATCCTCATAATCCAACCCAACGGGATTGGGGAAATCCTGGACAAAACATTGCCAAACCCACCCCAAAACTTCTGCCTTCTCATCATATCCCAGCTGAGATTTGAGACACAGCACCTCCCAGGATAAACAGATTGATTAAGGATTAGCAGGCAGCCCCTAGATGTGCCCTTTCTTGGGGTGAGGATGAGATTTTGTGGGATTTTATGGGATTTTCCCAGTGGTACCTGGACAAAACATGGCCAAATCCACAGGGAAACTTCTGCCTTCTCATCAGACCCCAGCTGAGATTTGAGACACAGCATCTCCCAGGACTGACAAGCAGATTAAGGAGCCCAGGCAGCCCCTGGATGTGTCATTTTTGGGGTAAGGATGGGATTTTATGGGATTTTCCCAGTGGTACCTGAACAAAACAGTCTGGACAAAGTATGGCCAAACTCACCCCAAAACTTCTGCCTTCTCATCATATCCCTGCTGGGATTTGGCACAGCATCTCCCAGGACTGACAGGCAGATTAAGCAGCCCTTCCTTGGGGTGAGGATGGGATTTAATGGGATTTAGTGGGATTTTCACAGAATTCACAGAATGACCAGGTTGGAAGAGACCTTCAAGACCATGGAGTCCAACCCAGCCCCAGCCCCTCAACTGAAGCCTGGCCCCCAGTGCCACATCCAGGCTTTGTTAAACACACCAGGGATGGGGACTGCACCACCTCCCCGGGCAGCCATTCCAGAACTTTATCCCCCTTTCTGTGACACACTTTTTCCTGCTATCCAACCTGTATTTCCCTTGGTGCAGCTGCAGGCTGTGTGCTCTGGTTGTGTCAGTGCTGCTGGAGAAAGAGCCCAGCCCCAGCTGAGCACAGGCACCTTTCAGGAGCTGTGCAGAGTGAGGAGGGCACCCCTGAGTCTCCTTTGCTCCAGGCTGAGCACCCCCAGCTCCCTCAGTGGTTCCTCACAGGGTCTGTGCTCCCAGCCCTATTTGATGGGATTTGATGGGATTTTGGGGGGTTTTGGGGGTTTCTCACCTGGATGATGGCAGCATCGATGCACGCCTGCAGGGCTGTGAAGCCCGAGCTCCAGTAGGTCACTGACTCGCAGCTCTCCCGCAGGCTGGAGCACGTGGCTGCAGGGAAAACAGGGAACAATCATCTTCAGGAGCCCTTCCGTGCCACAATTCCAGGTTAAAATCCCAAAAAATAAAGTTACAGCTGCCTCACTCCCTGGTAACAGCACCAACAACCCCCACAAAACAATACATGCCACACCAAGATAACCCCCCCTCAAAAACAGAAAATATGGGATGATTTTCCAGCTCATTCCCCTGCAGGTTTACCTCTGGATTATTATTACTATCTGGATTCACTATTAAATAGGGAATAATCATCTTCAGGAGCCCTTCCATGCCACAATTCCATGTTAAAATCTCAAAAAATTGAGTTACAGCTGCCCCGCTCCTGGAGAACAGCACCAACAAACCCCACAAACCAATATACGCTACACCAAGCCAAAAAAAACCCAAAAATGAAAATCTGGGATGACTCTGCAGCTTATTCCCCTGCAGGTTCATCTCTGGATTCCTATTGATATCTTGATTTGCTCTTAAATAGGAAATCATCATCTTCAGGAGCTCTTCCAAGGCAGGCCATTCCATGTTAAAATCCCAAAAAATAGAGTTACAGCTGCTCCACTCCCTGATAACAGCAACAACAACCCCCACAAACACAACACCAGGCCAGAAAAAAGCCAAAAAAGGAAAATATGGGATGATTTTCCAGCTTGTTCCACTGCAGATTTACCTCTAGGTAGTAATTACTATTATTAGTATAGTAATAGTAATTACTATTACTATCTGGATTTATTATTAAATAGGGAATAATCATCTTCAGAAGCCCTTCCATGCCACAATTCCATGTTAAAATCTCAAAAAATTGAGTTACAGCTGCCCCGCTCCTGGAGAACAGCACCAACAAACCCCACAAACCAATATACGCTACACCAAGCCAAAAAATCCCCAAAAATGAAAATCTGGGAAGACTTTGCAGCTCATTGCCCCGCAGGTTTACCTCTGGACTCCGTGTAGATGGAGGACATGGCGATGGAGTCGCGGAACCTCAGCTGGTAGGACATGGAGTCCTTGAACACCACTCCCACAAAGTTGGAGGGTTTGAAAAAACTCGCCTCTTCCAGCTCCTCCTCACTCAGATACTCCTCAGTGATGAGCCCTGGGAGGATTCAAATACAAATGCAAAAAAAAAAAACCACAAAAAACAATACAAATTATAATATAAAATATAAAAATATAAATATACTATAAATATCAATACAAATACAAACTTACAGTAAATACAATAAATATTAAATACATAACAGAGTATAACAGACTAGTGTATAGTATAATATAATATATAAATTATAATGTAAATATAAAATATAAATATAATATAGTAAAAATATAAATCCACTGTAAATATAAATGAAAATATAAATGCAAATATAAAATTATAGTAAATATATTAAATATTAATGGTATAATAGAGTATAATAGAATAGAGTATAATATAATAGAATATAATATCATATTATATAAAATATAAAATTATAATATAAATATAAAATATAGTAAAAATCTAAATACACTATAAATATAAATACATATATAAAAACAAATATAAAATTATAGTAAATATGTTGAATATTAAATATATAGTAGAGTATAATGGAATAAAGTATAATATCATTATATAATATAATATATAAATTTATAATATAAATATAAAATATAAAAATATAATATAGTTAAAATATAAATATACTATAACTATAAATGCAAATATAAAGTTATAGTGAATTTATTAAATATCAAATATATAATAGAGTCTAATATAATATAAATTATTTATTTTTTATTTATTCCCTGCCACAGCCTGGAATAAAAACATGCAACACTTTAAAGAAATTTAAAAATACACATAAAAATCATTAACGACTTCTTGGGGTTGGGAGCCCCTTCCCACCCAAACCATTCCATGATTCTTTGATATAAATATTCATTTTTGCCTCAGGGAGGGAAATATTCCCCTGAACAGCCATTGCAGGAGTTCAGCTCAGCACTGCAGGGTGAATAATCCAAATTTATCCTGGAAGTTTTCCCTTTTTCCCCCCATTTTTTGCTGCTCCCACAGTTTCCAGGTCCCAGTCCTCTGCTGGCTGCCCCAGTTTATCCCCAGGATTTCCCAGGAAAGGCGGATGGGGGGGAAGATGGAGAAATCCACCAAACTGTGGGGTTTTTGTCACTGATTTCAGCAGGGGATGGGAAGAGAAAGAGGAGCTGAGGAAGATGCAGATGTGGGGCTGGGACGTGGGTCCAAAGTAATTGTGAAGGATGAAAAGCTTAAAGAAAAGAATCAGAGATCCCAAACTAAAAAAAGAAACAGAGCAGGTTGGGAGAAGTAAGTTTTTGTTGTGGGTGAGGTGTGCAAGAAAGTGTTGGGGAAAAAAAAATGAAAAAAAAGAGAAAAAAACAGGAAAAACCCATACAAATGGGAAAAAAAAAAACCAAAAGGGAAACACCCAAACAAAGGGGAAAACCCCAAACAAATGAGAAGAAAAACATACAAGTGGAAAAAAAATCAAATAAATGAGAAAAAGCCCAAACAAATGAAAAAGAAACCCAAACAAATGAGGAAAAACCCAAACAAATGGGAAAAAAATCTGAAACAAAGAAAAAAATAAACAGAAGCAGGAAAAACAAACAAGGATAAAACCCAAACAAATGGGAAAAAAATCCCCAATAAATGGGAAAAACCAAACAAATATGCAGAAAACAAAATAAGAAGAAAAATCCAGGAAAAACGAAAGAGGGGAGAAAAACTCAAACAGGGGAAAAAAACAAAACCAAAATAAACATTAAAAAATGAAAACAGGAAAAGAAAAAAAAGGAATATTGCTTTCAAAAGAAAAAGTTGAGTTTTAGTTTTTCAAAAGAATAAGTGTTAAGGAGAATCAGGGATTGAAATAAATTAAAAAGATTGTTTTGATCATGACACCAGAATGGAAAATAACCAAAATTTCCCCTGAGGTTACCCCAGGATGTCACAGGGGAGGCACCAATCAGCCCCAGAGCTGATTTTTTTTCTTGTGGCTGCCTCAGGAATGGGAATCACTTTGAAATGGCAGCACCAGAATATTTTGCCAGGAAAAAAACCCAAAACCAGAAAAAAAAATCCCCAAACCCAACAAAATAACCCCCGAAATGCAACAAAAAACCTCACAAAACCAAAAAAAAGAACCAAAAAAACAGCCCAAAAAAACCCCCGAACAGCTAAAACCCCCCAAAAACTAATAAAAAAACCCTAAAACCAAGAAAAAATGGAAAACCAACAAAAAAAAACCTCTATAAAGCCAACGTAAAGCCCCCTAAACCAGCAAAAGAAAAACCCCAAAGCCAGCAAAAAGACCCAAAACCAACAAAAAAACCACCAAAACCAACAAAAAAACCCCTTAAAACCAGCAAGAGTCTCTAGAACCAGCAAGAAAAAAATACCTAACCCCAGCAAAAAAAATTCTAAGACCAACAAACTATGCCCAAACCAACATGAAAACCCCAAAAGCAACAATAAAACCTAAAACCAACAAAAAAAATGTAAACCAGCAAAAAAACCCAAACTCCTTCGCATTCCCTCCTCTGACAAATTCAGATTTTTCCTATTAACAGCACCACCGAGCTCGCCCTTCAAACACAAGTCACAGCATGAGACAGGAGGGGAAAAACAAAGATTTCAGGTCAGAATACCATCCCCAAAGTTGTCAAAAGCCACTTTCTTCATGATTTCCCAAGCCAGGGCTCTGGGGGGCCCAAAACCAGCAAAAAACCCCTAAAACCAGCAAAAAAAAAATCTTAAAACCGACAAAAAACGCCACCCCCCCAAATCAGCAAAAAGTCACCAAACCAGCAAAAAAAACCTATGACCAGCAAAAAAACCCCTAAAACAACCAAAAAACTGCCTAAAACAGAAAAAAAACCCCAAACAAAAAAGTCAACACAAAAACCAGCAAAACCCACCCCAACCAAAAAACCCTATTACTAAGAAAAAAACCGTAAACCCATCCAAAAACACGCATCAAACCAGAAAAATAAACCAAAACCAACAATAAAACCCTTAAAATAAACAAAAATCCACAACAGCTCCACAGTCCCTCCTCTGAAATATAAAGGATTTTTCCTATTAACAGCACCAGCGACCTCCCCCTTCAAAAACAAGTTCCAGCAGGAGATAAGAGGGGGGAAAAGGAAGATTTAAGGTCTCAATACCATCCTCAAAGTTGTCAAAAGCCACTTTCTTCATGATTTCCCGAGCCAGGGCCGTGGGGGGGGTGTAGCCGATGACAAAATTCAGCAGCACCGAGGGGTCCAGGGGGCCCAGGTCCATGTTGGGCACCTCGTCATATTTCCTGTGAGGGTGCATCATGCTCATCAGGATCAGCCAGAAGAGGAAAAACAGAGGGAAAAGCACTTCCTGTACAAAAAAAAAAATGGAATATTTTATAATTTGGTATTTCAGAGGGTCAAAAAAATTCATTATGTGCTCATCAGGATCAGCCAGAATAGGGGAAACCACAGGGAAAGCATCTCCTGGATGGAAAAAAATTAAATATCTCAAAATTCAGTATATGAAAGGGTCAAAAAACCTCATTATATACTCATCAGGATCAGCCAGAAATGGAAAAACAGGGGGAAAAGCACCTCCTGTGCAAAAAAAGGGAATATTTTAAAATTTGGTATTTCAAAGGGTCAAAAAAATTAATCACATAATTATCAGGATCAACAGAACAGGAGAAATAGTGGGAAAAACACCTCCTGGATGAAAAAAAAGGAATATTTTATAATTCAGTATCTAAAAGGGTCAAAAAACCTCATTACATACTCATCAGGATCAGCCAGAAATGGAAAAACGGGGGAAAAGCACCTCCTGTACCAAAAAAAAAATGGAATATTTTAAAATTTGCTATTTCAAATATTGACAAAAGCTCATTATGTACTCATCAGGGTCAGCCAGAAAAGGAAAAACATAGGGAAAAGCAGCTCCTGCATCAAAAAAAAAGAATATTTTCTAATTCCTTATATCAAAGGGTCAAAAAAATTCATTGTATGCTCATTAGGATCAGCCACAGTGGAAAAAACAGTGGGAAAAGCACCTTGTGCATCAAAAAAATAGAATATTTCAAAACTCATTGTTTCAAAGGTTCAGAAATACTCATTATATACTCATCAGCATCAGCCAGAATGGAAAAACATAGGAAAAAGCATTTCTTGCACCAAAAATTGGAATATTTCAAAAAGATTATTCATATTTCCTGTGAGGGTGCATCATGCTCATCAGGATCAGCCAGAACAAGAGAAACCACAGGGAAGGCAGCTCTTGGACAAAAAAATATGGAACTATTTCAAAATTAAGTATCTGAAAGGGTCAAAAAAGCTCTTTATGTACTCATGAGGATCAGCCAGGAATGGGAAAACAGAGGGAAAAGCACTTCCTGCACCAAAAAATTGGAATATTAAAAAAAAAGTCATCATATTTCCTGTGAGGGTGCATCATGCTCATCAGGATCAGCCAAAAGAGGAAAAACAGGGGGAAAAGCAACTCCTGTACCAAAAAAAATGGAATAGTTTATAATTCCGTATCTCAAAGGGTCAAAAAAATTCATTATAAACTCATTAGGATCAGCCAGAAGAAGAGAAACCACAGGGAAAGAATCTCCTGGATGGAAAAAAATGAAATATTTTAAAACTCAGTATCTCAAAGGGTCAAAAAAATCACTATATACTCATCAGGATCAGCCAGAAATGGAGAAACAGAGGGAAAAGCACCTTCTGCACCAAAAAAATGGAATATTTTAAAATTAGGTATCTCAAAGGGTCAAAAAAAATCATTATATTCTCATCAGGATCAGCCAGAACAGGAGAAACTTTGGGAAAACACCTTCTGCACTAAAAAAATATGGAATATGTCAAAATTCAATGCTTCAAAAGTTCAAAAAACTCATTATGTACTCATTGGAATCAGCAGAACAGGAAAAATAGTGAGAAAAGCACCTTCTGTGCCAAAAAAATGGAATATTTCAAAAAACCTCCGAATATTTCCTGCTCAAAACAAAAGCTGGGAGCCACTGAAGGAGCCCAGCCAAGCTCTGCAAGGTCTCCTCTTCCTCAAAATTCATCTGAAATCATCAAATCCGCCACACCCAGGAGAAAAGAGAAAGAAATCTTTTAAAAAGAGAGAAATAAATATTTTTTTAAAAAGAGAAATAAATCTTTTGGGGAGAGCTGAGCTCACTTCTCAGCGTGGCAACAGCTGTGGAAGCTTTTAAAGGGCACTGAGCTGGAAATATTCAAGTATATTTAAAAATATATATAATAAATATATATATTTATATATTTTAAAACATATTATATATACATTTTAAATATATAAAATCCATATATTACATTTTAGATGTATTATATAATATGTATTTAAATATATATATTTGATATGATTAATATGTCTAATATGCACTACAGCATATATATAATATTAAAGACTATACTAATATAATTTACTAATGCATTAATTGATATAGTATTTAAACATAATTAGAATATTAATGACTGATATATAGTATACACTAGCTGATATAATTTACTAATATATTCATCAATATACTCTTTTTAATAGATATATTTATAAATATAAAAATATATTTCTATATAATTAATAAAATACAAATATTATATAATAATACAATATTATTACATAATATATAGTATAATGATATATTTATAAATATATAAAATTATAAATATTATATTTATAATATGTAATTGCATATTTATTAAATAAATAATTGTATCTATGAAATAGTAAATTATTTCTTTTATTGTATATTTAATTGTAATGCAATGGTATATTTATTAGATAATTTTATTTATTATGTACTATATATTACATAATAACATATATATGCATATATATTAATATAATATATAATTACAATATGTTATTATATACAATTACTATGCCATACAATATGCATAATTATAAATATTATATTTTTATATGTATAATTTAATATTCAGAGTTTTTATCTAGATAAAGCCTTACACATTAGAATATTTTTTTAACAAAGGCTGACAAAACTCCTAAAAAAGCCTATTTCACCCCAAAATTCAGAGCGGACCATAAAGCCTCATGAAGTTTAAAACTTTTTTGCTGCAGTTTTGGAGTTATTTAAGTCCCAAGTGGTGAATATATAATATATGTATTTATAAATAGATATAATTTAATATTCAGAGTTTTTATCTAAAGCCTTAAACATTAGAATATTTTTTAAACAAAGCATCATAAAACTCCTTCTCTTAAAGCCTATTTCACCCCAAAATTCAGAGCAGACCATAAAGCCTCATGAAGTTTAAAATAAAACTGAGTTTTGCTGTGATTTGGGAGTTATTTAAGTCCCAAGCAGTGAATATATAATATATATATATTTATAAATAGATATAATTTCATATTCAGGGGTTTTATCCAAAGGCTTACACATTCGAGTATTTTTTAAACAAAGCATCACCAAACTCCTTGTATAAAAGCCTACTTCACCCCAAAACTGAGAGCAGACCATAAAGCCTCGTGGGCTTTATTTCTTTATTTCTTTTCATTTCAAGCTCAGCTCTTTGCTGAGCTTTGGGCGCTGTCAGCCCAGGTGCGGGCGGCCCCGGGCCCTCACCTGGACGCTGCTTTTCTTGGTCCTGCACTTGATCAGACAATTCTTGAAGAGCAGAGCTCGGGTTTGCCTCCACACCCCTGCCTCTCTCGGAGCACCTGGGGCCATTTTCAGGGCTGCTTGAAGAAGAAAATAAATACAGATTTTTTATTAAATGACAAAATAATTTGCCAAGCTGAGGCCGGGCAGTTGCAGCGCTCAGCGCGTTTTGTTTTGGGATTGTCACAGAAAGGTTTCGCTTTTAGTTCTTCGTGTTTTAGTGTTTTCTGATCCATGTCACAGAGAAACTGGGAATGGGAGAGACTGGGAGAAATTGGGAATGGGAGAAACTGGGAATGGGAGAGACAGGGAACGGGAGAGACAGGGAATTGGGAATGGGAGAAACTGGGAATGGGAGAAACTGGGAACTGGGAATGGGAGAGATTGGGAAAGAGAGAAACTGGGAATGAGAGAAACTAGGAATGAGAGCAATTGGTAATGGGAGAAACTGGGAATTGGGAATGGGAGAGATTGGGAATGAGAGAGATGAGGGATGATAGAGACTGACAATTGGGAATGAGAGAAACTGGGAATTGGAATGAGAGAAATTGGGAATGAGAGAAACTGGCAATTAGGAATGAGAGACACTGGCAACTGGGAATGAGAGAAACTGGGAATTGGGAATGAGAGAAACTGGGAATGACAGCAACTGGGAATGAGAGAAATTAGGAATCCATCTGGGAATTTGGGCTGAAGATGCCCCAAGATGCCTTGGAGCCACCTTCCACCCCAGGGCAGCTCTAGCCCACTCACTAGCCCTAACTTAAGCCAGGTTTATTTCCATTTTCCCCCCGTGGATCCCAGTCCCAACCACGCCTGTGGAGCACAATTCCAGGCCGCTGGCAGGAGCAGAGGCAGGCAGAGCAGGGAGAGCAGCCAGCTGCCCCGGGGCGAGCTGTGCAATTGGGTGTGAGTAACCCCCTTCCCTGCTGGAGCACAGCCAGCACCACTCATTCCTCCTTCAGCCCTTTTTAACCTCTTCATCACCCCAGCCAGCAGTGCTGCATGTGGCCTTGGGAGAGGAAAAAGAAATGAAAATAACAAATGGAATTAAATGGGAAATGTTCTTCCAGGCAATGCCTGCACGTACCTGGGGAGGGATGGAGGGCTGGGGGGCTGCAAAGGTTCCTCTCTCCTGGGTTTTGCCACCCTTTTTGCTGCCTGGGGTTGGCAGTCAGGGCTCAGTCTCCATCTCCCTCTTCCTCAGCTGGGAACACTGGGACAGAGACAAGACCAGGAGCTCAGAGGAGACAGGTGTCCCCAAGCCCACCTCCAGCAACAGCAGTGAGAAACTGCTGGGTTTTGGCTCCTCTTCTGCCTCTGTCAAGGTCAGGACTGAAGCTCTCAAAAGGTATTTTGTGTTCAGACTCAGATGTTTATTATTTCTTATCTATATTACAGTCTCACAAGGGGCAAGTTCAGTATTTCACTAACAAGACACAAAATGGCTATAACTGTCTTTCTCTACAAGGCCTTTTAAGGATAAACTGTCCAATTAAGAAATGACACCTAAATTATTTTCAGTTTTAACCCAACAACCAACCACCCGTGCCCTGCAATGTGGATTTTTATCCAATTACACAAAACCATCCAAACCCATGGAGAAGAAGGGGAAGAAGAAGGACAAGAAGAAGGACCAGCTTACACCGTAAAACCTCCATCTTGCTTTATATCTATTACTATATTCTAAACCTTTAAACTCTGAGTTTTCCACTCTGTGATATCACACATTTCTATTCAAACTCCACACCCACAATATCCGTTCCATCATTCCATTTTGGAAGCTTCTCCAGGGCCTCAGGTCAATGCAGTGTTCTCTTGGGGGTCAGTGCCTGGCAGCACACAAAGTCTTAAATTCTCAGCATCCAGAACTCCAACAAGAAACTGAGTAATTCCTCAACCCTTCAGCCAAAACACAGTGGAGAATGTGGAATTTATCCATATTCCAGCTTTCCAGCTCCCAGCACTCCTTCCAGAAGGAGGCTGATGCTGCTGGTGCCTGTGCAGAGGTCTGGGTTCCCAGTTATCTGTCAGACACCACATGGCTCAAACTTCCTTCCCCGGCTGGATTTTAATGGGGAAATCTTTTTTTGGAGCACAGACATCACCTGAGGAACGGGACACAGGAAGTTCTTCAGATATCAACACCACTATAAATACACAAATATTTTATACACAGAGCCTGTCTGAGCATGGGAGGGGTGAGAGGAGGAAAAAAGGGGCTAAAAGGAACCAAATTCCCACTCCCAGGCTGGCTCTGGGGTCCTCCACAGAGCAGTGACCCCACAAGGGATGTAGGATACAATCATTACAAGAGAATTTCTGGGAAGGAATCCCACCTCCAGCCTGGAGTGCTGCCCTCACACTGAGACTACTTCAAAAATTAAAAATATAAAAATACGCTTTAAAAAAAAAAAATCCAACTACAAAGCGCTTCAACACCAAGCTAGGATAGTAACCAAGCCCTGCAGGAAAAATGAGCACAACTCCTCTGGATATTTTCAGGCAAAAAGCCTTTCCTAGTGACAGCAGAGTGTTTGAAAAATAATCAAAAGCAGCAGTTCTTGCTTACAGGTCATGAAAATCATTGTGCTTCTCCCTGTGCTCACAGCATGCCCTGCAAGTGCCACTGTTTGCACATTCCAAGAGCACTCGCAGGAATAAAACTCCATCAAGGTCTCTCCTCAACACAAGGGTCTAACCCAGCAACCCCTTCCCTCAGCCACAATACTTTAATTAAATTATTATTATTATATTAATTATAACATTATTATTATTAATAATTATAAATAATATTCTAATTAAATCCCCAAAGTGGCAAAGATGACTTAACAAGATTCAATCATCAGTGCCAGTTACTGTTTTTCTCTAATTATTTTCTATCCACTTCTAAAACCCAAAATACTCCCACATCTCCATTGGAACTCTGCCATGCTTTCATTTACGTCAGCCAGGTTGGAGGAAGGGTCATTTGAAGAATGTTAATTAATTTTTCATATTACACCTGCCACCTCCATGTAGGCTACAGAACGATGAAGGACACTGAAGAAACATCACTTGAAGGGTGAAAAATTATATTTGGGGGAGAAAAAAACCCAACCACAATCCTCTTTGAAACTCCAGATGAAAGAAAGGAACACAGAGGCCGAGCAGAAAAAGCTGCCAAGGCATTTTAGTTGATTAATGGCAGACAAAATGAAGATAGTGTCAGCCTGTGAGAATCCTGCTCAGTTCAGGCACTGCCTTGCGTTTTGTGCTGCTGTGGGAAGCGGGTGACACAGGAACGCTCGTGGCCATCTCAGTCAAAGCCATCTCAAGGGAATGGCTGGGTTTGGGCTTTAATTCCCCATCGGAGATGCCAGTGCTTCTTAAAAAATGCTCAGCTGATCCTCGGGAAGCCTCCCCTCCCTTCCCCAGGCACCAACCTGACAACCGACTTTAAAGGTCACATGGTGACTTAGTGCTGCACAGCACGTTTGCCTTGTCTCTCAAGCCAAAAAAAAACCCAAAAAACCCAAAAACCCAAAGAAAACCAAATAAGAGGGGTGTCAGCCACAGATAAATGAGCTGTGGCTCGAGGCAAAACCAACTCATCAGTGAGCAACCCCGCGGAAAGGCAAGAAAATGAGATTATTGATCTTGCTGCTAGAAAACAGCAGCCGAGGTGGTCCTTCAGCAAAACTCTGCTGTGCTCTTTACATTATTAAAATTGTGACTGTAACAACGGGTAATAACATAAATGCTTTATGTGGCAATTTTAAAAATGGGCTGAATTTTCTCCCTTTTCTGAATTTTCTCCCTGATCTGAATTTTCTTCTGTATCAGCCCCTAAGGGGAACCCCTGCCCTGCTCAGGGCTGCAAATCCCTTCCTTCCAGACTCATCCCTGTTCCCCTGCGGGGACAAGGAATGACACGGAGCAGAGCCGGGTCGGGCTGTCCTCGCACGGCTCCCGCAGCATCCTCAGCATCCTCCTGCATCCCTGAGCACTCTCTGAACATCCCCAGCAACCCTAAGCATCCCTGAGCATCACCGAGAATCCCGCAGCATCCTCTGAACATCTCCAGCATCCCTTAATATCCCCGAGCATCCTCCTGCATCCCTGAGCATCCCCAGCACCCCTCAGCACCCCCGAGCATCCTTCCTGCATTCCTGAGCATCCTCCGAGCATCCCCGGCATCCCTGAGCATCCTCTGAGCATCTCCAGCACCCCGAGCATCCTCCCGCATCCCTGAGCATCCTCCTGCATCCCTGAGCATCTCCAGCACCCCTGAGCATCCCCCTGCATCCCTGAGCATCCCCAGCATTCTCCTGCATCCCCACCGCGCCCCAGCCGCGGGTACCCCGCGTGTCTCAGAGGGAGGACACTCCTGCTTTCCACATCTCCCTTTTCCCCCGCTCTAAAGCCCTGGAAATGCGGTTTTCTCACCGTTCTGCGCGCAGCCCCGCCGGCTCGGCTGCCCCAGCCATCGGCACCCGCGAGTAATGACGCGCACCAGGTGCAGCCCAACTCCTCCTCTTCCTCTCCGCTCCTTCCCCTTCCCGTCCCACCCGAGCCGGAGGGGCCGGGCCCGGCTGCTGCCACCGCCCCCCGGCCCGGGACCGCCCCTCGGCAGCGGTGCCGGAGAGCCCCGGTACCCACGAACCCTGCCGGTACCCCCCGGTACCTGCCGGTACCCACCGAACCCTGCCGGTACCCCCCGGTACCCTCCGGTATTCCCCAGTATCCCCGGTACCCCTCGGTCCACCCGGTACCGCCGCCCGCCCGCCCCCGGGCCAGTCCGCAGTGCCGGCCCCTCCCTGCTGCTGACCTTCCTCCCCTCCCGGGACATCCCCGATCCAGAGATCCCCTTTCCTTCCCTCCCGAGGGCTCGGGACCCCTTCCCTCGCAGGGACACTTCTCCAGGGCCTCATCCTGCAGGTAACCCCTCCTCCAAGGGATCCCCTCTTCCAAGGATTCTCTCCTCATGGGGACCCCATTCTCCAGTGATTACGTCTCCTGAGGACCCCTACCCCATCCCTTGGGTGACCCCTTCCTCCAAGTGACCTCTGTTCCAAGGATTCTCTCCTCCTGGGGATCCCATTTTCTGTGTGACCACCTCTCTTGAAGAGCCCCCTCTTCCTGGGGATTCCATTCTCTGAGAGATCCCCCTCCCAGGGACCCCCATCCTCCACGTAACCCCCTCCTCCAAGTGACCTCCCTCCAAGGATTCTCTCCTCCTGAGGACCACATCTTCTGGAAGAACCCCCCTTCCAGGGATACCCCCTCCCTTCTGCAGCCCCCAGGGAGACCCCCCTTCCACCTCCCAGCACAGCCTTGGTGGGGAGCAGAGGAAAGGGGCTGGAAATATGTGCTGGGAGGTTTCAGGCTGGGCAGGAGCTGCCTCACTCCATCCACTCCTCCCAGCTCCTGCCTGCATCCACAAGGTCAGCAGGATTTTATTCCATTCCCCAAAATGTAATTGAAGCATTGAAAATACTGCCCTGAATACCAACACTGAATTCCTGCCATTTACAGAGGGGTGCTGGTTCCTGTGATGCTTCCCACAGAGTTATTCCCCCTCTGGAATCCCTGTCACTTCTGGATGGGTCTGAGTCCGTTTTGCTGCCTTTGGGATGTGATCAACCCCACAGAGCTGTTTGCTCATCATCCTGTTCCCATCACTGGGAGCACAGTCTGAGCACAACCCCACGTGCTCTGATGTTCTAAGTGCCTCCTGTGAGCTGCTGGGAGAGGCTGAGCTGAGCAGGAATCCTGAATCCTTCTCATCCATGCTCAGGAAAACACCCAGCAGCTCCTGCTCCAGCACAGATTCACTGCTCAGATCCCTGCAGGGCTTGGGAATTCCTTGTTGGGGTTGGTTTGTGCACGAGGATCAGCACAGCAGTGACCAAGCTCTGAAAGCACAGCATGGACTCCACATTTTTATCTTGGAAAATGGAGATGAGGACACAGTGTCCTCATCTGAAAAGAAGAAAAGGATCTCACAGCACAGGATTAAGTGAAAAGCACTGTTTGCACGAGAAGGTCTCAGCCATGCAGAAGCATTTGCATCCCCTCCTTCACCCACAGCAATGGCTGGGAATATCCAGGATTGAAACCCCAGCCTGGTCCCAGGGCCCTCATAAGGCCCAAGCCCCACTGTGATGCCTCAGGTTTAGCTTTTCTGTTTTTCAGATCCAAGAGTATTAGCTCAAAGGACTCTAATTAAATAACTGCCAACAGAATACTGAGTAAATACAATAACATAACTACAACTTCAATAAAAAAACCCCTCAAAATTTTTTATCTTCATCCCCCAAGCATTAAACACAATAAAAGCCTGTCTGGGGCTGAATTCTTCTGGTCACTTTGTTGTGGTCTCTGTTTATACTTCAAAAGTTTAACTGCTCATATTCATGTTCTACTTCTTCCTGGACTAGTGGAAGTTGGAACGAGAGGGTCTCCAGAGTTCCCTCCTGATGTTGGTTTGGCTTTTGCCTTTTTTTTTTTTTTTTTATATATATTCTCTGTATTTTTCACACATATATTTGTAGCTCTGTAGCCTATTGTATTAGTGGCTTGTTTTCAGTACTTTTCCATGGCCTTTCCTGAGGCAGAAAGAGAACATAAATTCCAGAGCTCCAAGCTCCAGGGGGCACAAGGCCCCAGTGCTGTCTTGGTTCTTGGGAACCAAGGCTAAGAACAACTCTTGGAGATCCAGAAGATCTAAGGAGGCTCTAGAGAAGTGGCCTGACGTGGGGGGAATTGCATCACCCCTTGTCCTCCTCATTGGTGCTTTTTAACAATCATGCTAATTTCCCAAAACCTAGAAATGTGTACTCATCCCTGTAGGGGTGGGCTTTGTGGACAGCTTTCCATAATTGCTCCTGAAGGCTGTCATTAGAGATCTGCTCTTTTGTTACCTCCTTACAAAAATTATTAATCAAGTTTCATTTCCAGATTGGAGAAAGGCAACATCGAACCCAAACCACTCTATGAATCTGTGATTTGATGCTCTGCTTGTAACGTTTGTAACTCCTCAGAGTTCAGGGTATTTTAGCCCAACAGCTCCTCCTGAAGAGGTTCACAGCCACAACCCCCCAGGACAATTCATAGCAAAAAAATGTGAGGGGTCTGCACAAAGCACAGGAGGTGGGTGCTCCAAAACACCTGGCTGTGCCATTTGGGAGGAAAACATCCCCTAAAATGTTCCTGGCAGGTGGGTGCTGCTGCTACAGCCAGGGAAACACCAAACAGAACCAGCACCTGAAGAGTCCAACCCAGCCAGCAGCGAGGGGAGAGAACCTCCAGAGAGCCATTAAACCTAAAGCACTGCGCTGCTTTTCATCTTCAAAGCACCTTCAAACCAGCATCTAATTAATTTTTACAGCAGCCCTGTGTGCTCAGGTGCCTCAAGCATCGTCTCTGTTTGTGGATACAAAGAGCCAAAGGTGGTGGAATTTGTTCCAGACCAAAAGGAGTCTGTGCTGAGGTGCAGGTGGGTGTTGTATTTGCACCACAAACCTGTCCAGGTTACACTTCCAAGCAAAAGGATTTAAAGACAAAGAGGAGAATTTAATCTCTTTAAGTGGAACAGGGATCTAAACAATTCCACAAGGCAGTTGCACCAAATGATGGCAACTTCCAGTGGCTCCAGGTGCAAGAAGGCTGAGGCAGTTGGGGTTGGTCTGCTGGAGCAGAGGGAAATGTTTCCAGTTCTCATCACCCTGGGCTGATGGACTCTGTGCATTACAACAGCAGCACGGGTAGAATTGGGCCCTTTCTCTTTAAAGGATCTCCTTCCACGGGTATTTCATTGAAATTGAAAGTTGTGCCCAGGTTCTCACCTCAGGAGCTCAGCAAACAGGATATCAGGGAAGCACAGTTCAGTGCACTGCAGAGGGAATGCATTAATTCATCCAGAAAGGAAACATGACTGGCTGAATTTCCTTTCTTTCCTTCCTTTCCTTCCTTTCTGTGACTCAGCCTTTTGAAAGTAAAGAGGAAAAAGAAAAAACCCTAAAGGCATTAAAATCACAAAGGACCATTCCCAAAATCTTTGGTGCACCCCTGCTCATGCTGTGGAAAACCTTCTGTGCTGGATGTGGAGCAGAGCAGGAGGGAGGTGCCTCCAGCAGGGCAGGCTCTGGTTCTTGAAGTTAAATCTGGGGGGTTTTGTGCTGTGCAAGAGGGTAGAACAAGTTCAGTATGGAGGCAACAAATAAATGGCCAGAAATGGAACATTACCCTGGGATTTCAGACTGGATTTCAGACTGGATTTCAGGTGGATGTGGCCGGTGGATGTGGCCCTTCCATCCCCTCTGTATGAGAAGAGCATGCCTGCTCCAACTGCCCTTCCCAGCCCTTTCAGAAACCCAGGAATGCTGGAATGGTTTTGTGCAGTGGTGCAGAAGCTGCAGGTAAACTGCAGCTGCTCTTTCACAGCTTCTTTTTTTATCAAAGCTTTTCCAGAGCCCTTTGGGAGCCAGAGGCCCATCACAGAAATTGCTCAGATTCAAATGCAGAGAAACCCAAATTATTTTACATTTTCCTTTGGACTTATGAACCAACTCAAGCCCTGTTCTTGCCTGTATCTTGTGACAGTTTAGGTCTCTTTTTCTTGTGCACACAGCTGGCACAGGCACTGGCTGAGGAGATCTTCTCCACATTTACTGGAAGCGATGTGTTTGCATCAATAAACCTGTGGGTAAGCACAAAGACAATGCATTTGCATCCTCTACAGCCCAGATTCTCTGCCAGGGAACCCCTTCAGCAGGAATTCAGAGCACCTCATTTAGAGGCCTTCCTTTTTCTGGGAGCTGGAAAGAGGCTGAAATAAACTGTGCAAAAGCCAAATTCCTCCAGTTTACTGCTCCAAGGCTGCAGCTGCACCAAACTGCAAAGGGTCCTTGGCCACTGTCAAAGTCACCAGCTCCTGGACACCAAAAATATCCTGATATTCAGACTCAGGGCATGATTAACAAGTACAATTTATCCCTGGATTTAAAGGAAAGGGCTTAAAACCCAGCTGAGAATTGCAGCATTTTGCGCCCCTATAAGTGATTATGCAAAATTCAGTTCTTTAGGAGTCAGGTTTGCTCACACCATGCAGGACATGGGTTTTACTCCACGCCCTCACCCCCCTTCTGGAACAACATCCAGGCTGGCTCACAATAAAATTTCATAAAAGAGATTTCAGTCTTGGCCTAAGACTTGGCACAAGGAGTCCCAGCCCAGAATAGATTTTTACGGGAAGTTAAAAACCTCTGGGGAAAAAAAAAAAAAAAAAAAAAACAAAACAAAACAAAACAAGCTTTAAAGTGAACCATCAAGAGTCTCAACAGAGCTATGGCAGCAGTTCAGTGCACAATATATACATTGTGTGCAATGCATATAAGAATGCCATAATTACACCCAGATGGGTACAAACATAGATTCACTCTGGCCATGAGTAATACCTCATGATTGCAGAAAAAAAGAAGCCAAATGCCTATTTTAAATCAGCAGAGTTTGAGGGGGGGAAATGCGACCTCTCCCTGATGGGGATGTGACAGAAAATGAGTATTTTTTGTCAGCACCACTGTTGTGTGTGGCACCATCCCCTGGTCCTGCAGCCACTTGCCCACCTCCAGCTGTTCCCTTCCCAGTGGTTTTCCTGGCTGGATTATTAAATATGATTTCCTGTTTTAAAAAAGCTCCTGGCTGGCTCTGCACTGCAGCAGACTCCAGATATCCGTGTCAGTTAAAGAAAGAGAGGTTTCCTGCTGCCATCCCAATAAAGATCCCTTCAGGCGGAGGTGCCACCTGTCCTTGTTTAGCACTGGAACTGCTCAGCCTCATTCCACCATGTTTTAGAACATCTTTGCAGTGGGGGAAAGGGTGCCTTCAGTTTTAGCTTTCATATTTTTCAGATTCTGTGCTGCTTTAGTGTGTAACTCTGAGCTTCATATTAAGTGTTAGCAAGTTCTCCTCACAGGTAGGCAGACAAAACATTTCCAGCTTCACCAAGGACAACTGGTACAAACTCCAGGCCCAAGAGCATAAAGAATGTGAATTGAAGAGAGAAAAACAAGCAGGATGGGACTGGATGGGCTAAAGCTGGAATTGGACAATGAACTGCAATCTGCACATGGAGCAGAGCTGATCCCAGGGAGAGACCCCGTGAGCGCTCGTGCATTTTGGGACCATTTTGGTTCATCTTGGGTGCAGCCCTGGCTGGGCTCTTGTGCTGCCCAAGGTGGATTCATGGAGGAGATCCTTTGAATAAATCCCTGCTTTATTCTGTAGCTCTGTCCAGCCTCTGTTCTAGGCCAGCCTTCTCAAGGCATCAGTTCCTCCTCTTCTTTCCTCTCCCTGGCTGCTGCTGAGGCCTCTCCTTCTGTCCCTGAATATCCAGGCTTCTCCTTGCCTTGCACACTCCATACTGGGAATTTTTTTGAGGCTGGCTGGGACCCCAGCATTGCATCCACACTCAAAAAAATCATTCTGCATTCCTGGGGATCCTGGGGTCATTTAAACCCCCCTGGAGCTGCACTCAGCCTGGTGCCAGGGCTGGACCGTGGGTGACTGGGCAGAGTTTGGATTCCCTTTATTGCTCCTGGCTTTGGGATGGAGTCACTGGGCATTCAAACAATGCCTGGTGAGTGACCTGCAAATGTTAAAGCCACAGGGGCTGATGGATCTGACCCCAAAAGATGGAGGACTCAGCTGTCCCTGCAGGGCTGAGCAGGCTCAGGGCAGTGCACAGAGAGCCTGGAGCTCGGGATGTGACCCCTGAGAATGCACAGACACAAAAGGGCTGGGGCTGAGGGCTGCTCTAAGTGCTCCCAGCTGCCCCAAGGATGCATTTGGGTCCATTACTGCAGCAAAGCAAACCCAGAATGTGTTACACACAGAGAGGGCACAAAGGAGCAAATGCAGACACTAAAAACCCAGCAGTGTTTGCAGCATTAAAACCCACACCAGCAGCCAAGAGAAAACCACCACACTCAGCTCTGTCCCTCAGTGACAACCCCTGAGACAGAAGGATGGGATCTCTGACTTTCTGCAGCAACACAGAAAAAGGTGACCACAAAAAGAGATGTGACTTGTAACATTTCAGGCTTTTTTCTAAGAAACAAAACCATCCCCAGGAGCATGAGTGCAAAGCTCAGAGGGAAGGACAAGCAGTTTAAGATGGGCCATGTAAAAACACCTTTTCTCCCAGCCCCAGATTTGAAGTGTGAGGCTGCCTTAGTTCACCTGTGCATTTATTGCATATTTTTCTAAAAAAATTAAATTCCTACCTGGTTTTCCAGCTCTGTCCCTCCTCTTTAGGTTAACACACACAAACATCACCCTCACCCCTCCTGGAAGAGCATGCTTGACTCATCATTATTGTCCAGCCAGATTTATGGCTCTAAAACCTTCTGGTTACTAAGCTGAATGTCATTTTTATTTACTGGCCTCTGCCTCTTCTATGAGCTGCATGTACTTATTGGATCATTTTATCCTCTGAATTCCCACCTCTTCAGCTAAAGAGAGATTTTACCAACATCCCATCCTGTGTGTGCTGCGGCAGAACAGTTTGTTTAACTTCTGAGAATTCCAAGTTCTCCTGGGTTGTCATCCATCAGCTCAGGAAAAACTGGGAGTTAAGGGCTGCAAGAGGAGAGGCTGGAAGAGGAGGAGGAGACCGAGGAAATTCAGACAAAAGGTAAGATGGGGCTGAACTGCAGGGGCTGTGTTTGGCTTTAAATTCCTGCAGGCTGCAGCTCCCGGGGAACAAAGGAATGCAGGATATCAGCGGCAGCACTCAGACCCTGAGGAGCAGATGGTGCTGCTGCCATCAGGACAGCTCATTGTTTCTCACCTCCTCTCTCCCCCAGCCACATTCTCCTCCCCAGCATCTGCACCCTCTGTTTGCTTTGGTTTTGCTTCCATCTCCTTCCCCAGACATCCCTTTGGAGGGTCCCTTTTCCCAGCCGGGAGAACTTCCTGCCGTTTATTCATCCTCTGCAGCAGAGAGCCTGCCTTGTCTGCTGCCCCGTGGCAGCCAGGGCCTTTAGGGGCATTGTTCCAATTATTTTGAATTTCCAGCTTGTTCCTGTACCTTAGGAACATTAAGAAATGGTTGCATTCTCTTGTCTAGCTGTTCTGTAGGGACTGACCCCTACCTGAGCTCAAAAATAATGAGAAATTTAATGAGATTCTGTTCAGAGGATGGGATCACACTTGAAAATGTCATTGTCTCGTTGCCTCTCACAGGACAGACCAAGCCAAACCTCTCTACACTTGTTCCAAATCATCCTTCCTTCCCCACAGCTCCCATTCCCATGAAGGAGGGGATGGCTGGAAGCAGAATAATCTAACAGAAACATAAACCAGAACCAAAGAAACTGAAATAGCCACTGGATCCTTCAGCACAGGAACTGCTGGAGCCTGTCCCACCTCTTGCTCCATAAAGTTGGATCACCAAGTTCCTCTGCTTGATTTCTTAATTTACAAAGTGCATTGTTTTGGGAAAAAAACAGGGCTTCTGTCTGTCCCTGCACAGGGCTGTCATCCAGAATACACAACAGCTTCAAACAAAACCTATGGCCCCTTCCCACCTCATGACATGCTGGGAAAATCCTGATTTAAGCCCCAAAACCTGGTCTGGTGTTCAAGGATGCACCAGGAGGCACCACAGGTGTTCTGGACACAATTTTGCTCCTGTTTCCCACCACCTGTAGCAGATGAAAATCCCATGTAAGCAGCATCTGAATTTTCCAAATAATTCCTTGTGAAAGGAGATGGAGCAGGGGAAAGCACCCCTCTCCACCGAGAAATGGGACAGGGAAACAACCTCTGGGAAAGCTCCTGCAAGAGGGAAGCAGGAGAATTTGGGGATGCTGGAGCTCACTGCTGCTTGTGGACAGAGCTCTGGGGTTAATTTCTGGCCCAGGAGTGAGTGTTCACACAAACACTGACACTGAAGCCTCCAATTGTGTTTCCCTGGACAAACCCAGCACATGACTCTGCCTGCCTCCCGAGCTCCCTGATCAAACCAAGGCTGGGAACAACCTCGTGTCTAAAACAAATAACATTTCAGGGCAAACCTTCTGTTTACAGACACAGAGAGGAGATTTTTCAGCAGTGAAACAACAGAAATTGTTTGTCCAATATCTCAGCAGCAAGTGTGTTCCTTAGCAATGAAAGATTGAGTTGGGAGGGGGAATAAATAAATCAGAAGTCATAGAAAATTCAAACTACAGTAGGCAGGGAGTCCTAAGGAAGAAAGTTATGGCCAGATATTTTCCTTTTCCTTTTCCTTTTCCCTCCTTCTCCTTTCCTTCCGTATCAGAGTTGGAGACCTGAGCCCAGGTAAATCCCACCTGGACAAGGTAGATCTGGTCACATTGTGTGCAGAATTTAGCTTTTAATAAGAAAAGGCTCTGTAAAGAGCAAGCTGGAAGGTGAAAGGCTGGGCCCCATGCTGGAGCAAACAGGAACAATAAAGGTAATGAAGTGGTTTGGTACCACCTGATTTGGATCTAAGGAAGAATTGTTTTTACAGTGAGGATGGAGAGACAGAGCAGCTGTGGCTGCCCCATCCCTGGAAGTGGGTAGCATTTCTCACACTGGGATAGTGGAAGGTGGAATGTGGCAGGAGTGGGACAAGGTGACCTTTGAAGCTCCCTTCTACCCCAAACCACTCTGAGCCCAGTCCTGCTCCTATTGTGTCACCTCTGATGTCCCCTATCAGCTCCAGGGCCGGGCAGGGCACTCACAGGGCTGGGGAAGCTGCACATGGGGACAATCCCCAGTTTGGGGGGACCCTGCTGCAGCCTGCCAGCACTGGCCCAGCCTCCCACACCCTCCAGCCCTGCACACACCAACCACTCACAGGATGAACAAGCCTCTGCACGTCCCAGCTCAGCCTAAACCCCTGAAAATCGGGAGGAAATTCCCCAGAGCACTGTGCAAGGGTACCCTAATCCTAGGAAACAGTGGGAGCCCAGATCCCTGCACACCTTTGGGGAGGGGGAGCAGGGAAACCGTCAGAAAAACAGTAAAAAGTGACACTGGAGTGACAGGGTGTGCTGTGTGACTGGGACATCCCAGAGCACCTGGTGGCACCTGGCACCCAGCAAGGGACAGGGCCAGCACTCCAGGAAATGATGGGGAAGAAGGATTCCATGCTTTAGAGAAAATACTGCCTTGAAACTGTGAGGGTGTGGGAAATGGATTTGTAGAGAATTCTCAAAACTAACGGAAGACTCACACAGTGTACATCTGTATGCAAACCTTGAAATAAGAAATGATGACTTCTGTCTCAAGACAATGGGATGAGCTCACTCCATCTGATCTGCCTGCGAGGGGAGAAATTGAAAAACATGGATTCAGAACTTGCTGATGGCAGGAATACAGGCAGTGGTGCAGCGATGGATGCAGTGATAAATGCAGTGATAGATGAAGGGATGCAGGCAGGGGCACGGGTGCAGGGGTGGTTGCAGTAATGGATGCAACTTGAAGCATTTAGAAGAAATTTGAAGCGGTTTGAAACAGCCTGAAGGAATTTGCAGCATTTTGAAGCGATTTGAAGCAACCTGAAATGGTCTGAAGCAGTTTGAAGGGATTTGAAGAGATTTTAAGCAGTTTGAAACGGTTTGAAGGAGCTTAAAGCGGTTATAAGTGATTTGAAGAGGTTTGAAGTTATTTGAAGGCATTTGAAGTGATTTTAGAGCGGTTTGAGGCGATTTGAAGCAGTTTAAAGCGGTTTGAAGTGACTTGAAGCGGTTTCATGTGGTTTGAAGTGACTTGAAGTGGTTTCGAGCAGTTTTAGGCGGCTTGAAGCGGTGTGAAGCGATTTGAAGCGGTGTGAAGCGATTTGAAGCGGTTTGAAGCGGGCGAACCCGGCCGCGCTCTCCGCGCCCCCTGCCGGCGCCTCAGCGGGGCGTGTGAGGCCGCGGGACTACAGCTCCCATGTGGCGCCGCGGCGGCGCCGCGCGCGCGCAGTGCGGTCCCCCCCCCGTGCGCGCCGGAGGCCCCCGCGCCGCCCAGGCGGGAGCGCGCGCGGCGTTCCGGGGGGGAGCGCGCGGCTCGCATCTTTTGTGTGTGTGTGCGCGCGCGCGCCGGGCGGCTCGCCCCTCGGCGGGGCCGCGCGGGGGACGGCTCTTTGTGCGCGCGCCCTGCCCCCAGCCCGCCGGGGGACAATGTCTCAGCCCCGAGGTGAGAGCGCGGCGCGCGTGCACGCGCGCGCGTGCAGCCGCGGGTGGGTGCGCGCGTGCGTTTTCCGCGCGCGTGCGTTCCACGCGTGCAGCCGCGCGTGCAAGGGCTGCGCGGGCGCGCGTGCATGCGTGTGCACGCTCGTGCGCGCGCGCGTGCACTCGCTTGTGCAACTCGTGTGTGTGTGTGGGGGGGGGGTTGCGCGCGCGCATTCGCTTGTGCAACTTGCGGGTGCACGCGCAACCGGGCACGCAGCCGCGCGTGCAAGCGCGCGTGCAGCCGCGCGTGCACGGGCGCGGGTGCACGTTGCACGTGCATGCACGGGTGCGGGTGCCCGCGCGTTTGCACGCCCGCCTTGCTTGGGGGGTCGCCGCCCCCGGTGCAGCTCCCGGTTGAGCTCCGGTGCCGCTGCCGCTCCCGGTGCAGCTCCGGTGCAGCTCCGGTGCAGTCCCGCCGCGTTTCCTGCTCGCCGGCGGTGCAGCCTGTCCCGGGATGAGCGAGCCCCTCGCCTGCCTTTGGCACGGCCCGGAACGAGCGGGGGGTGTTGGAGGAGCAGCTGCAGCCGGGGCTCGGCGCGGGGTTAAAGCAAACTTTTAAACAAGTCCGCGAGGGAGATGAAAGGTGAAACTGGAGTGGAGTTAGCAGGAATTAAATATATACCTATGTTTCCATGGGAAAGTATTGTTCTCGTGCCAGCGCTGAGATCATTTTCCACCCATTTCTCTCCCCCACCTCCCCTCTTTTAATATTTGGTAACTTTTGGTCGGAGGCAGCAGTGGGGTTTGTCACACCAGCAAGCTCCGAGCGTGCAAAAAGGCAGGAATGGAGCATTTGGGAAGTGCAGGAATTGGGTATTAGGGAGCTGCAGAAGGGCAGGAATGGAGCGTTTGGGAACTGCAAGAACAGGAGCATTTTGGAGCTGCAGGAATGGAGCGTTTAGGAGCTGCAGAAGGGCAGAAGCTGAGAATTTAGAAGTTGCAAAAGGGCAGGAATTATGCATTTTGGAGTTGCAGGAATTGTGCATTTTGGAGCTGCAGAAACACAGGACTAGAGCATTTAAGAGCCGCAGGACGGAAGCATTTTGGAGCTGCAGAATTTGACAGTTTAGGAGTTGCAAAAGGGCTGGAGTTGGACATTTGAGAGCTGCAGGAATTATGCATTTTGGAGCTGCAGAAATTATGCATTTTGGAGTTGCAAAAGGACAGGAATTATGCATTTTGGAGCTGCAGAAATTATGCATTTTGGAGTTGCAAAAGGACAGGAATTATGCATTTTGGAGCTGCAGGAGTTATGCATTTTGGAGCTGCCGAAGTTGAGCATTTAGGAGTTGCAAAAAGGCAGGAATTACGCATTTTGGAGCTGCAGGAGTTGAGAATTTCGGAGTTGTAAAAGGGCAGGAATTGGGCATTGTGTTGCTGCAGAATCAAGCATTTTGGAGTTGCAGAAGTTGAGAACTTAGGAGTTGCAAAAGGGCAGGAATTACGCATTTTGGAGCAGCAGGAATGGAGCATTTTGGAGCTGCAGAAGTCGAGTGTTTAGGAGTTGCAGAAGGGCAAAGCTGAGCGTTGAGGAGCTGCAGAAGGGCAGGAGTTGAGCCCCGAGGAGCAGCGGGAGGGGGTTTGGGAAGGGGACAGCGGTGATTTATTTCTGCCAGCGTGGTGGTGGCAAAGAGCACTGGCTCTTTGCTTTTTAACTCGCTGCTTATTCCAGAGTGCCTCTGCCTTGTGCCCTTGCAAGGGCGGGAGGGGGCAGGCTGGGAGGAGGTGGAGAATTTAATATTGCAAAAATGCTGCGGGAATGCAACAGGGAGAGCTTTAAGGAGGAGTAGCTGCGGCCATTCATTGTGAAAATCCATGCCCGTGACACAGATGCAGCTTTTGGAGCTTTTGGAAGTGCTTGGATTGGATGTTGCAGCTTGGCTCTCCCTGCATCCTGCAGCCCTCGCACATATTTGGGATTTTGGGGGTGAGAGGCAGCGTGTGGCCTGGCAGAAGCAGGTCCCAAAGTGGGTTTGGAGCTCGTGTTGTGTTTGTTTGTTTATTTATTTATTTATTTATTCAAACTAAGCCTTCCACAATAACCCTTGCAAGGGAGGACGTTGGCAAGGAGGTGCCTGCACAGCTCTTGCCACACAGTTTTCCTTTGTAAAAGAAAAATGTAAAGTTGTTGTATAATTTATTCCTAATTTGGGTTTGCTGCAGTCATCTTTTCCAGCCGAGCAGGGAATTGTAAAAGTTTCCGATGCAAAGGGCCAAGGAAGTTTGATAATGCAGGATTGAACCCGGGGATACCCAGAGCCCCCTGCCCCTGCCAGGAGGGTCCTTGGGGGGACAGGGGGTCCCCAAAAAGCCTGGGGGTGGCAAAGGCTGAGCGTGCAGAGGTGGTGACAGGCAGGGAGCTGTGCTGGTGGCCCTGCAGGGGTGCTGAGTGTCCCCCAGCAGGGCCTTCTGCGTCCTGCCCAGTACCAGGAAAAGGGAGGATGGAAGTAGCCAACCCACAAAACATGATCTCAATGAATGGCATCATTCTTGACTCCCTTTGCCGTCCTCCTCGCTCTCTGCAGCACCAGTGCCTGCATTCCTGGCGCAGATAACTTTTCCCAGCTCAGCTGTTCAGGCCCAGCTTTTGCTCAGGAAGGGGTTTCAGCTCTGGGCTTTGCAGCAGAGGTGTCGTTCCTTGGGATAATCTGAGTTTTGGGATCAGCTTTCATGTGTTGCACAGGAGGTTCCTCAGCAGCTCTGGAAAGTACAGCCCAGAGCCCCAGCCAGCTGCTGAGCCCTCTCCCTGCTTTGAATCCTTTCCAGAGTTGTTCTGAGAATTTGCCAGAGATTAATGTTTTTGATGCAGCGTAGCAGGGGGACATGTGAGCAGCAGAGTTGTTCTTACTCCCTGCAAGGGATCCCACCTGGTTCAGGGAGACCCTACCTGTGCTATGCAAAAAAATGGGGGGGATTTGCTTCCTGCACAGTCTGTAAAGGGTAAAACTCCCATGGAATTCAGAAACAACACTTTTCTTCTGGCCCTTTCTGCAGCAGGAATGAGCAGATGCCTCCAGCATTGTGTTCAGGGTTCTGAGCCACCTTGCCTGTCCCTGCTGGGCTCCCTGAGGGTCCACCCAAATACAGAACTCACCTGAAGTCAAAGACACCCCTGCATTTCACCCTGTGCTTGTTCATTCCCTCTTTCAAGCTGCAGACTTGGTACTATTTGTTGGATGTAGCAACCCTTAGCAAATCAGCTTTTCCTGAGCACGGCAGGTTCCTGCAGCCTGTTCCTCACCTTCAGAGATGGGGCTGCTCTGGCCAGGAGGGCCTTGATATTAATGGGAACTCAGAAGTTGAATCCTTGCCCAAATCCAGCCCGTTTGGCTGTCATGACTAATAGGATATTATTTTGGAAGGGGGGGAGGGGGGGGGGAAGAGGAAGTCCATATTAATTTCAAGCCAAGCACAGTCTAAGGCTGTAAATCTGGACTCTGGTGACAGCAGATATATGCAGGAGTCTCCCAAATTCCTTGCAGCGGGTGGAATTATTCCCAAAGCCCACATGGGAGAAAATACCTGCAAATATGCAAATTTCTTCATTGCAATAAGAAAAGGGAAGGGGGAGCAGTACCCACGAGAGCACTGATTCATAAATACACTGAAATGATGTTTAAACTAAGTATTGCTGCCTGTTGATCTCACACCTAAGCCTCAGGCTCCTGTTTCAAATACAATTTTCAGTGCTCCAGCTGCAAAGGGAAGCTGAGATTATGAGCAGCACATCCCACGTGATGCTGGCTGAGCATGCACCCTATGGACTTTGACCAAAGGCCCTGCACCTAGTCCAAATACCACAGTTTTATGTGAAACACTCATGTTTTCCCCAGCCAGAAGTCTCAGTGGAGCCAGCTGTAAAGCTGAAATATTCCTTGTTGTTGGGTTTTTTGCAGCCCTAGGTAGGTGGCAGGTTGTTGCTGGTGTAGGATTAACCTGCAAGCAGCTCCTGTGGGTTGTGCAATGTGAATTTTGCCTCATCAGCAGCACCTCAGCTTCTCCCCACTCACACACTCCCATGACACAGGCACTTGGCAAGGGCACAGCCAGCAAAGCCGTGCCACGGTCAGCCAGGTGCAAGCCTAGCAAAGCCTGGACTAGCAGCAAATTTCAACTGGAGTTGTTGATTTATTCTTAATTAATTTTTTTTTAAGGGTGCCCTGTTGAATTAGTTTAGGTGCTGTGCTGCAGTTCTGGAAGTGTGCCTGCTTTGGGTTAATAGGGGGCAAATGTTTATAAAGAGGTTTAAAAACCTCGTGCAATGCCAGGCTGGAGGAATTACCCAGCTTGGGAAGAGGAAAATGTAGTTGGGGCAAAACGTATTTGGCTGGAGATGAGCCAAAGCTGTGCCCAGGTGAGAGCTGAGACACCTGGGTGAGCCCCTGCTCTGCCCCAAGGAGGTGTTTGTCCTGTCCCCATGTCCCAGCAGGTCCCAACATGTCCCAACATGTCCCAACACCACTGCTCAGGCCAGCAGCTCCCTGCTGCTACCCAGGACATATTTAATATTTAAAAGCTCCAACTAGGAGCAATTCTAGCAATAAAAGTGCCAAGTTACAGGAGGAAGGGAGCAGAGAGCTGAGTGCTCCTGCCAGGCTCCTCAGTGCTTCTTTTTATTTTGGCTCCTTTTTATTTTGGTGTTTAAGTCACCAAAACCTGGGGGCTTCCTTGGGGCTGAATTCCCTCCCCTGACACATCCATGAGCTGCTAAGGTGAAGCAAATGATGCTCCATGAAAACCACAGGAGCAATTTGGAGAGATGAGACACTTCACGTGGAACGTGGTGACAGCAGGTTTGAGATTCTGGACCCCCTGGTTGAAAATACACAAGATTATTTAAAAATTGCCTTTTCTCCCCAAGCAATGCCTGTGTTTGCTGTCACTTGGGCTTTTTCTCTTTCTGAAAAGAGCTGTGACAGCACCTCTAGAAGCCTCTCCGAAAAGGATTGAAAACCAACACACCTGAAAAAAGCTGGAAAAAGAAGAATAGTGTGGGAGTTTTGTTAGCACAGGAGTGGGGATGCTTCTCCAGCCCTCTGCAAATGCACTTGGAGGCCCAGAGCTCCTTAGCCTGGTCGTTGTGATGGTTCCCAGCCCTGCCCCAAGGGATTCACCCCATGAACTTGCATTCCTGATGCTGCTCCAGCTCCAGAGGCAAAGTTCTGCCCTTCCCAGGGGGTGAAAGCACAGGGCAGGTCACAGCTGGGATGGCAGCAGTGGCACAAGCAATTCTGGGCAAGAATAACTCACCAGGAGACCCTTCCTGCGGTCACTCACGTTTTGGGGTCCATTTTGGGGTGCATTTACAAGTTGGCAGCATCATTAGATGAAATGTTGAGTCAGCCTCCAGTGGCCAGGGAGATTGCAGGAGTGTTCTTTCGGTTTGAGATGTGGACGGAGCTATAATTAAAGAAAATAAAAATCTGTTTCATTACCTGTGGAGCTCCTTAGCTCCCTTCCTTAGGGCCTGTCTGGGAATAGTTTAAGGGATTAGCATTATCAGCTCGAGCAGTGTTAGCAGGGAAGCAGATGCAGGAGGCTGGAGCTGTGCCACCTCAGATATTATGGGCTGTGGTGGCCAAGTGGTGAAGGCCATTGGGTGCAATTTCCATAGCTGCTCATTGCGCAAAAAGTTGGGGTTTTTTTCGTTTTGTTTTTTGTTTTTTTTTTTTTCTTTTGTCTTCCAAATCCACAATATTCTGCACTTGACAAGTGTGAATGGAAAACTGACTCCTGCTCAGTGGCCTTGGCTCAGTGAAAAGCAGTTTGGAGAGGGGAAGTCTGAGCCTGTTGCTTGTAGGGCTTTCTCTTGCCTCAGAGCCAGAATTAAACCCATCCTTCCAATCTCCCCATCCTTTCCAACTGGGGATTCCAAACACAGAGGGTTCATCCCACCAGGACAGTCTCTGGGGTGCTGAAGCATTTCTGAGTCATCTTTCCTTTGGACATAGTGCAGGGAGTGCTGCACATCCTCTCTGGGAGCTCCAAGAAGCCTCTGGTGCATCGCTGGTGCTGTCAGAGCTGGGGCAAATCCCTCTGGATCTGCATCCCACCCTCAAGCAGGAGCCTGAATTTGGAGGGGCAGGGTCAGAGATGGCATCAGGGGAAGCTCAGGGGTAGGAGATGCTCTGGCTGCATCCCCCAGTTGCTGTTGGAGCAGTGCCTGTGGCTTTTTGGGCTGCAAAATCTGAGTGCTGTGAAGCCCAATGCAAACAACCTCTGCAGCTGGGGTAGGGTTTCAGATTTGTAAGAGAAAAAGCATTTTTTTCCCCTACTCTAGCAGGAAAACTTCACAACGCTGAGCTGAGCTGATCCAGTTTCTTGCTGGTGCTGTTTTGTTAGCCTACTTAGCCTGCAATTTTATCATCAAGGCTGGGTTTTCTTAGCCTGCACCCAGGCAGATCAAAAATCGTGAGAACTGAAGCCACTTTTACTGCATTCAGATGAAAACGGGTGGGGGGGGGGCGAAAAAAAAGAAAGAAAAAAACCGAGCAGAAGTTGCAGATGAGATGCCAAAGATAAGGCAGCAATAGCAAATCAGTGCAGGAGTCAACACTTGACTGTGTCTGCAAGAAGAGGCCTTTAATGAAGGCTGAATCAGCACGGACTTGGGAGCTGCTTTTGAAGGAGAATCTTTTTTCTAAACAAAAATACGTAATTACACTCAATGAAAAACGCTTATCA
Organism: Onychostruthus taczanowskii; assembly: GCF_017590055.1. Lineage (NCBI taxonomy): Eukaryota > Metazoa > Chordata > Aves > Passeriformes > Passeridae > Onychostruthus > Onychostruthus taczanowskii. The sequence continues at coordinate 6,740,028 of NW_024500350.1, forward strand.
GTGCCAAATGGCCCCAGAGCTTCGTGTGGCTGCTGTGTGCAAGCCCCAGGCCCGGTGGTTTTTGTGCCTGTGCTCATCCTGCAGTGGGGGCTGATCCCCGACTGCCTCACTCCTGCCTTCTCACAGGGCTTATTCCACACTCAAGCAACAAGTTATAAAAATTACAGCTTCTCTCCGTGGTATCATTCCTCTTGTGAATGTTTTATTGCTTCTGCAGTAGTTCAAGGTCAGATACAGAAAATGACTCAAAAGTCTTTTGTTGTTCTGAGAGCTCTAAAGTGACGGAAGGCCCAATCCAGCAAAGACAAACCTTCCCAGAGAGCCAAAAGAGACTGGAGAAAGAATATTTTAAAGGCAAACCCAGCACTGATTACTGAATTTTTGAAATAGGTTTGGATTAGATATTAAGAGAAAATCATTTCCTGTGAGGGTGGTGAGGCACAGTGTGCCCAGAGAGGCTGTGGCTGCCTGGAGGTGTCCACGACACCCCTGGAAGTGTCCAAGGCCAGGCTGGACAGGGCTTGGAGCAGCCTGGGACAGTGGAAGTTATGAGATGAGCTTTAAGGCCTCTTCCAACCCAACCCAACCCAACCCATTCCATGATTGGGTGATTTTTCCCTGGATTTGCTCCGTTCTGTCTGCTCTCACATCTTTGGCGTGCAGCAGCCCCGCTGCAGTCACTGCCTCAGGTCCCTGCACGTAGGAGGGGAACGATCCCTGCCACAATCCCTGCCAAAGCAGGGCGCTCTGCCTGCAGGGTTGGTTTGTGCAGCACCAGGCACAGCCCTGGGCACGGCTCCTTCTTGCAGGGCACCTCTCCAGCCCTGGAGTTGGAGCCACACTTCCCAGCTTGGGTTTCAGCACAGCCCCTTTTTGCTAGGGCTGCTTTAATTGCCTGCAGTTAGGGTCTCCAGTGCTGCAAAAGTATGAAGAAATAAAATCCAAGCTTTGTGAGGGCTGGGATTGATTTCTTCTCTCAACCAGCTGATGCTGTGACCTTTTAGAAAGGAACTGACAGCCTGTGACTGTGGGGTTTGTGCATGTGATTGCACAGGGTTAAAGCACAAATATGGGATAGTTTTATCCAAGGAGAGGAGCACCTGTGGGAGCTGAGAGCAGCGCAGGAAAGAGACAGGGACTTTACATGCTGTCATCAAAATGCCAAAACCCTTTTGGGCTAAGCTACATCTTAAGTAGATTTGTTTAAGCACTTGACAAAAAGGCCTGGAGCAGAAGTCAGAGGCACAGAGAGTGCAGGGGATCACCCCAAGCCCTGAAGAAGGAGGTCAGGGTCTGGCCAGAGGTGCAGACACAAGTCTGACCATGATTTCCTTACCGTTTTGGCATCAGCAACAGGACAGGGAAGCTGCTGCAGCTGAATGTGAGCACCACTGAGGTCTGGGATGGGGAGATGAGGATAAATCCTGCAGTCAGTCTCTTGTAGGTTCACCTCTCTGAAGAGAAAGATGCGGCTGGTTAATGCAGAAGTTCCCTCCCAAGCAGACCTTGGTACTTAACTGTGTTAATTAAATGCTTTCAAAAACCACAAGATTGACCTTCGCTGCTTGCCCACAGATTTTTCTCTCATTTAACAAGCAGAGGGTTGTCAGAGTAGCCTGTTAAAGGAGAAGAAAGGCAATGCTCTAATACTGTTGGGTTTTGACCTGTTCCAAAGTGTTTTTCTGCTTTTTAACTCCTAAGAGATGAAAACCACAATCCCTTAACAATCTTCCAGGAGAAACCAGGCTGAGACATGGAGTTCTTGGCTGAAATAAGGCATAAAATAGCGAACAGAGTTAAAATCTAAGTTTTTTAGGTATCTATGGAATATGCCAAGACAGCCATCATATCTACAGGTCATTGTGCAGCCAGAGTGCTCTGCTCTGTGTCATGGAATTACCCTTTGGGAGAGACCCTCTAGAAAACACAAAGGCAAATAACACAGGCTCTGACTTCCTTACCTTTCCCAAGGACACCAGCAATTTGTTCATTGCTAATAAAACTCTGGGATATATCTACAGAAAACTTTGGATGCCTGCCAAGCAATCAGTTTTATAAATGAACCAAAACAGCAGATTGTGCTTTGCAGGGAAGGACATCCCACATCCCAAAGCAGCCCCCGACAGCAGCATCAGAACTGGAGGGAGAGCCCAAAATAGCCCCTGGCAGCTGGGGAGGGTGACACAGATGCTGCATTCGGACATGATGAGAAACAAGTTGATTTCTGGAGGCAAAAATTGAAAAAATTCTTCACTGAAAGAGTGCTTGGGCACTGGAATCACCTGCCCTGGGAGGTGGTGGGGTCACTGTCCCTGGACGTGGCACTCAGTGCCATGGTTTAGTTGATGAGGAGGTGTTGGGTCATGGCTTGGACTTAATGAGCTCAAAGGCCTTTTCCAGCCTGGTTCATTCTGTGATTCTGTGAAGTGAGACAAGGCTGAATTCACATTGTTGGCAGGGAGAAGGAGGCCAGGGCTTGCACCCCTGCAGGTCCCTGTGTGGTGACGGCAAGGGAATGTGGCCTGGCAATGTCCGCTTGCTCAGAGCCACCTGAGCTGGGCAGCACCTCAGGCTTCCTCTCAGCGTGACTTCAGCTCCATTCATGTCATCAGGCAGCTTCCTTTACAGCCAGGCATGCCTTTATTTTTTTTTTTTTTCCCTTTCTTTTTTTTTTCCTTCCCCTCAAAAACATTTGGTACTTCCCCCGCAAGAAATCAGGAGCTTTCTGTCTGATAAGGGGCTGGAACAGCTTCCTGCAGTAGGAGAGAATTTCTCCTCTGGCTCTTCCTGCACAGAGCCAGAACAATGCCAGCGTTTCCAGCCTCGCTTTACCTCGGATAATCTCATTTAGGGTCCATCCTGTGTGAGCATCTCCTGCCAAGGGGGTTGCTTTTCCAGCAGTTTGCTTTCAAAAGGTTTTTAAAAAGGTTTTTTAAAATGGCATTGCCACAGCAGAAAGGCAGGAGCAATCCTGCGGTTCACTCAGGGCTGATGCAGAGGAGGGCCCTGTTTAGAACAGTAAGGGCTGAAGAATTTTTTTCTTTTCCCTTAATGGAGAGGCTAAATAGGATTTTTTTTCATATCTTCATCCTGAAAGTGCACGTGGCAAACTCAGAACATCTGAGTCTTTTTGCAGGACTCAGTGGGACTGAATGTGCTTGGTTGGGGTTGAGCACACCCATAAAAGAATTTACAAGGTTGGGATGTATTTTGTCCTGGTTGCTAAGTGGGATGGACATAATGGATCTGTGTTGATGATTTATGTTATCTTGCTTCTCTTGGTTCCTTTTTTCTCCCTGTTTCTGCTTTCCTTTTTTTCCCAATTCTGCTTATCTGCTCATGGAAAGCAGTCTCCTTTTTGGGAGTGTGTAAGTGAAACTGCAGCCTCAAACCTCACATGGGGAGTTCTGTGGAGGCTTTGGCAGAAAGGCTCCTAAAGGGAGGTTTGTATGTTCAGCTTCTGCTTTAGAGATGTGACCTGATGGGCTTTGATCCATGTGGAAATATGTGGAGAGAAAAAACATCTGCCCATTTGTGTCACTTTATTGGGAGGACAAGACTTGCTGTCACAAGTCTGTCACAGTGCTGTGCTGTCATGCATTTCTTCAGTGTGTTTTCCAAATTGAGATAAAATTGCATGATAAAACCTGGGGAAAGGCTTTTGTTCTTTATAAATGGCTTGTGTTCTTTATATGCCAGACAAGCAAATGTGCCTTCCTCAGCCTGGAGGAGGCTGAGGAGAGATCTCAGCAATTCCAGTTTCTTCCCTGGGTGCAGCTCCAGCCTCTGCTCTATGGGACAGGGACAGGACCAGGCAGTGCTGGAGCTGTGCCAGGGCATTGGGATGGATTTTAGGAACAGGTCCTTCCCCCAGAGGGTGCTGGGCACTGCCCAGGCTCCCCAGGGATCGGCACAGACTGAGGTTGCCAGAGCTACTGGCGAGTTTGGACACTGCTCTCAGGGACAGGGTGGGATTGTTGGGGCGTCTGTGCAGAGCCAGGAGCTGGACAGGATGATCCTGATCAAGGTTCCTGATGGTCCCTTCCAGCTCTGGTTGTTTTTAGGATTTGAGGGCATTTGAGGTGGTGTGTTGGCAGGAGTGGAAGGGAGGCTTTGGCTACGTGTGAAGCCAAGTTGCTGAGTGGAAAAACAGCGAAGGAGGTGGCTGGCAGGTCATGCTCTCTGACCTCTGGCTTAAACAGGTTTGAACTTGAAGGAGCTTCCCTGGAAGCTGCATCCACCTTGCCCTGCTCAGCCCGGAGCTCCTGGAGCCTCCCCCTGTGCCAGCTGCCCTGCCCGGGTGTTGGCAGTGCCCAGACCCGGTGCTGGTGTGGAGCAGCTGCAGTCCTTGGCTCTCTGTGCCCCTGGGCTCCAGAGCAGCCCTGGGCACGCTGAGCAGTGCCAGGAGCAGGAGGGCAGTGCTTGCCAGGGGCTCCCTGTGCTGGGGCAGCGCCCAGAGCTGGGCTGGGACACAGAGGGGACACAGAGGGGTCACACCTTTGGTTTTCCTGCAGTTCCCGTGGCTTTCCCCAGCGATGGTGTTCCCAGGGGTTTTTTAAGTAGGACCTACACGTTTGCTGGAGGCATTGCCAGCAGAGGGAGCAGGAGTTGGTTCCTCCCCTCTGCACTGGTCAGAACTATAAATTTGCTTTAAAAAAAGGTTAAAATTGCTTACTAAAAAGTAAGCAAGAGCTTACTTGCTTATTTTTATATCCCAGTTATTAAATATGGTTCTTTAATAACTGAGATATAAGAATAAGCAAGTAAGCTCTTGCATCCTTAAAGAATAGCAAGAGAGCTGTGTGATGGTGTGGCACAAAGGCAGGATAATCAAAGCCTTGACCTTCACATGTTGAAACTTAATCACAATATTTGGCTGAAGCTTTGCCAGAATTCCCAATAACAGAATGCAAGGAAGCAGATCCTTTCCTACCATGCCAGAGCTGCTGGTGTTGTGGTGTTCCTCTGGAAAACTCTGGGCAGAGTTGCCACCTAATTTCTGACCTGCACGTGGATTGTCACAGCCCTCCTGTTCATCAGGGCCTTCTGCAGAAGGTGAAGATGCTCAATAAAGAAATAGCTTGTGGCACATTCCTCTGTTTCCATGGGAATTCCCATTTGGCTCTAAAAGTTATTGATATTTAATAACTCAAAGAATGACCAAGTCAATGGGCAGTTTTCTCCCATTTTATCCCAAGGTATCTTTACTCATGGGCAGAAAATTTTAACACCCAAGTTTTACATGCAGAGCATCAACAGGAGATATCTGCTGGCAGAGCAGTTGAAATGTCCAAATTTACAATATGCTGAACAAACCCAATCTGTGCTGGGTAAAACAAGGCTCTGTGGCTGTCTGGAGCCCCTAGTAACAGAAATAAAACTGTACCTCACATTGCCCTGATTGGATTTAATTCCAGCCTGCTGTAGGTGATGGCACCAGGACAGAGATTCCACAGGGAAGGTGCTCAGTGAGCAGAAGCATCTCTGGGGGGAATGGGGCTGCATTAGGAGCTGGAGCATAAATCTGTGTGCATGCTCTCTGGGGACAGTGACAGCCCAGAGGGGCTGTTGGCTGAGCTCCCCAGGCGAGCCCTTCCTGACCCAGTCACACCCTTGTGATATCCAAGCCCTGCTTCTCCCAGGTTTAATCCTCCTGACCCCTTTAGGCTCAGCACCTGCCCATGGGGCTTTGCCAGTGGGTGCCACTGGCAGCATCAGGAGGGTGATGAGGAGCCACCATGTCCCTGTGTGGGGTGTTATTGTATTCGTGGGGTTTCCAGGTGAAGGAAGGAATGATGAATCTGATTTTATGTTTTTAGAAGGTTAATTTATTAATTTATTATATTATATTAATGAATACATTATATTACATTAATGAATACTAAACTATACTAAAGAATACAGAAAGGATACTTATAGAAGGTTAAAGGATACTAATGAGTCTTGTGACTCTTTCTCTAGAGTCTGACACTGCTTGGTCCCAATTGGCCAATAAGTAAAAGCAATGCACATGAAATCAGTGAAACAATTACTTGTTGGATTAACAATTTTAAACTACATTCTAAAGTAGCAAAACACAGGAGAAGTAAATGAGATAATATTGTTTTCTTTTTTTTTCTCTGAGGCTTCTCATCTTCCCAGGAGAGGAATCCTGGGCAAAGGGATTTTTCTAGAACATATGACTGTGACAGGGTGTCAGACTGTCCCTTTGGGGCTGAAAGCTGTAACCAGGTGCTGCAGCCAAGCCAGGAGTCTGGCACTGCCTTTACACTGATCCTGCTCAGCCTGGCACTTAAGCCAGCCTAAAGGGGAGCATGAGCTTAGGCTGAGCTTTGATGTGAGCAGCAGCAAGGCCCAGCACGCTCCCAGCTGTGCCTGCAGCAGCGAGTGGGTGCCAATGTCACCTTCCTTTTCCAAAGGCATTTGCATTTCCCCCGGCTGGCAGCTCCAGCAGGCCCTGGCTCCTTGGGAAGTGGTGCTGGCACTGCCAGGCTGGCTGCCCTGCAGCTGGGACAGAGGCAAAGCTGAGCTTTCCTTTTTTCCCAATTCTGCTTATCTGCTCATGGAAAGCAGTCTCCTTTTTGGGAATGTGTAAGTGAAACTGCAGCCTCAAACCTCACATGGGGAGTTCTGTGGAGGCTTTGGCAGAAAGGCTCCTAAAGGGAGGTTTGTATGTTCAGCTTCTGCTTTAGAGATGTGACCTGATGGGCTTTGATCCCTGTGGAAATATGTAGAGAGAAAAAAAAATCTGCCCACTTGTGTCACTTTATTGGGAGGACATGACTTGCTGTCTCTTGTGTGTTCTCTGCTGCAGAGCTCTCACTGGGCTGCTTCAAAATCCCTTTGCAAGATCTGCTGGGAGAAAATCCCAGCTGAACCAAGCATGTTAAAAACCTGAAAAGCAATATTGGAACTGGAGAGAGAGCTTGGGCTAAATTGTGTCTGTGGGTGTCTGATGTGAGTGCATCTTGTCACCCTGAGAAAATTGGGGTTTGATGCTCCACATGGCAGTGGGGAAAGGAGTTGAACTTGATGTGGGTCCCTTCCAACTCAGGATATTTATAATTGAATGAGGTGGATGCTTCACTGTTGGGAGCAGTGGGTTTGGGAAGTGCAGAAGTGTTTGTAGCTGGGCTGGGTCTCATGGATTTAAGGCAAATCCTGCTGCTCTTGTGGCTGAGGCAGATGGAGCATCTGCTTTTGTGTTAAATACAGGACAATTGCTGCTGTCTGCTCAGGATTCGTGTGGGAATTGGTCAGAGTCCTGTGGTCACTCACAGTGGTGTTCAGAGGTGAAATCTTGGTGGGTAAGGGGAAATATAAAATAGCAAGTGCAGTACTGGGAGTGATGCCCAGCTCGTGGGTGAGCCCTCAGCATCCCCTGAGCTCACATCCTGGTCTGGGAGCTTCATCCCCTCATCCATGGGGCTGATGGGGAGCACCCACTGGCATGGCAGGGTCCCCTGGGAGACTTCTTAGGGTGCTGCTGCTGCTGCCCTGGGGAGCAGAGCCCTCCCTGCCTGCTGCCAGAGGCACAAAGGCTTGGGTGAGGCACGATGCAGGAATATTTGGGAAGCTCTTGGCCCTCTGTGCTGCACTGGCACTGCTGGAGGTGTGGGAGGTGTGCCCTGTGCCCAGCCCCTGCTCTGCCAGGGCCAGGTGCTCTTTGGCACAGGGAGACAGACATGGAGGTAGGGCAGTGAAAGCAGCCTCGTCCTCCAAATCCTCCTGCACAAAAGCCCTTTTGTTCCCAGGGTGAATTCCAAGAGCTTTTCTCCAGTTTTGATTCCAGCAAACTCCCACTGCAAGAAGACAGGCGAGGGCTGAAAACAAAGTGGCAGCAAAATGAAAAGTTCCTTGTAAAAAAAGCCTGGCCAGGGCTGGATGCTCCTTTCTGACAGCTTCCCTGGCCTGCAGCTCCTGTGGACTGCCTGGTTTGAGATAAACAGTGAAGAAAGCAGGCTCTGGGATGGGGAGGCAGGGAAGCCAGTGGGCCTTGGCAGAGGGAAAATGGGGCTGTGATTTGTGATTGATGGTGTGCTGCTGACTGGGGGAGCTCACTGCCCGGAGCTCCAGTGCTGGGATTTCTCCCATGAGGCTCCAGTGGCCTCTGTTGCCTCATGGGATCTCGATCCCTCTAACATCTTTCCCAGAGCAGCAGAGGATGTGGCCATGCCACTGCTGGAAGCCTCCAGGGATGCAGCCAGCTCCAGTGACCCCGAGGAGCAGAAAACCAAGTCTTCTAGGAGGGCATCTCTTGGACCCCACAGGATTTCCCTGCACCTTGCCTCTGTTTCTTGCAGCTTCCCTGTGGTGCAGCTGTGAGTGATTTTTAGGATTTGAGGGCGTTTGAGATGGTGTGATGGGAGGAGTGGAAGGGAGGCTTGGGCCACATGTGAAGTCAAGTTGCTGGGTGGAAAAACAAGCAAAGGAAGGTGAGAGGGAGTGAGAGGCTTTGGTCCTGATGCCTGTCAGGCTGGTGGAGATGGGAGGGTGCATGGACAAAGCATGGAATTCTGCATTTTGTGGGCTGCATCCTTTGGCAGCTGCTGAAATCCTCATCCATGGAAGTCCTTTTCTCTGGTGGATGTGACTCAGAGCCCACAGCAGCAGAGGTGGTTTTGCCTGAATTCCTCATTGCACACACCAGGCAGAGGGGACACACAGACAAGGCTTGTGCAGCTCTGGGAGTTGGTGAGATCCTTGTGGGTCCCTTCCCATGGGGATATTTGTGATTCTCCATGTCACCCATGGCCATGCCTGGGGTCATCAGGGCTGAAATTTGTGTGTGCTCATCCTGGTGCTCCATCCTGTGCACCACCACCTCTTCCCATCTCCATCCCATGGATCCGAGGCACTGCCTGCTCCTCACAGAGCTGCTGGGTGAACCAGGAGAGAGCTGAACATTCCACTTGCACCAGCTGGGAGGAGGGTGTGTGGGATCCCCAGGGCTGCTGCTGGGGTCAGCCTTGCCCTTGGTGGGTGGAATTCCCTGGGATCAGGTGCTGCTCCTGCAGGGTGATGATGCCACTGTGTGCACAGAGGTTTGGGGGGAGCTGTGCCCTTTCCCCCAGGCCATTGGAGCTGGATGCACACGCCAAGTGGGTTCAGCCAAAGTGTTGTAAAAGGGATTTTCATATTCCCATTTCCTGTGGCCTATGCTGAAAGCTGGAGGCGGGCAAAGCTCTCCTGTCTCCCATCAGCACCTAGGGGACCACGGATTTTGGGCTGCTGTCTGGAGGGAAGCTGGCTGATGCCCAGGCTGCCTGCCAGGGCAGGGTGTCAGGGCAGGGCTCCCTCTGGCCTTGGCACATCTGCAGGTGCCAGCGTGGTGCTGGCAGCAGCTCAGCAGGAGCAGGACGGGTGGCCCCACGCTGTGCCCTGCACAGACTGGAAGTGACTGGGCTGGGAAGGGACATTGTCTGGAAAGGGACATTAAGTGGGAAGTGACATTGTCTGGCAAAGCTGTTTGTTGTCACCTCTCCATTGGTATGAGGAGTGAGCATGTGGCTGCTCTCTGCTGATCTCTGAGTGTGGAAATGGGCACTGAGGGCCCCGCTTCCTCTCCTGTTGGTTTTCCTGCAGGCCAGCACTGCAGTGGGGTAGAGGAAATGGGGCAGAGCCCAGCTGGGAAGTGGAATCCATGGAGCTGGGATATCCAGGACAGTGTGGGAGCCCATGGAACAGCTCAGTGAGGTGTCAGTGACTTCTCCAGGACACAGAGGATCCTTAACACCCACACCTGCAGGATCATCTCCATCAGACAAGCAGCCTTCATCTGCACACTGGCCCTGGGTGCTGGTGTCCCACAAAACCTGCTGGATGGTTGCTCCAGCCTGTGATTGTCCCAGAGCTCCCTGCAGGAGCTGTGGGGAGGCTCAGGTCTGTTTGGTGGGGAGTTCCAGAATTGTCCCAAAGCTGTATCAGCTGCCTGTCCCCTCCCCAGGGTCCCTGCAGCCCCCCTCCAGGGCATGTCTTAGCACAGGATCCCACCTCTGATCTCTATCTAAAGTGGCTCTTCCGCTTTGCACTCAGCAGGTCTGAACTCCTCTGAGATTTGGAAATGCAGTCTTATCAGGGGGACAGACAGCCTCTCCTAACCAAAATGTGCAGATAAACAAGAAGAAATTGCATCCTCTGGTTTCAGTATTGTCATGAGTAACCCAGCAGCCTGCAGCCCTTTTGCAGGGTGTGTTAAGAGGAAAATGGGCAGAGTAAGAGAGATTAGCCTGAATCAGGAAATTACCTTCAAAATTGAATTACTGAAATACAGAGGTTGCTGAAAGGTGGCAAATAGGTCCTGATATTTGCTGAGTTTGGTGACATTTCTGTCCGTGTCTGCACTGCAGGAGCCACAGATTAAGTCTGCTGGAGTCCGTATTGCAGAGCTCCCTGCTCTGCCTTGTTCCAGCGTTTTCTTCTGCTGCTGTTCGGAGCTTCTCCTGCTGGAGGCTGGGCTGAGACAGGCACAAAGCCCTGACCTTGTGATTTTACCTGGCAGCAAAGCTGCAGATCTTTGTCTCGGCGGTGTGGGTGCCTCAGCAGGGCTGACCCGGGCCTGGGACACAAATAACCCTGGCATTGCTCAAGCCTGCCCCGGTTCAGCGGGTGCACCTCACCTCCCTGCACAGCCCTGCTATTTTGGTTTGGAGCCTCTCCTGCCCCGAGTTTATTACAGCTTGCAGAGTTGAGTCAGAGCAGCGAGTTCAGCCCTGCGACGGAGAAACCCCGGGGCAAGAGCTGGAGCTGGGCAGGGATGGGTGCTGGGACAGGAAAGGGTGCTGGGACAGGGATGGGTGCTGGGACAGGGATGGGTGCTGGGACAGGAAAGGGTGCTGGGACAGGGAATGGTGCTGGGACATGGCTGGGTGCTGGGACATGGCTGGGTGCTGGGGACAGGGGTGGGTGCTGGGACAGAGAAGGGTGGTGGGACAGGGATGGGTGCTGGGACAGGAAAGGGTGCTGGGACAGGGATGGGTGCTGGGACAGGGATGGGTGCTGGGGACAGGGGTGGGTGCTGGGGACAGGGATGGGTGCTGGTGCACATCTGGATGCTGGGACACATCTGGGTGCTGGTACACAGACAGATGCTGGGACACATCTGGGTATTGGACACATCTGGGTGCTGGGACACAGGGGCTGGGCATGGCCACCCTTGGGACAGGACAGTGCCTTGCATCCCCACATTCCCTGTGGGTGCTGATGGTGTCGTGGGGAGTTGGGGATCAGCTGGTGCATGGTCAGTGGGGCAGCTGTGCCCAGGCTGTGCCAGGCTGTGCTCTTCCCTTCAGGAGCCTTGGGAATTTAAATGGGATGCCAGTGCAGCATCCTCTGCTCCTGTGGTGTGCCAATGTTCCAGGGTTTCCTGCTGTGCTCTCCTTCTGGTACATGTTGGAAAAATTCACCACAGCCATGTAAATGCTCTTGCCTTTCCTGCTGCCTGACCCAAAATATGACTCCTAAAGACAGAAAGGAAAATAAATAGTGCTTTAATTCAGACACTGAGGTGTGAGTTGCAGTGTGGACACCGTGGGGCCGTGATGTGCTCAGAGCTGGATGTGCCAGCGGCCACCAGCTGTGCCAGCAGCTCCATGGCATCCAAAGCAGAGGAGGAAAGCCTGGAGCTGGGAGCCACCTTGGCCCAGGACCGTGGCAGGCTCAGCTCCATTCCCCAGGCAGCCCAGAAATGTTGTTAAGGAAACACATCTCAAGTTTGCCGTTTCCAAGGAGTTGTCGCAAACAGCCTTGAGGCAAGACACAGATAAAGGAGGTGTAGGAAATGTCCCTGTCCTGCACCATCATCCCTGGAGCATCTCCATTTGCTTCCAACACATCCAGTTGCAGTGATGGAAGAGCAGCCAGTGGCACTTGGCCACTTTCTGGCAGGGCTAAGGAGAGAGCAGCATCCTCAGGTTTCAAGGAGAAAAATAAAGCACAAATCCACCTCATCCCATCCCTTGGCTTTTGGTTGAAACTTCTACAGCTTTTAAACATCTCTTACATATTAAATTCTTTTTGTGGCTTAATGAGGGTTCCTAAAGCAGATTTTCAGACTTCTTTTCTGTATCATTGGTGCTTACATGAACACCTGGCTTGGCACACAACCCACCACGGGGGCAGAAGGGGTGAGAGAACTTCCCTCGTGCCTCCTCACCATGGTCACCAAACCACTGTCACCAGCACCCGCCTCCCTGTCACCTGCAGCTCCATCCCACAGGCATTTTAATCCAAAATCCATTGCCTGGTTCCATACTTGGGCTGCCCAGAGGGCAAATTTCAAAGGGTTTCACCCATTTGGAGCCTGTGGGAGGAAGGTGGTGGTGCAGGAACCACTGTGGAGATGCCACATGGGGGGGACACGTGGGGATGTGGCTGCAAAACCCACCACAAGTGGCTGCTTGAGGAATGCACCCCCTTTTGTGTTCTCTTTGAGGGTGGATTTCCACTTCAGCTGGAGTGGAGCCAGGAGTCCTGGTACAGCTCCAGCAGCAGGGCTTCTCCTCGTTCCATTTCAGCTGGAGTGGAGCCAGGAGGAGTCCTGGTACAGCTCCAGCAGCAGGGCTTCTCCTCAGGCCCACTCATTGAGAATAGACTTTGTTATCTCTGTGTATTTTAATTTTTCAGCTGGGCAGGGAGCCCTGGGCTGTGCTCATGGGCCTTGTTTAGTCTGGAGTGGGCAGTGTTTGACTGTGGGGACACCAGGAATGCTCCTCTCACACTGGGCTGGGATGTCCCCACGTGGGGGAGGAGAATTTAATTCCTTGGGGGAGAGACCTGGGCAGGATTAAAGGCTTCAAACCTTGAGCACTGGGGAGTGGTGACAGGAGTGAAGGAGAAGGACAAATCCATCCCCAGCCCTCAGACTGTGCCAGGATGGTCTGTGTGACAGCCATAACAATTCACAAATATAAATAATGAACCCATGAGATTATTTGTAATACTTGTTAAAAATATTTTTTCACTTCTTTGGTCATTTTTTCAAAATATTTTTAAATACAAGGTTGCTACACCTACAGTAGCAGTTGCTCCAGGTGACCTTCTCTGTCCTATCTCAGAGTTTGTGTCCAGTAATTTCTCAGAGATTTGGATATTTCCAGGTGTCCTGCAAGGCTTAAAATTCTCTTTGGCAGCATCACACCACCATTGTTGCTGAAATGTGGGCTGGAGCAGAGCTGTGGATGAAAGAAGCCCTTTGCACTTGCACACCAAGGCTTTGCATGAGGAGCTCTCTCCTGCTCAGCATTTCCAGGGTGGCTGGGACACAAAAGAAATATTCTTAATTCCTTGGTTTTGCCAGAACCATCTGTGTTGGGAGTTTTGCCCCTGAGCCATGGCCGTGGGTCCTGTCCCTCTGCAAAGTGGCACTTCAGGATCAGGCCAGACTTTGGCTGTGGAGCCTTGGGAGCTGCCCATGAGCTGCCAAAACTCACTTTTCTTCCATGGAAACCCACCAAACATCCCCAGGTTGCCCTCATTTTTGGGGTGGGAGTTTGCTCACATAAAGAGTACAGTTGATAGGGGAAAACCAGATCATTTAGCTTTCAAAACCTTCCAAGAAATCACACAAAAAAATCCTTGGGAGAGACAGGAATCGTAAATGAGCCACTTTTATCTCCTTAAAAATGGGAGAAAGAGGCATTTCCTGCCTGTGAAATTTTACCAGCAAGTTATAAGCCTAAGAGTGTTGTTTGAAAGGAAATGTTGCTACATGGCTATTGAACACATTTTTAATAATAAATTGTGGTGAAAACAGAACTAGTTAATATCCTTTGAAGGAAATAGGAGCTTTTTGTGGCAAGGAACCATTTATTTTGGATTATATCATAAAAAGGTTTTGACTGCAGTGAAAAGTCTGGAGACTGGGATTTTCCTTCAGAAGTCAAAGTTTATTTTCTGTTACAGCCCATGTGGGCAGCAAATTCCTCTGTCTTCCCTTTCTTTGTTATTCTCTGTTCTTTTCACTGTGAAATGTTGAAGTTTCCTTTTTCAATATTGCTATTTAATTGAGGGGGGTTAACAGCATCCATCCCTGTGCTCTGTCAGTGGGAAGAGGTTAAGGAGCCCCTTGGAATTGTCCTTTCTCCCCTCCCTCAGGAACTGGCTTTAAGACCTTCACAGGGAAGTGTTTGATGTGTTTTCATTGGGTCAGGGTTTCTTTTTCCTGTTGCAGTTTTGCTCTCAGCCTTGGTTTGCTTCTCGGGGTTGGTTGGGCCCTGCAGGAGCCGTGGGGTCGGTGCTGGGCCACGGGAGCTCCCAGGGATGCTGCAGCCAAGTGCTGGCATCAGAACCCAAAATCAGGGAATCTTTAAGGGTGGGAAAGCTCTCCAAGCTCACTGAATGCAAACATTAACCCAGCACTTCCAAGGCCACCACTAAACCACATCCCCACGTGCCACATCTGTTCAGGGATGGTGATGCCACCACTGCCCTGGGTCCTCTCCCAGTGCTTGGCCACCCTTTGGGTGAAGAAATTCCTCCTCATTTCTAATCTGAACCTCTCCAGGCACAACTTGAGGCTGTTTCCTCTCATCCTGAGAGGGAACTTGCAGGAAAGAACTGGTAGGAAACTTGCTTTGTAAAGGTGGCACCTTCTTCAGCACCAGGTTCAGTATTTACTGTGAGTGTTTGTTTTTTTTTTTTTTTTCTAAAATAAAGTAGATTTAAGCTTCACCAATACCTCAGTATTTACTGCGAGGTTTTTTGTCTTTTGCTAAAATAAAGTAGATTTAAGCTTCTGCTTAATGTCAGATAACCTGGAAGTTTTGTTTATCAAAACTGGATTCTGGAGATGTCTCCCAGCATCACTGTAAACCAGGCTTGGTTGTTTCTGCCTCAATTATTCTTAAAACTTGGCTTTTGAGTCAAGTGCTTGTGGATGTCTCCATGTGCCAAATTGCAGGGAGAGCTCTCAAATGAGCTTTAGCTTGAAGGCTCAGGGGCCAGCAAGGCTCCAGGGGTTGTTTACACAGAAAATTCATTTTTTTTGGGTGCTGGGGAGCAGATGCACGATCCCATCTGCTGAGCCACCAGCAGAACCTTCTGCAGAAGGAGCCACATTTAGACTTGGAGCTGAGTGTGGTGGTTCACTGGGGCTTTCCTTATTTGCAGATCCCAGGGGATTGCAGTAAATCCGCTCTGCAGTGCTGGGTTGTGCCCCAGGCTGGAGCCCTGTGCTGTTATTTCTGTGTCTGAAGCACCTGGAGCACCTGGTGCCTGCCATGGGTGGCTTTTATCTTTCAATCCCTGAGCTGGGGACTCCTTCATTGAATCACCTGCTTTTCTCAGATTTGCAATCTCCAAAAGCTCAGTTTCTGTGTCAGATGGGGCTGACAGGGGCCACAAGCGACACAGACCGGCAGATAAACACACACGGTGGTTTTGTCCAGGAAACAAAGCTAAAAATAGTAATGATTCATAAAAACACTCTGGAAAATGCTGGTTTTCTGGTGCATGGAACAGGTACCATCCAATTTTGTGTGTTATTAAGCTGCCCCCACGTTTGGAGCTCCTGTGCAGATGATTTTAATACTCCCCAAGCCGATGTCTGCTCTGGCAAACTGGGGGATTTTATTTTGACAGACACTTGCTTGGCAATTCCTATTGAACAGAACTGATCTTGAGACTTCCAATTATTCTTTTCCTTTTAAAAAAAAAAGCATTTAAAGTGTGTTTGTTTGAGGAGAAAGTCAGTGGTGTGAGCTGGACTTAATGCTGGAGTGAAGGGAGATCCTGGTTCCTGCAGCCTGCTGGGGTGGTTCTGCTGCTTATTTTGGTTTTAAAGCAGTGCCATGCTCAGGATTGCTGCTGCTTCCTGCAAACCACTCACAGACCTTGGCCCCAGAGGCTCGGAGAGATGAGTGCTTTGCATGTTGGAACAAAAGGAGCTCAGAAATTTGGCCTGATCCAGTTAAAAGCCATGAAATTGCCTGATTTCAGCCCAGAATTATTAAATAACCACAAAGCTAGCACATCCCCCCCTCTATCCACACACCTCTGCTGCAGGTGCAAGTCCTGGCCATGGCAATTCCCATTTCCCAATCCTCCTCCTGGTGCCATCATGAAATCCATGTCTTATTCAAGCTACTGTTGTTGCTTTCTGCTTTCTTGAAAAGAAAACCCCAAAGAATGTTAAACTCTGCCTGTGCCTTGGCAGCTCCAAGGCATGGACAGATTGTGCTTCAAAAAAATGGCAAAGCTTCAAAATATTGTGTTCTGTGAAGAGGAGACAAGGAAAATAAACTGCCCAAAATGCAGATTTTATTTCCCTAGGAAGAAAGGCTTTTAATGTTTATTTGGGTTTGCTTTTTGCTCCCTGGTTCTGCTGACACCACTCGTGAACCAAGATAAGATTCAACGCTGCACAGCCTGTTCTGGGTCCAGTTCAAATCACCTTCATTTCCAGCTGGTTCATTTTCTCCCTCCCCCAGCAGGTTCCTGAGCCTCAGGGACAGCACACGGGGTGGTGCAAGCAAAGCTTGGAGGATAAAATGGAAAAAAGGGAATAACAGAGCAAATTTGTGCCTGTTTCTTGTTGGATTTTGGTCATGCCAGTGTGACTGCAACAGAATGAATCCTTGGGGTTTGCCAGGAGGAGCTGCTGAGTGTTCACAGGGACAGTTCAGCCCTAAAAGAAGCAGTCAGTTCCTCCCTAGGCACTTTGGTGGATTTTTGTGTCTTCTTTTCCACGTGCAAAATCAGTTTGAAGATGCTTTTCCTGTGCCTGTGTCGTTTCCTTGAGGATGCAGTGAGGTGGCTGGGATGGCAGCCTGGGAAATGCCAGAGGAGCAGGGAATTTGTTTGCCTGCACTGCCAGACCTGTATTTTTGATTCCTTTTTTTGGCTAACGTGCCAGCATCCAGAACAGCCCTCCCATTTAACATCCCACAGGTCTGAGGTGCACCTGGCACAGCTTGGGTTGGAGAGGGAATCTGGAGCTCCTCACTTCTACCTCCTGGATACAGCCAAAAAAATGGAATGAAAAGGGTCAAAGAGCTGCTCTGCTCGCTGTAGGAATTCCTCCACTGGTTTTTAGAATCATTTTTGCTTCCCTACACACCAGCTTTTACTTTTTGGGAAAACTCAGAGCTGTGCTTTGTGCTCTCCATGACCTTGCTGCTTTTATTTTGCTTTTCCTGTGTGAACTTGGGAGCTCCTGGGAGCAGAGAACTGGCATTTTTTTTCCCATTTTTTTTCCTGTGTGCATTCACAGCTCTGTTGATTTCTAATCCCAGCAGTGAGTGTGCAGGGGTTTCCAATAAATGCTGTTCCCATGAGGTGTCAGCTGGGTTCTTGCAGCCTGCCCCATCCTAGCATGACTTTATCAAAAGGAGAGAGCAAGATCCCATCTTTTGGAGCAGATGAAGAAAAAAAATACTAAAAAAAACCATCAAAAACCCACTAAAAATAAAAAAAAACCCAAAAAACCAAACCACCAAAACCCCAAACCCAAACAAAAAAAAAAACAAACTTAAAAAAAACCCCAAACAAAAACAAAACAAAAAAAACCCCAACACCAACAACAGCAACAAAATAACTCCAAAACCAAAACACTAAAAGAAAAAAAAAAAAAAAAAAACAAAAAAAACCCCAACAACAACAACAGCAACAAAATAACTCCAAAACCAAAACACTAAAAAAAAAAAAAAAAAAAAAAAAAGCTAATCTGAATTGATTAATTGATTCATACAGGTCATTTTCCATCCTGGGTGCCTGCCCTTTGATCCAGCACCCCTGTGGCACTGGGATGCACAGGCATCTATTGATGTGTCAAAAGGAAAAAAAAATTCACACATGTATAGGTGAAGTTTGAGAGAGAGGGTTGGGAACAGAGAGTAAAACTCCTGCTTAAAAAAAAAAGAGTATTTAATAGAAATTGTTAGACTTAAAATGCTGAATATCTCAGTTAGATGTTTGTGCCTTTTTTGGGGGGATGAACAGGGATTTTCTTACCCAGCCAAGCAGGCAGATGTTTCCCTTGGGGTTTGGTGCCAGGAGTGATGTTTCCAGGTTGTTTTCTCCCATGCTGAAATGGGGCTGGATCTGTGCAGTCCTAAAAAGCTTCTTGTGTTTCTCTGCTCTGCCTGGCTCTCGTGGCTGCTGCTTTGGAGCCCCTTTCCAGGAGAGCTGCAGCTGAGCTGCCTCGGATCTTGAGCTGCATCCAGCTCAGAAAAGCTTGGCTGGTCAGTGTGAATAGAAACAAATGCCTCTGAAGCCTCCAAACTTGAATTTTGCTTTATTTTTGCTGGGTTTGCATAACTTGAGTGACCAGGAGATGAAACGTGCAGTTAAACAGAATCACAATCTGCACCTTCAGATGCAATTTTCAGAAGATGTTTCTTCCTGCCAGGGTTTGAAGTTCTGTATCTGGAATGGTTTTAAATCTGAGAAGTGTTTGAAGGGATCCTGTGTGTGTAGAAGGAGAAATACCTTTCCCTTTGCATGTTCTCCTGGCCTGCCTTTGCCAGAGCTCTTGCCCGTTTTCTGGACCAAGCTGGCAGGCAGAGCTTGCAGGTTTTAATGAACCCTGCTGAACAAAGGCACTTTATGTTTGAACTCTGTGCCCTGAGTCTGCCCCACCAGCCTGGCTGGGCATTTCTGTTAAATGAGCTCAACAAATATAGACAAGCTGTGTTTTGCAAATTAACCCCAAACAAATCATACCAAACAACAACAACAACAACCAAAAAGTGCCTTTCTTTAACTCTGCCTCTCTCTTGTTTCACAGGCAAGAAGAGAAACCCTGGGCTGAAAATTCCTAAAGAAGCATTTGAGCAACCACAGACAAGCTCCACGTAAGTCTGCAAGCGCTGGGGCAGAATGAAAAGCAAACCACGAAGCCCAGCTGCCTCCCAGCCTTGGCTGGCACCTGGCAGGGGCCAGGCTGGATGGAGCTTGGAGCACCCTGGGATAGTGGAAGTTGTCCCTACCCATGGCAGGGAGTGGAATTAAATTAAATTATATTTAATGTCCAACCCAAATTATTCTGGGATTCTGTGATAATTTCACAACCCTTGATTTTCCAGGGGGTCTCAGCCCCATCTGAGATTCATCATTCAGCCTCATGTGCTGCTGGGTGATGCAGTAAAAGATAAAAAGATAAAGAGCAGAAGAAAAATATTTAAAAAAAAAGATAAAAACCAGAATGGACCCCCAGTTTCCACTGGTGTGACACTTTGGCCACCAGTTTGAGCAGCAGGCATTTGGTCAAGGCATGAAACTCATCCCCTTCCCTACCTACCTCATCCCCTTCCTCATCCCCTTCCCTACTCAGTCTTGCAGAAGGAATGTCTGTTTTTAAGGCCCTTTGTGCAACTCCAGCCTGCTTGGCCTTCTTTGCTTCTGTGGACTGAGTGTTTTTAGCCTGTCAACCTGTGCTGTGTGACTGAGGTGATGATTTACAGCAGGTTTGGATCTTCCTGCCCATTTAATCCACTTTTCCTGCAGGCTGGCAGAGATTTGGTGCTTGCCACCTGCCTTGATTTCACAGTGAATCCCTCTGGGATCCTGCAGGAGCAGGCTGGGTGTGAGAAATGCCAATTCCAGTCACTTTTTTCCTTTTTTTAAGGGTGACTGTGGATCTGTTGATCCTGCAGAGCCAGGAGGCTGCTCAGGGCTGCAGGGAAGGTGTGAGGGCATGGCTTGGGGGTTGGAAAATTGACCTTTGTAGGAATATTTCAAATATTTTCCTTTTTTTTTTTTGGGCAGGCCACCCAGAGATCTGGACTCCAAAGCCTGCATCTCTATTGGTGAGGAGGTAAGACTGAGAGACCTCTTGGACCAGAGACCACCCTGGGCTGGCTGCTTGTGGGATTGCTTCACTTCAACCCCCCTAAAAAAGGCAGAGAATTAAATACCAGCTGTTACAATTAACATTAACAGGCCATTTTACCTGAAAGAAAAAGCAGTTGCTGGAGGAATAAAAGCTGAGAAGATCCACCTTGGGAGCTCCTGAGCTCTGGGGGCTTGTGAGCCACGTGCAGGCAGAAAAATCAAAGTGGCACCTGGTGTTTGTGCTCCTGCAGCCAGGGCTGTGTGGGTGGGAGCCCAGCGTGGCCCCGTGGGCAGCTGGAGCTGCTGTTGGCACTGCCCTGCTGAGTGTGCCCCCAGCACTCACCCTCTGCCTCCCATGGCACGTGGGCTCCCTTCATATTTTCCACCATGGAAATTCCTTCCTTGCTGCACTGAGGTGCAGCTAATCCCCTGGAAATTATCATTATCGAGCAAGGGGGTTGCTGACAGGGTTGTTTTACTCTCCTCTGCAGTTCCTTTGCTGATTTAAGGCCTTCACCCAAAATATTTCTCTTTGTTAATGTTGAAAGTCATCTCCTAAGGAGCTGAACTCAGGGTACATGTTCCTGCTCTGGAAACAAATCATTCTGGCAGCATGGAAACCAATCCACCTGGATTAAAAACATATCAGGGAAAAAATCAAACCCCAGGACAGCTATTTTGATAGGAGGAAAAGGTAGAGCAGAATTCAAAAAGCACTTTAAAGCTGGACAATAAATGTATGAAGTGCAAAAGATAGGCCTTGGTGTCAGTGAGGTAATTTATGCAGTGAAGTGCTAATCCAGTTGTGGTTTAAAATGCCTGATTTTGGAGGCTTTCCTTTCATTTTGGATTTTGTATTTGCAGCAGGGGCTGGGAGGTGGAAACATGGTGCAGTAGGGAGGCAGAGCAAATTCCTGCTCCAAGAAAATCACCTGTCCCCTGCTGTCCCAGGGATGAGGGAAGGCTCCAGGGCTCCCAAAAGGCTCCAGGCAGGAGCAGTGAGGCCAGGCTGGATGGTGCAGAGTGATGGTGCACTGAACCCCAGTGACAGCCCCAGAGGGAACCCCAAACCCCAGTGACAGCCCCAAAGGGAACCTCAAACCCCACTGACAGCCCCAAAGAGAACCTCAAACCCCACTGACAGCCCCAAAGGGAACCCCAGTCATACCCCCTAGAGAGGAACTCCACTGACAGCCCCAGAGGGAACCCCAAACCCCAGTGACAGCCCCAAAGGGAACCTCAAACCCCACTGACAGCCCCAGAGGGAACCTCAAACCCCACTGACAGCCCCAAAGAGAACCTCAAACCCCACTGACAGCCCCAAAGGGAACCCCAGTCATACCCCCTAGAGAGGAACTCCACTGACAGCCCCAGAGGGAACCCCAAACCCCAGTGACAGCCCCAGAGCCCAGGCTGCTCTCCAGGCACAGCTCTGTGGCTGTCTCCCAGGGACTGGCACGCCTTGGTTTGCATTTCCCATGGATCTGTGACCTGTTTATCCAGCCAGGCTCCTTTAGGGTGGGCACCAGCATTCCCACACTGCCCCAATCCCAAGGGAAAGCCACTTTCCCTCCTGTTCCTTTAAGCTCTGCTGCTGGTTTGAGGAGAGCACTGTTTTTGGAGAGGCTCCTGGTGAACAGGTCAGGCTCTCAGAGATGCCCAAATCTCTGCTGGGACTCCAAAATGGTACTCAGGGCTCCTTGTGCACATTCCCAGAGTGTCTCCCTGCTCTCTGTGGCATCCCCAGCTGCCTCAGTGTAGGCTGCAGGGTTTTTTCTGCTGTGCCAGCAAGAAGCCATGTGTGATTTTTCCCTGGGAATCAGTTCATCCTCACCCACTGCTGGGGACTGAGTGATGGGGTTGTGCTTGCAGCAAGCAGAGTGGCTGGGGATAGTGGCAGAGGCAGGCTTGAAACATCGAAAAATAATAATAATTATTATCATTATTATCAGCGTGGCTGCACAATATTGTGGCAGAAAGGAGAAGGGCAGGGATGCAGGGGCCATACAAATGATCTCTTTTGTAAAGGTAGGAGAAAATGATGATGGACAAAAGAAATTCTCCCTGATTTGAAAATCCAGCTGGTATTTGGCCCATCTGCAGGTCTGGAGAAATAAGCTTTTAAATACCTGGAGATGTTTCCGTGATTGTTTGGGGGCAGAAGAGGATGGAAATAAAATAAAACGGAATAAGACTGAAGGTGATTCCCTGGGGAGAAGCTGCTGTGGTGTTTTCTATCCCAGCCCTCATAGGATGGAGAGCTGAAAGTGCTGCCAGCTGAGGGTGGCTGGGAGGGACAAGAGAAGAGCCTGGAGTGACAGGACAAGAGGAAATGGATTCAAAAGAAAAAGAGTAGGGTTAGATGGATATTAGGAGGAAATTCTTTCCTGAAAGGGTGGGGAGGCCCTGGCACAGCTGGGGCTGCCCCTGGATCCCTGGCAGTGCCCAAGGCCAGGCTGGACAGGGCTGGGATCACCCTGGGACAGTGGAAGGTGTCCCTGCCATGGCAGGAAGATGAAGTGAGATTATCTTTAAGGTCCCTCTCACACAAACCATCCCATGATCCCAGCTCAGACCACTCTGTGATCCTGTGAGCCACGATTCCATGGCAGCTCAGAGCACTCTGTGATCCATGATTCCATGGCAGCTCAGAGCACTCTGTGATCCCCGATTCCATGGCAGCTCAGAGCACTCTATGATCCATGATTCCATGACTCCATGACTCCATGGCACCGGGCTGAGGCTGGGACAGACCATCCCATGAAGGAAGGGTCCTGCAGGGCCTGCCCTGCTCGGGATGCTCCTCAGCACAGAGGCACCAGATGGCCCCGGCGTTGTCCCTGCCACCCTTCCCCTGCTGGGGCTGGCATTTTGTGACACAGGCCACAGGCCACGTCCCCTCAGAGCTCACAGCCCCCACCCATGGTGCTGGCTGATCCTCCCTGCATTTTATATATATATATATATATATATATATGGATATATGCATATGTATGTATACATATTTACTTATTTATTTAAAATATGTGATATATATAATTTATCTATTAAATAATATAGTATTTAAGATATATACATGTAATATAAATATAAAATGTATATAGATATATAAATATGTATGTAAATTATAACAGTATTGAATATTATTTATTTGTTATTTTATTATTTATATAATATATATGTTATCTGTATAATATATCTATTAAGTATTATATTATTTAAAATATATAAATATTAAATAAATATGAATATAAAATTATATATATTATAGAAATTATATAACTATACTGCATATTATTATTTAATATGTGATACACATAATAGATATGTAATATATAAAATATAATTTGTCTATTAAATATTACATTATTTTAAAATATAAATATAAAATGGTATATAGATATATTAATATATTATATAAATTATATAACTATTGAATATTTTTTAAATTTACTATTTATTATTTATATAATAGATGTAATTTATATCTATATAAACTGCCAAGGCTGGGAATTTATCCCAGCTGGGGAGGGGATGCACAGCGGGGAGAGGATGTGCCAGCAGGGCTGCACTGGGGACAGCAGGGATGCACTGGGGGACAGCAGGGCTGTGCTTGGGGACAGCAGGGATGCACTGGGGACAGCAGGACTGCACTGGGGACAGCAGGGCTGTAATGAGGGACAGCAGGGATGCACTGGGGGCAGCAGGGCTGCACTGGGTGTCACAGCACAGCACAGCACAAACCCCCAGGGCCACTGCTGCCTTTAGGAATGCACTGGGGACAGCAGGGATGCACTGGGGACAGCAGGGCTGTGCTTGGGGACAGCAGGGCTGCACTGGGGGTCACAGCACAGCACAGCACAAACCCCCAGGGCCACTGCTGCCTTTTGTCCCACAGAACTTTGAGGTGAAGGCCGATGACCTGGAGCCCATCTCCGAGCTGGGACGAGGTGCGTACGGGGTGGTGGAGAAGATGCGGCACGTGCCCAGCGGGCAGATCATGGCAGTGAAGGTACAGTGAGCCTCGGGGGCTTCTGGCCTTTCTGGGGTGCTGGGCACTCTTGGATCCCCCTTGTTCCCTTGCTGACATTTTCTGCTTTCCTCATCCTCTTGCCACACGGGGAGGTTTGGGGTGTTGGACCAAGAAAAGGGGAGTGGTTTAAAAGCGGGGTGCTCCAGCGCTGTGGTGCATCAAACACATTGTTCACCTTTTCAACAATACTCCTGATTGCCTAGGATCCAATACAGCATCATTTCTAGTGCTGTAGGAGACTGGGACACTGGGAAATGCCCCTTTTCCAAAGCCATGGGGAACCCACGGGCTCTGGAGCCCTCTCTTGTGCCCAAAACCTGCTGATGGAACAGAACTGCACTCCAAAAATCCCAGCTTCCCACCAGCTCAGAATCTGATTTTGTGCTCCTTTCTCCTCTCCCAAGCCACTTCTTTCTTTTGGCTCTTGCACAAAGAGTGGTGTTTGCAGGCAAGAGCAAAACCACCATAATTTTTAAAATATACACATACATATAAATTACATATAAATTACACGTGTTAAATATACATACATATAAATTTATATATTATTTTCTGCTGTAGCCCCTCAGATTCTCTTCATAATTATAAAGAAGAATAAATCAAATTGCACAAGAGATTCTTCTTCATCTGGGACTTTTTCAGTCTCCTTGGAACAGGAAGCTTGTGTTGGGATTTTCACATTTTGCCTGCTATTCACAATATTCCTGTTTGCCTAGGATTCAATACACCGTAATTTTAAAAATATACATTTAAATTTATGTATTTTTTCTGCTGTAGCCCCTCAGATTCCTTTCATAATTATAAAGAAGAATATATCTAATTGCACAAGAGACTCTTCTTCATCTGGGACTTTCTCAGTCTCCTTGGAACAGGAAGTTTGTGTTGGGATTTTCACATTTTGCCTGCCGCAGTGGGATCTTGACTCATGGCAGGCTTGTAGATACTATCATGAAAAGTTTTCATAACAACAGCTTAGACTCATAAATTTGGAGATTAGGGAAATGGTCATGGGAAAAACTGTAGTTTGGGAAGGACCAGTTTTTGCTTGGCTGAATTTTAGTTTCCTTTCAGAGGAGGAGAAAAAGATCTGGAAGCTCTGAGCAAACTCTTTGCTCCTCACTTGTGGGTAGATTTTGCTGTGGGTGCTGGCTGGGCCAGGTCCCAGGACCCCTGTGCTCTACATTTGGTCTTTTTGTTTGCTTCGGGGTTCACCAAACTGCCAAAGGCCTCTCTGAAGGGATGGAGGATCTCAGCAGGGCGTGGTAGGAGCACTCAGGCTCTCTGTGGTGCTGAGCAGTTTGATTCTGGCCCATAAGTGACCTCGGGTGGCTTTGGGAGCCTGGAAGGTGTGTGTGACCTGTGTCTGCCCTGGAGACGTGTTTGGCAGCCAAGGGTCTCCAGGTATTTCACACCAAGGACATCTCTTCCTGGGACACTGGGAAATGCCCCTTTTCCAAAGCCATGGGGAACCCACGGGCTCTGGAGCCCTCTCTTGTGCCCAAAACCTGCTGATGGAACAGAACTGCACTCCAAAAATCCCAGCTTCCCACCAGCTCAGAATCTGATTTTGTGCTCCTTTCTCCTCTCCCAAGCCACTTCTTTCTTTTGGCTCTTGCACAAAGAGTGGTGTTTGCAGGCAAGAGCAAAACCACCAGTGGTGAGAACACCCCTGAGTGCTCACGCACCAAAACTTAAAATTAAACCCAGGATTTGATCTGACAGCTTGGAAAAGGCTTCCAAACTTGAGTACTAGAAGCGATAATGTGGATTTATAGTTTGAAGCAGAGACACATTAAGTTCAGAAGAAGAAAGTTTAGAGTTTTAGAGTTTAAGATACAGAAAAAATAAAAGTAGTTACAAAAGTGAACAATGGGTTTAGAATGCAGTACTGTAGGTTTGTATGTCATAACATGATTGACTAAGAAAGCTCACACTGCAGCATGAGTCCATAAGACGAAATATTGAAGGATTGGGTCATTATTGTATTTGCGGGGACCCTCGTGGCAGGAAGGAATCATGAATCTGACTTTATGTTCTTAGAAGGCTAATTTATTATTTTATGATACTATAGTATATTAAAGAATACTATATTATACTATACTGAAGAATGCAGAAAGGATACTTACACAATGCTAAAAAGATAATAATGCAAACTCGTGACTCTCTCCAGAGTCTGACACAGCTTGGCCCTGATTAGCTATTAAACAATAATAATTCACACCAAAAACCAATGGAACAATCACCTGTGGGTAAACAATCTCCAACCACATTCCAAAGGAGCAAAACACAGGTGAAGCAAATGAGATAAGAGTTGTTTTCCTTTTTCTCTGAGGCTTCTCAGCTTCCCAGGAGAAAAATCCTGGGTGAAGGGATTTTTCAGAAAATATGAATGTGACAGGTCAAAACCATAAATACCCTTGTAAATACCCTGTGGGTGCTGGGCTGGGGATGTGCCTGTGACAAAGGTGGTGACAGAGGGGTGGCATGAGGGGTGCTGGGAGGGCCCAGGTGTGGTGCCAAGGCCCTGGGGCAGCCAGCCCTGACCTGCTCTGTCTTGCAGCGGATCCGAGCCACGGTGAACAGCCAGGAGCAGAAGAGGCTGCTGATGGACCTGGATATCTCCATGAGGACAGTGGATTGTCCCTTCACTGTCACCTTTTATGGGGCACTCTTCCGAGAGGTGAGACTTCCTGGGGCTGAATTCCCACTCCTGCACTTCCTGCAGGTGCCAGGGGTTTAATTTCCACCTGGACACGGAGGTTTTAGTCCTGGCCTAAGGATGTGTCACTTACTGTGGCTGTGGGACAGCCTGGTCACAGCCTGGTCCCATAGCGTTAAAATTGCCCTGGCTTGGTTTCATCCACGTGGAAAGCTCTGAAAAGGAGGATTTATTGAAGAGCTTTAAGCACAGCTCTGCAGAGCTGAACTTTTCCTGGCTGGGCTTTGGGAGCCTCAGTTCCTGATAACTTTCTGGGCTCCTAAATCACCATGGCTCTGCTTTGGGAAGAGGACGCCCTAAATGGTAGGGAATGTGCACAGCACTGAATTCCAGAGCAGGGAAAAGAGGGCTCAGGACAGCTTTGAATGGGTTTTAAAAAACAAAAAAAAAAAGGGAAGGGGAAAGAGGAAAGGAAAGGGACAAAGGAAAAGGAGGCTGGAAGAAGAGATGTTTTGTTCAAATATCTGGATATCTGCTTGCTTTACTCTCCAGGGAGATGTGTGGATTTGCATGGAGCTGATGGATACCTCACTGGACAAATTCTACAAACATGTCATTGACAAAGGCCTGACGATTCCCGAGGACATCCTGGGGAAAATCGCAGTCTCTGTGAGTAGCAGCAGGGTGAGGAGGGCAGGGAAAGGGCTTTCTCTTCTAAGCCAGCTCCTACCTGACCTGAGCTCCCTGCTGTGTGGGCACCAGGAAGAGGGTGGTCCATGTGCCAGCCCATGTGGCCATTTCCATGCCTGGTCTGAAGTGGTGTTGTTTATAAGCCATCAATGAGCACATCCATACCCATGATGGAGAGCTGGCCCAGTGTGGGGTGTGGGGAGGCTCCTGCAGCTCCCTCCCCTTCTCATCAGGGTGCTGGAGCCCCCAGGAAGATCTCTGGGTACCCACCAACACCTCAGGCTGCTGGCAAGGTGCAGGACTCATGGGATGTGGTTTTCCTGCCCTCCTGATGGGTCTGGGGTGAAGCCAGGTATCACTTCCTCCTCCTTGTGGTGCTGCCAGCTGTGATTGACTCTGGATTTGTTGTTTCAGATTGTGAAAGCACTAGAACATCTCCATAGTAAGCTCTCCGTGATCCATCGAGGTGAGTGCCAGGCACACACTGCCCTGCTCTCAGCCTGCCAAGGGCTCCCAAAATACCCCAGATAAAGTCAGCCTTTGACAGCAGAAATACTCCGCAGCATCTCATGACTTTCAGCAAAACCCATGCAGAGGAGATAGTTGCTGTTTGCTCCTTAAAATCTGCCTGCTGCTCCCAGTGTTTCCCTGAAGGGGAGGAGGAGGGGCTGGCAGAGGAAGGGCTTTACCCAACCCATAATCTGAACCCTAACCCCCTGGTGTGCTTCATCAGCTGGGGGAAATTCAGTTTTTTTCCACTGACTTTGGAAAGCCTCAGAGCAGGCTGTGCCCAAGTTTGTTCCCCAGCTCCATGGCTCTGTGCTGATGTGCAGTGGGAGGGGATGTTGGAACCCTGGTGGCTGCTGAGAATTGGAGACTTTGTGTGCTGCCAGGCACTGACCCCCAGGAGAACACTGCACTGACCTGAGGCCCTGGAGAAGCTTCCAAAGGCTTCCAAAATGGAATGGTTGAACTGGGATTGTGGGTGTGGAGTTTGAAGAGAAGTGTGTAATATCACAGGGTGGAAAACTTAGAGTTTAAGGTTTTAGAATATAGTAATATATATAAAGTTTTATATATACAAAGTGTATAAGTTCTATATCTAGAACTCCACAAGGGATCTCCCTGCCAGCCTCATCCTCCTGCACTGCTCCAGCCATCCTCACCCCTTCCACGGGCTTCCCTGAGCACCAGTGCAGCAGAGCAGTCTGACACCTAAACCAGCCTCAAATGAAATCATAAATTCCCTCCTTAAACTCTTCTGATGTTTTCCCCTCTGGAGGGTCTCAAAGCTGCCGTGAACACACTCAGAAGCAAATCTGCAGTTGCTGCTTGACACCTTTATTTTTAAAGGGTCATTTTCAATTTGTCACGAGGAGGGAGGAGCCCTCCCTGGGGTGTGTGAGTGCCTGGGAAGCAGCAGAGTTCAGCTGGAGCAGGCAGTGGCACTGGTGTGTTCTTCCTGTGGCTGAGGCTTGAGTTTCTGCCTTCTGTCTCACTTACAGGAGGTGGAAAGCCCTTCTTGGCTGCTGGGTTTCTGTGTGTACTGGTTTGATTTCCACTGAAAATTGTCTTACTTCAGCGTAGTGACAGATGGGTGAGGATTTTGGATACCTGATTGCAGAACGCTGATTAGGGAGCAGATGTTAACGAGCTGTAAACCCACAGTTCTAATAAGCAGGGCTCAAACACAGCTTCTGGCATCCTTCAAAGGGTGTTTCAGCTCTTCCATTTAATTCTTTATCATGTAGAGACACAGGATCTTCAGGAAGTGACCTGTTGTTTCTGGGTGGCAGCAGGGAAAGAATTGCTCCCTTTGGAGCATTCCAGAGAAAGCAGGGTCACCTGTGCTGGAATTTCAGAGAGCAGTTCCCTGCTCTGCAGGAGAACACCTCCATGCTACCCTGGGTATCACCTCCTGGCATCTCTGGGTGCCTTAATTCCCCTTTCTGCTGGGGGCCCTCACGAGCCTGATGAGCACACCAGGGATTTGTAGAGCCACGATGGGAAGTGATAAATCTGGCAGCAATAGAGAGATGAGACTCTGGCCTGATTTCCATGGGGTGTGCAGCTCCCACTCTCCTGCTGCTGCTCACACTGCAGTCGGGCTTTGTGTCCTTAAAATCAGAGGCCAAAGGTTTCTGAACCTTTGATCCGTGTCTCAGTTTACTGCTCTCTCCTTCCCCTTCAGCCCTTTCACCCTTTCCTGCCCCACATCCTTCCCCCATGGGTTTTTCCTTTTGTTGGCATGACTCCAGACCTGTGGGGCCTTGCCAGAGCTCCAGCCCTTTGCAGACACCCCACAGGATCACCCCATGGGATCACCCCCCAGGATCACCCCCACAGGATCACCTTGCAGAATCACCCCTTAGAATTACCCCACAGGATCATCCTGTAGAATCACCCCCCAGAACCACCCCACAGAACCACCCCCAGCCCTGTGGAGCTGCTCCCTGTGAGCTCCCTGGTGTCCGTGGCCATTCCCTGAGCAGTGGCATGTGATGGTGACACGCAGAGTTACCTCCTGCTGCTGCCCTGGATCAGGGAGGGGCTGTGTGAGTGAAGGGGCACTGGCAGACACACAACAGGCCCCTAAGGCTGTCACCTGCACACAACAGGCCCCTGAGGCTGTCACCTGCACATGACAGGCCTATGAAGCTGTCACCTGCACACCACAGGCCCACTAGGCTGTCACCTGCACACCACAGGCCCACTAGGCTGTCACCTGCACACCACAGGCCCACTAGGCTGTCACCTGCACACCACAGGCCCCTGAGGCTGTCACCTGCACACCACAGGCCCCTGAGGCTGTCACCTGCACACCCCACAGCTGTAGCCAGTGGGTTTTTGGCACACCCGGAGCACTGGGCTCTGCTGAGCTCCTTGTGCCCTCTGCTGCTGAACCCTTTGTGGCTGCTTGTGCCTTGGCCCCGCACCCCATGTGACAGTGACTGTGCTCTGTGTTCCTTTTGCAGATGTAAAGCCCTCTAACGTGTTGATCAATACGCAGGGGCAGGTGAAAATGTGCGATTTTGGGATTAGCGGTTACCTCGTTGACTCTGTTGCTAAAACCATGGATGCAGGATGCAAACCCTACATGGCTGTAAGTTGAGAAGCTGAAGTGTGGGGAGCAGCCAGAGGAACATGAGCCTGGGGGGAAGGATCAGCCTCCAGCACCTATCCTGGGGATTCCTTTGGGTGGCCCTGAAGTGAAGGGATGCAATCCCATTGGGAGGGGAGGCAGATCTGATCTGATCTCATGGCTCAGGTCACATCTGGGCACGCCTTCCTGCTGCCTGCTTGCCTGCCTGTGACCTTGGGGAGGGTTCTGGAACTGCTCCCCATTGCCTGGTTCCCATTTGCCCCGTGGGGACAGTAGTGCTTAGCACGGGGAGGAAAAACACCCAGGGACTGTGTGCCTCGGGCTGCTCCTGGGAGCTGCTGTGCAGGATTCACCCTTCGTGGGGCACTCGAGCATGGTGAAAACAGTCCTGGAGAGCTGAGGCTTGTCATCCCCTTTGTGCCTGCTGTGCCAGGTCAGCTCCACCACCCCAGCCCGTGGTGCAGGTGCCACTTTCTGGTGACACATTTCACTGCCTGCCCTTCCTGGTGAGGATGGGGAACCAGCACAACCAGGAGGGTGACATGGCTGTGTGGGCTAAGGGGGCTGGGCTGCCACCCTGAGAGACCCACCCTGGGCGTGGGCAGGGCACTGGGGGCATCCCTGCTCCTCACCCTCCTTTGTCTCTGTTGGCAGCCTGAGAGAATTAACCCAGAGCTGAACCAGAAGGGATACAGCGTCAAATCCGACATCTGGAGCCTGGGGATCACCATGGTAGGGTCACCTGGGGCTGCCAGGCTGTCACCTGGGGATCACCATGGGAGGGTCACCTGGGGCTGCCAGGGCTGTCACCTGGGGCTGCCAGGGCTGTTACCTGGGGCTGCCAGGGCTCACCTGGGGATCACCATGGTAGGGTCACCTGGGGCTGCCAGGGCTGTCACCTGGGGCTGCCAGGGCTGTTACCTGGGGCTGCCAGGGCTCACCTGGGGATCACCATGGTAGGGTCACCTGGGGCTGCCAGGGCTGTCACTTGGGGATCACCATGGGGGGGTCACCTGGGGCTGCCAGGGCTGTCACCTGGGGATCATCATGGTAGGGTCACATGGGGGCTGCCAGGGCCACCACGAGGGCTTGGTGTGGCTCATGGGTTCATTCTCCTCCCCACAGCGATACTGGTGGCACGGAGTAGGAAGGGGAAGGGCTCAGGAAGGTGCCCCAGGGTGGAAGGGAAGCATTGGAGGGAGCTGCTTTGTCGGCTCCTGGCTGCTGAGGGATGTGGAGGCTGCAGCTGCCGGGAGATGGCAGCATGGGCTAAGGCATGATGGAGCAGGTTGCATTCCCAGCACTCAGCCATCCACAGAGGCCCCCTCGGGAAAGCAGGGATGGGGGTGGCTCCCAGGCAGTGCTTTGGGGGAATCCAAAGTCCAGTTACCCTGTGCAGGGTGGGCTGCCAGCCTTTCCCAGGGGATTCTGGCACGGGGGTGACAGGGATTGCCTGTGGAGCTGGCTGGGGCTCCTCCAGCCTCTCCTGTTTGCTGGGGGAGGATAAGCAATATGCTGTGGCCAGGTGGGGTGAGGAAATCCTAGAATCCCAGAATGGTTTGGGTTGGAAGGGGCCTTAAAGACCATTTCATTCCATCCCCTGCCATGGGCAGCAACACCCTTCTACTACCCCAGGGTACTCCAGGTCCTGTCCAACCTTGCCTTGGGCACTTCCAGAGATCCAGGGGCAGCCACAGCTTCTCTGGGCACCCTGTGCCTCCCCACCCTCACAAGGAAGATTTCTCTCCTAATATCTAATGGATCTCTCTTCTCTTTTAGTTCAAAACCAATCCCCCTTGTTCCATCACTGCTTTCCCATGTAAAAAGTCCCTCTCCTTCCTTTCTGGAATCCCCCTTTAGGCACTGCAAGGGGCTCTAAGGTCTCTTAGGAACGTTCCCATCTCCAGGCTGACCAACCCCATTTGTGTGGAGCCTACAAAACCACACCCTGGGTGTGCACAGGGCCATCCCAAACCCGTGGGGTGGCTGTGGGGTGTCCCCCTCTCCTGAGGCGTGGGCTGTGTGTTGCAGATCGAGCTGGCCATCCTGCGCTTTCCCTACGACTCCTGGGGCACGCCCTTCCAGCAGCTCAAGCAGGTGGTGGAGGAGCCCTCGCCACAGCTCCCAGCAGAGAGGTTCTCAGCAGAGTTCGTCGATTTTACCTCGCAATGGTAACATTTCCCCTCTTTTCCCTCTCTCCCTGGCCCTTCACCTTCACCACGTCTCCACAGGCAGCTCTGAGCTCCAGTTTTGGGCAGAACATTTCCTGTGCCCTCACTGAGCGCTGTGCAGGTGACACACAGCAGTGCTGGTGTCAGCTGGGGGTCTGTCTGAGCGGCAGGCTGGGCTCTTGGAGGGGACACACAGGGTTTAGGAGGCTCCTGGCCCTGATTGCTCCCATGCCAGCAGCACAGGGGTGCTGTGAGCAGGTGCAGCCAGACAGCTCATGGCCCTGAGTGTGGAGGGGCAGCAGGGTGTGGAATGGCTGCATCCTGTCTGGGGGATGTCACAGCACTTGTCACATTGGAAACAGCCTCAAAACACACAGTGTCACCATACAACTTCAGAAAGCTTCAACCCATACAGAGTAACACCAGAAAGCTTCAGTCATCCACCCTTCTTGTTCTTTAGCCCAACCTTTTATACCCCTCATGTTCATGCATTGCCCTGTGTGCTCTCTGTGCCCTTTGGTGGTTGCTCAGCACACCTGGGCACTCCATGGCTCATTGCTGGCAGTGCTGCTCACCTGCTTCTCACTGCTGCACCCACTGGGGATGAGGCTGGGCCACAGCCCCATCCCAGTGACCCCAAACTGTGTGCCACACACAGCCCCATCCCAGTGACCCCAAACTGTGTGCTACATACAGCCCAACCCCAATTATCACAAACTGTGTCACACACAGCCCCATCCCAATGGCCCCAAACTGCCTGCAGGGGGCAGGGCTCTGAGGGCAGGTTTTGCCCCATGGTGGCCCCCTCTGACCAGTCTATGTCCCTCTCCCAGGTCCCTGGGGCTGCTGCTGTGCTTTCCCCAGCCCTGGGAGCTGGAAGCAGCAGGAGCATTTGGCTGTGCTGTAGGAAAGGGCTGGAGCAGCCCTGCTGCTGTCTGCAGGCTGCACAGAGAGCTCAGGCAGCCCCTGCCCTCACAGGCTCCCTCCAGCTTCCCTGCAGGGTTGGGTGTTCCAGGCGGGCACTGCAGTGCCACCCACGCGCCTGCCAGGCTGGCAGGTGGCTGCTGGCTCTGCGTGGTGGCCACAAAGGCTGGCAGATGGACAAACAGAAATGTGAGACTGCTCTGAGCTGCCAGCACTGGGGCCAGGGCTCTGCCGTGCCCCAGGAAGAGGACTGTCAGCTGCTCCTGCCTGGGGACTCTCAATACCCACGTTTAGATTCTTCAGAGTCTTGTTCAAACATGTTTTCATGTCCCTGTGGTCCAGCTGCTCAGCTCCTGACCCACGCTGGGGAATACCTGCCATGCCCACTGTGCCCTGGCTCTGGGAGGGGTGGGAGCTGCCTTAGAAAAACCCTTTCCCAAGATGCCCCCCGTTCTTGCCAAGCCCACGCTGAGGCTTTGGAGCAGCTGCTGTTCCTGCACACAGTGCTGCTGGCTCTGCTGTTTCCCTGCTTGTGCCAGGCAGGCTGTTCCTCCCTGGGGGATTTGCTTTTCCAAGCCCTGTGTCTTGCAGTCAGGCTGTGGCTGCTTTAGGATTTCCATCCACAGCCACGCTGGGGAGCACATGGTGATTCCTGTCTTTGCAAATCCTGTCCTCCAGGGTCACTGGAGATCCCTGACTGCCAGCAGAATGGCATGGACTTGGAATGGTGAACTTTGCACCAGTTCGGTGTTATTGGGGTCTGGGAATTCCTTCTGACACGGAACCAGGTCACAGCCACTCTGTATCAAGCCTGGCTTAGGACTGTGTTTATCCATCTGCTGCCTGAAGTCTGATCAGCTGTAGGCACTGCAGGAAGGTCTCTGGAATATCTGAGTCAGGATCAGATCCCAATATAACTCTTCATTCCTGAAAATTTGCATAGATTTCAGTAATTTATCACCATATTTCCTGCTATTAGTAACCTGGGGATGAATTGGTTTTGTAGAGGGTCTAAATTAAGAGAATTGCACCAAATCTGGATACAGCTAACCTTCAAATTCACCTTGTCATCTGGGCTGGGGCTGCTCCTGAGCTGGGAGGATGTGACACATCCCGTACCTTCGGGCCGGCGATATTGGCACGTATGGGCCCCAGGTTCCTCTGTTCATTCACAACATGACACTAAACACGAGCCCTCTACACACAGCAAGCAGGAAATATCTATTCAGTGTGTGTCCTCTGCTTCCTCTGGGCCCCAGCAAATCCCAGCAGAGGTTCTCACTTTTGTTTTGCTCAGTGTGACACCTTTTCCCCGCCACAGCCGCGTACGTGTGTGAAGATCTTTTCAAGTTGCTCCAAGTTTCTTTCCCCTAAATACACTGCCAGGAAGTGAGTAGAGATTACGTCCTGTCTTTTAAAAAGCTATTTTCTGCTGGAGGGAAACCAAAATAACTTCCAGCTACAACCCTCCAGGGCCATCTGTTGTAGGAGAGGAGAAAAAAAGGATGTCCCATGGAACCGTCCCCGCTGATAACAGCACGGTGATAAACAAACAGTTGGACACGTGCTCTGCAGCCACTCAGTCACTGCTCCCAGGCAGAATCCCTTCCCTGAGTCACTGGCCTGTTGGAGAGCACCCAAACTCCCAGTTGTACCTGGTCCCCAGCAAGAGGCAGTGGTTTAAGTGGTGATTTGGTGGCTCCAGGTCTCTTGGTGGACCTTGAGCTCTTGTACCCAGCACTGTTGGCTGTCGCTGTCCTCAAGACCTAAATTGTTTCCTCAGTTTGGAGGAGTAGCTGAACTTATTCTGAAGAGTCTTTAAACCTTACTTTTGTCATGGTGTAATTTTATGGTCTTACTTAAATTGCAGACAGAATGTAAATTCTAATTTTTTTTTTCTTTTTTCCCAATTAAAGCTTGAAGAAGAATTCCAAAGAACGGCCAACATACCCAGAGCTTATGGTGAGTGTGGCTGCATCAAGCACTGTGTTCAGAGCTGGAAAGGGTCACAGTGAGGTGCTCAAGGCAGAGATTCCAATAGTGATGGTGTTTTGGAATGCTTTGCATCTCTTTTTTCATACCACATGGGAGAACTGTGACGCTTCAGAATCCTGGGAGGGTGGCTGCAAATCAGACATGCTCTTTGAAATCCCAGCCAGGTGCTTTTCCACCTTTTTTGGAAATCAAGGGAGAAAATACATGTTAAAGCAGGTTATGGACAAGAATGAGGCTGTGAAGAATCAGAGAGGCTCAAATCCTCCTCTGGGGTTTGTGTGATCAACTCAAACACCTCAGTGCCCCAGATGCTCCACAAGAGCTGCAGGAGCCCAGTGGCCAGCGGGGCTTTGGAGAGGAGGATTTTTGGGCAGAGTAATTCCTGGATGCTGGGGACAGGGACGAGTCTGTGACTAATAATTCCGGTTATTGAATTTCATCTGCTGCCTAGAGACTGTTTACTGGGAGGGATAACTGAGGAGTAACCAAGGAGGAAAATACCAATAAAGGTTTGTGACAGGGGAAATGCAGGGCACTGCTCTGTGCCCAGCCAGAGCTCTGGGCTGCAGCTGGCAAGAACAGATTTTTCTGCTTGGGCTCCACAGCTTCATGGTCCCTCTCTCTCCCCTGACCTTCGGGTATTGATCCTGGTGCTCCTAAAAGCTGGCAAAAAGCAGGAGAGCTCAGGAAGTTGGTGCTTCACTCCTG
The DNA here is from genome assembly GCF_017590055.1 of Onychostruthus taczanowskii. Taxonomy (NCBI): domain Eukaryota; kingdom Metazoa; phylum Chordata; class Aves; order Passeriformes; family Passeridae; genus Onychostruthus; species Onychostruthus taczanowskii. The sequence continues at coordinate 6,776,081 of NW_024500350.1, forward strand.
GAGACATTTAATCCTTTTTTACTCTCACACAATTCACAGCTTTCTAAAGGCAGGAAGGTGCCTAAATTTGTATTTCTGAGGATCCTGACCCTGCATTCCCACCCCTGTCCAGGGTTATCAAGATCACCTGGATTAAGGGTGGAAACTGCTGAGGGATTTCTTTAGGCACTCATATTCCCTACCCCACAATTTTTGGGATATACATTCTGCCACCAGAGGGTCAGACCCACCACCACCTCACACCTCCTGCTCAGAGGTGAGAAGGTGCAGGTTTAAGGTGATTTTTACCTGCAAGTCATGCTGGAAATCCATGACCCTGAGTTGTAAGCAGTGAATAATTCCCATGGCATTTGGTGCTGGGCCCTGTAATGCAATTAAACTATAAATAAATCTGATTGACAGACAGCTTGCCCCCAGACTGGTTTCAAACAAAGAGAGGCCTGAGATTTATGGCTTTTTTTACAAAACTTTATTTTTTGGGGGCTATATTATTGAATAAATCCATCTGTATATTTTAAGCAAACTTCTGAACTTTGCCAAATGGCCTTTTATCAAGAGAGGTTCACTGAAGCAGCTCTGTCTGCTGCAGCATTAATACCCATTGGCAAGGGAGTGCATTTCTATTGAATTAGCTTCTTGGATCACCCCTGCAGAGTACCTCAATGCTGTGGTATTTTATGGCTGACATGGATGTTGTGAGGTCCTGTGGTTGAGGATTGCTGTTCTGTTGGGGTTTTTTCCTCTCTCTTACAGCATTAAGTTGTGGTGCAGGATTGGACTTGTCATTTAGACCAAGACTGCTCCCTTGCTTTCCTGTGGAATTGAGGTTTCTCATGGAAAATGTGACTCTGTGCTATCTTGAGCATCAGGAAAGCTGATAGGGGAGCTTAATTTCATTTAAAAACCCCCTGCCCCAGGTGAAGTGGAGCATGAAACTACTGCAGGAGCGGTGGTCTGCACACCCTGCCTGGCACAGGGCTCTGGGCCCGCCTCAGGCCTTGGCTACCCTGGGGCACAGGGCTGGAGGGCATTGCTGCCACCCCTGGCACATCTTTGAGTGTCACTGCAGCTGTGCTTTGGGTGTCACTTCAGTGGGGTGTGAAAGCAGGGACGTCGTGCTGGGATAATAACGAGACATTGGGGTCACCTCGGAGTTATTCAGGACACTTCAATTCCTGTGACTGTCTGACCTAGGGAGACCTTAAGTTTTGTCTGGATTTTTGCCTCAGCCCATTCCAGCCCTGTTTCCCACATAATTGTGTTTCCTCTTCCTTACTGGTGTGTCTTTGGATCGCTTCCCAGCCACTCTGAGCTGCCTCATCTTATTCCCTGGGTGACTTTCCACTCAAGCCCACCTTGAAAAATCTCTTTTCTTTGCTCTTCTTCTCCCTTCTCTTGGCCACTGCCAAGAAACAGCTCAGGAACTGAGCTGAGGGGCAGCTTGGAAAAACCCTGGAAACCCCCAATTACCTTTAAAAATCTGACTTGAAATGAGAGGGTTGGAAATCAAACCCTTGTACAGAGCAGCAATCACTGTGAGCCCTGCAGGGCCCTGGCTGCCTTTTGGGTCTCTCTGACACCCTCCATACAAATAAATCCAATTATCTGCCAGGACAGTGGGTATCAAGCAGGGTTTTGAGGGTTTTCAGATGGGGTCTCAGCTTGGTGTGTGTCTGAACCAACCAAACTGAATTGCTGGTCCTGGTTGAGAGGGGTTTTGTTGCTCTGGGGGGGATTTGGTTGTGTTTTTCCTCCTCACCCGTATTTTTCCATTGGTGCTGAAATGTCAGCAGGGTTTTCTGGCAGGCTGTGTCCCCACGTTGGTCAGGATGAAGCAGTTAAACACACAAGTGGGGATGGTTTTCCAGTTGGGATGGCTTTCCTGTGTGGTGGCTGGGGTGAAGGAGCCTCTTCTGCTGCGGGGAGGGGCAGTTCAGGGAGGAAATGAGGCTCAGGAGTCACCAGAGGGTAAATACACAGATAGAGCTGAGGGAAAACCACTGCAGCCAGCAAGGTTTGCCCTGCTCCTGCTGGAAGGGTAACCATGGTCTGGGGAGTGTTTTGGGGCACATGGAGAGGGTTTTCTAAGCCTTCCCCTTGCCTCCAGAGCTGCCCACTCAGCCCTCCCAGCCGAGGCAGGGCCAGGGGGGAATCCAGAGGGGTTCATGGAGCAGCTCTTGTGCTCCCCCACTTGCCTCAGCTGTAAAAACCCAATATTATGATGCTAAGGAGAAAACCTTCTTCACTATCTAGAGTGTTGTCTGAAAAGCTTTTTTACACAGTGTGGTGAATAATAAACTTTGCTGGTTTTTCTCTCTTTGCTTTCCCAGCAACATCCTTTCTTCACCCTGCACGAATCCAAAGAGACAGACGTCGCCTCTTTTGTCAAGCTCATCCTGGGAGACTGAGAACTGGACTTGGAAAAGAATTGCCCTTCTGTGGACTGGTGGGTGCAGGGGAGGGGCACGTGGCAGGACTTGTCATGGAAGCACCAACAGAAAGTTGCCGTGTTTTGTTTTGTTTTGTTTTGGTGTGGTTTTATTCTGAGAAACCCCCGCCTCGCCCGAGTTTTTTTAAAGGGTTCTTTGGTATCCATAGTGACATAGAACGAGCTGGTTAGTGGAATGAATTTTAATAAGGTTGGTAACCTTAAAACAAAAAACAAAACAACAACAAAAAAATTTTTTTTTGAAAGAGTGATTTACATATTTAATGACCGTCAAGGTTCCTCTTCCTAACTTGCTCCTCATCCCCCTTCCCTTCCCCTTGAACCAGAATTTGCTTTGTCATGGTAATAGGTGCTATGGTAGTCATGAAGTTGTATGTAGATTTATATTTTGTCCCTTCCATTATTTTAATATTTATGTTAAGTGCTTGATGGAATAGATTTCTGTTTTATATGAGGATGAGTGCGTGGTGATGATGATGATGATGATGCAAAATGAGGCCACAGCAAGCAGCACTTGTAAGGCTTTGCTGGGGAAAAGGTGTCCGAGGAGAGGAGAGAGGAGAGGAGAAGTGTCCCTGATGTGGAATATATTTAATGTGCATCATAAAAGGAATTGATAAGAAGACTTGCAGCTCAGCTGTGTCAGGGAGGAAGGCCCTGGTGTCCCCTGTGGTCACCTCTTCTCCAGACACCAAGCTCCAAGTCTGGAGCTTCCCAGCCCTGTCCCACCCCCTGCCCTGCTGGAGAGGCAGGCTGGGAGCTCTGGGAGTCACTGGGACAGTGTTTGGGACAATGTCTGGGACAAAAGGCCCGGAGGGAAGGAAGGAGGCTGCCAGAGGAGTTGCACAAAGAAGAGGAGGAGGCTGCCCTGGTCAGTGCCCACCTGCCCAGCAGCGTTGCAGTGCCCGAGGCTGCCTTGGGCTGGGGATGAGCTGCTTTGGGCCTCCACGGGAGCTCCTCTCTGCTCCTCGGGGTGAGCCAGGATCACAGGATGCACGGTGTGACACCTGTGACAAATGGCACGGTTTAGTGCTGGTTTCCAGGGCTCCTGGCACTGCTTTGGCAGCAATCCCTCCGTGCTTGCCCACAGGGTCTGGGAGTGCCAGCGCTGCCAGGAGCCCGTGCTGGCATGTGGGTTGGGCTGTGTCCAGCCCCAGCTGGGATGCTGCAGGCAGCCAGCAGCACTGGGCTCTGCCCTGGGCTGCAGGTGGGACCTGCAGCCTGGGAAACCACACAGGGACACCACAGCCCACCCTGCCCAGGAGCCCCTTGCTGCTGGCTGGGTCCCTGGGGACAAGCTGCAAGCCAGGGGCAGGAGAAGGGGGCTGGTGAGGTGGGAGAGGAGCTGGAGATCCCTCTGCCCTCGGGTCAGTCGGTGTCTGGAGCAGGGGGCACGGTGAGTGTTGCTGAGCCCGGAGCGAGGCCGCTGGCTCCACATTAACGCTGCTTTGAGCCACACCTGCCCAGCTGCCTGAGCTCCTCTGCCTTTGCCCGTGGCTCCTTCCCCCAGCCCTGCCACGGGGCCTGCCTGTGCGTTCTGGGGAGGCTGCACAAGTGCCTCGTGCCCCTGCACCACGCGCTTCCGTCCCCACCCCTCGCTTGGCCACGGCCCCTCAGAGCCAGGTCTGACCAGAAACACGCCCTGCTCTGCAGTGCTGAACCTGTGCAGGTGTCAACTGACCCTGTGCCAATGTCACTGACCCTGTGCAGGTGTCACTGACCTTGTGCAGGTGTCACTGAACCCTGCTCTGCAGTGCTGAACCTGTACAGGATGTCACTGACCCTGTGCAGGTGTCACTGATTGTGTGCAGGTGTCACTGAACCTGTACAGGATGCCACTGAACCTGTGCAGGTGTCACTGAACCTGTACAGGATGCCACTGACCCTGTGCAGGTGTCACTGACCATATGCAGATGTCATTTACCCTGTGCAAGATGTCATCTCACCCTGCTGTGCCAGGTTAGCAGCTCCAGGCTCTGCTGGTGCAGGGTGGAACAGTCTGAGGGGATTTTGGGAAGGGATCCCCTGGCAGGGCAGTGTTCAGAGCAGGGCTGTGGGCTGGTGGCACCTCCCGTGCTGGGGACATGCTGGGGACATGCCAACACTTCAGAGAGGCGCACAAAGACACCGCCAGTGCCTGGGCTGTCACTGTCACTGCCACCACAGCCTGTGGTGCTGCAGCTCTGCCCTGGGCTGGCAGTGGCAGACAGGGGAGCATTTGTGGGATTTATCAATCCCTGTGCCCTCGGCTGCAGAGCAGGGCTAGCAGGAATCAGGGTGCCATTCACAGCTCGTGCAGGTTTGGGGAGGAGGTTCCCCTTGCCCAGCCCTCGGGGCAGGACAAGCTCCATGTCTCACCCTGTGCCCAGGGGAACCTTTCAGGTTATATTTTGTGGCGGGTGAAACACGAGGATGTTTTACTTCACAGTGTAATTTTAAGAGGCCTCGCATGGCTCATGATCTGCCCTCTCATATTCCATGGTGTGTGTGTGTGTGTTTTCTCTCTCTCGCTTTCTCAGAGTCACAGAGCTGTTTTGATTGATTGTCCTCAGCTGCAGCTGAAAGTCCAGCCAGCCAGTTTATAGACTTGGTTCCAGCATCAATTCTCACTTTGAAAAACATGACATTTAAAACCACCCTTTGGTTTTCCTACATATGGATCTGATGCTTTTGTTCAAGATTGTTTTTGCTGCTTTTCCCCTGCAATATAAGTCTCATTTGGACACCGCATCTCCTTGACCTCAGAGCACCTTCATTTCAGTGCCATTGTAATTGACAGGTTGAATTTATGAGACACTGTCAAGGCTCAGTATTAATAGCAGATATTAATGTCACCAGCGTTTTCCAATAGAGAATTAATGGCAGTGTTGTCTGCAGCTAGTAACCCTCTGAAAGGTTCCTCCCTGCCTCCACACAGGCCTCGCTTTTCTGCTTTCTGCTCTAATCCCTTTGTTTTAATGACATTACAACAGGGCACGCAGCAAATCCCTCCCCTTCCCTGCTCCTTCTCCATGACTTTGTTCCTTTTCAAGTCGTTTGTGTCAGCCCAGAGTAAGTGTGGAGCTGTCTGAGCATGGGAAATGCTGTGAGAGGTGCCCAGTGCTGTCCCTGCATCCCTCGTGGTGGACACAGAGCTTGGCCTGACCCAGGAATTCCTTAGAGAGAAGCCTGAGCTTGGTGGCTTCAGCTCAGGGAGGAGAGCCAGGGATTCCTGTGTGCCTCAAAGCCCTGCAGACCTGCAGGATGAGTCAGGCTCTCCTCTCTGCTGTTTAATTGGCACCTCCGTGAAGATGAAAAGCCTTTGGTTGCTGCTCAGATCTTTGTTTGGCCAGACATGCTCTGGGAAACCTTTCCTGAGAGCCTGGCCCCCTGAACAGCCCAGGGGTTGAGGCTTAGGGATGTTCTTCCCAAAGGTTTTCTGTGTTCACACAGCACAGGGCTTAGGATTGCCCCAAACTGGGATTTTTAGAGAAGCAGGTCTCAAATGCCATAAACCTGAAAGAACCCCAAAGCCAGGGAGCAGAGAGAGAGCAAAGCTGCTGGGAGCTCAGCACTGGGCTGTGGGCTGGCCCAGCTGTGGGTGGGTTTGCAGGGCAAGGAGGGCCCCTCCAGGCTGCCACAGCTTATCAGGAGGCACAGCCCATCCCCAGGGATCCCCAGGTGTGATGTCCATCCTCCTCTTCCCCCGGTACAGCCCCTGCAATCCCCAGGGTGCTGCAGGCCTTGCCATGGCTGGAGCTCTGAAGTGTCACTGGTGTGAAAAGTGTTTTCTGGGTCCCCAAGAGCCCTTTGGACCCTTAAATCTGAAAGAGGAGTTGGAGGGCATTTTCTGGCTACTGTTTTTAAACACCAGGTTCATGCTGCTGCACTGGGTGCAATGCCCATCTTTCCTGGAGTTCTTCCAGGTGTACAAACCTTGACACACATATCTCTGTACTGTATTTCTCTGGTTTTCCCTGACTTTTGATGAGTTTAGCAGTGACAAGAGGCAACTCTGACTTGTTAAAGAGGTGAAACTTCATTTCTGGAGGCAGGTGTGGGTCCCTACTTGAAAAAATCTCTAAAAAAATCTCAATTCTCAACCCTGCTGTTGAGCAGGTGCTGCTGGGGCAGTGCTGCTGCACCTTGTCCAGGTGGGAAGGGGCTGCCAGGGGCTGAGGGCACAGCCTCCACTGGGATTTCTCCATGCTTGCTGCCAGCCATGTGTGTACCTGCACTTTTCCCTTCTTCCCTCCACGTTCTGGAAGAGGAAATCCTGCTTGGTCAACACAGCATTGCTTCAGTGGCTGGTCTGGTGTGGTTCACACAAGATTCCCACCAGCTCCCGTGTTTAATAAGTCTTTCTTATTCAAAACAACCCCCAAACTCCTCTCTCAGAAAAGCCAGCCAAGATGCTCCTTTTTTTTTTTTTTTTTTTTTTTCCCTTCCATCTTGTTCCTGTTAGAGGAACTCTGGGAGTCTGTCTTGGTGCTTTCACTCTTTCACATGCCAAAGATCCCTCTTAGTTACGCTCCTGCCAAACCAGATCTTATAGTCTTGCCTCTGAAACCATCCACTTCCCTGCTCCTTGGGGTTCCTTTTGTTGCTGTTGCTTTTTCATTGAATTTCCTAGTGTTTATTGACATGTCTATTGTTGAGCTTCCTGGACACATGCAGCTCTCTTTTTTTGGGATACAGGGAAAGACAAATAGTTGCCTTCACTTCTGTGCCCCTGCTGCTGGGGAAATACTGTCAGTGCTGTGATTGCTACAGATGGGATGGCTCATGTAGAGCTGGGGTCGTGGAGGGTGTAAACTGGCACTGCTCCATTGGCTTGGCTGGAGGAAGGCCAGTTTTGTCCAGCTGAGAATCTGTCCTTAGTGTCTAAACAGTTATTACACACTAATAAAGATTAATTATCACAAATCCCCATGGATTAGACATAAAATGGCAAGTTTTGCTCATTAATCTTTATTGCCATGTTATGGTTGTTGATGTTAGAGCATGCTCCTCTCTCTGCTCTGGCCATGGCCAGAGGAGGGGGCTGAGCCTGGGGAGTGGAAGGCTGGACAGAACACACAGAACACACCAGATATCCACATTTCATACTCTGTGTCCTGCCCCCAGGCTCCTTGTTTTCTTCAAAGCCCTCAAGCAGCAGCAGAGGATGGATCCCAGAGCTTTGCCTGCTCCTCTGGCCTCTGCCCGGGCTATAAAACCCAGATTGTTTCTGGTGTGAAGGGAGCAGATCTCCTCATTAATATTTCAGCTCAGCCTTTGCTGGAGCAGATGGAGAATGTGAAATTTGCCCTGTGCTCTGCAGAGCTGGGTGATTCCCTCCTGGATCGTGGCTGGAGGAGTGGCAGCTCTGTTGAAGGCTGAAAGGACTCTGCTCCTTCACATAACCCCACTCCATACAAACAGTGGCTTTTGGCAATAAATAGGGCCAGAAAAAGCTGCATCTCAGTTTGAGGTGTTTGCAGATGAATAAACACAGCCAGGAGCTGCTGGTGCAGTGCTGCAGGCACAAAGGTCCATTGCTGGATAAAAGGAAAGGACTCTCACAGTGCAGTGAACTTTAAGGGTGGATTTAATGGCATGGGGACAAATTGAGTGCTCTGATGGGCAGCTGCTGTCAGTCCACTCTGCCAGGGAGGAGCAGGAGAGGCAGGACACAGCCTGAGCAGCCTGGCTGCCCTTGCCCTCCCACATCTTCCCTCAGGCCCACATTTGTGGGCACTGGGTCCCACTCATCCCCAGCTCCAGCAAGGGGAGCAGAATCTAAAACCCAAAAGAAACCCACAGGGAAAAACCTGCAGGTGACCAAGGCACGCTGCTGCTGCGTGGCCTTAAAAAAAGGGAAAAGCCTGGGAGAGGCTCTGGAGCTGACAGAAGAGAGGAGAGGCTTTCAAGGTGGTCTCAACAGCTTAATGCTGAAAATAGCCCATTTTCAGGGCAGCAGGAGGAGGGTGTTCACCAAGGACAGCCAGGGAGCAGCTGGGGCTGCAGGATGGTTGTGATGAGTCCTTCAGAGCAGCCCTGGGATGCTGGAGAGCTCTGGGCCTCTGTGGACACCTTCATGTTTTTATTTTCATGTCAAAATATTTCTCATCTTTTTATTTTCATGGGATTTTACTGGCAGCCAGCAGGAAGGGGAAGGGGCCTGCAGTCCATGGAGTGCTTTGGGGGAGGAAGGAGCTGCCTGTCCTCTCCAGTTCCCTGCTCCCAAATTCCACAGCTGCACAGCCACCCTGCAGGAGTTTGTCCCTGCATTTGCTGTCCTTTGGGAATGCTGGGCAGCTCTGGAGCTGCAGCAGCCCTGCTCTGAGGTGTCCCAGCCCAGCCAGCAGCCAGGATGAGCCACAATCTCTTCCTCGGGAGCCTCCTGGTGTTTGAAGGACGGGGCGAGCGTCCAGCGGCCATGAGGTTCTGCGGGGATAAGGCGGGAGAAGCTTGGAAGTGGAGATGGAAATCTCAAAAGCTCAGACGTCTTTTGGTCATTTCCAAAGCTCTCTGGTGTTGGCCAGACCTGAAAACCCTTCCTAGGAGTTTTATTTCGGAGTATTTTGATCTGGTACTTTCGCTTTTGGGCTTAGCTAAATCCAGGAAACTCGCAGTGGTGTAATTTTTGAATCAAGACTAAACACACCCCAAGTATTCCTGAACCCATCAGGAAAGCTGCTGCTTGGTTTATCTTCCAGGAATAATTCAGGCTTGAATTCAGTCTGGTTTTGCCCTTAGATAATGATTCTTTTTGAGGAAATAATGAGAGCAGGCCGTGATCTTTCCAAAAGGCTGTGACCTGACACACCAAGTTGTTCCAGGAGGTTGATGGAGATAAATTCAGTGAGAGGGGCCAATGTCTGGAGGCTGGAAGAGCAGCCTGGAGTATCCATGGCCTCCAAAAACTCACACAGACACATTTTCCCCAGGAATTGTGGGAAGGAGGTGTTGGGTTCTGCCAGATCTCGGGATTTTTCCCTCTAGGAGAGCCTTCAGCCATCTCGGGGTGTCCCAGAACACCCAAAAACCTTCAGCATCTTTAAGGGTTTGGTTTTTTTTCAGGATGGATACTGTGAAAAGTCAGGAAGGGCCAGGTGTCCTTGATTTGCACAGCCAGGGTGAAGAGATGTGGATTAAGTGCCTGGTAAAAGCCAGAAAAAGTTGTGTTTAAAGATAAATCCCAGTCTCTGTCAGAGCTGTTGAGCCAGGATCGAATTTTCCTAAATCCAGGTACAGCTGCAGATCTCCCCATCCATACTGAGCCCAAATTTAATCACAAATCTTGCATAAACACCTACAGCATGGACTCTGCCTTTTGGGGGGCTTCTCGCAGGCTGGGGCTCAAAATCCAGTATCCCCCAACCCAGGATTTGGCTCTGAATATTCCCTTTAAAATCCATGTGTAAAGTGAATTTCCAGGGCTCTGCCGCTGTTTTTATTTTGGTAAATTGAGTGGTTTGTGCTTGGTGAGAGCTGTCCCTGTGCCAGGGCTGCTGGAAATAGTCACAACATCCAAAAGAGCTGGAATTCTGCATTTTTTAATAGCAATACAATGAGGGGAAGCTGCTAAATGGAGCCTCTTGTAAGCTGGAAATGTGTTGGAGTAAAATTTGTGATTTCTTGTAGGGGAAAAAACCCTAAACAACTCTAAAATTGTCCAGAATCTTAAATGTTAGGATTTACAGTTTTATTGGCAAAGATCCATGTTTATCATCAATATATGGGGTTTCTACACTTTCTGTCTTAAAGTGTGAAGTCTGCTTTTTATTGAGATGGTGGGAAACCTGTAACAAGAATATTTCTACATCATTTTGGCTAGGAAAAAAAACCCCAAACACCAAAATATGAGCAAAAAAATGGAAAAGCACCCAGATCCCAGTGGTCTCTGGTGTTGAAGAGGGCACATGAACATGTTAGGAAGGAGAAGACTTTCCAACCTCCTGTAATGCAATCATTATTTTACTTTATTTTTAGGATTTTTTTTAACACTAACATCATTTGGTTGCTTGACTGTGAAAGTCTGTGCTTTTCCATCCCCATGGAAGGCTGATTATTCTTTCTCATGTTCTTCTTATTTATTATTTATCCCTTTCTGGTACTATCCAAGAGGTGCTGAAGGTATCTCCCAGCCTGCCCTAGAGCCATGTGGAATCCCTGTGGTATCTCCTACCAGCTGGGATGGCAGTACACACCTAATTATGATTTTAAATTATATTTATAGCAACTTAGATTATTTTTCTTTTAGTGTCCTGGTTTGCTCTAGAATTAGGGATGGGGATAAGGAATCTTGTTTTTAAAACATTGTATTTTTTGAGTTTTCTTTTAACATCTTGCTGGTTTCTGAAGAAACCTGCTCACTTTTATGTTTTTAGGAGGGAAGCACGAGGTGGGTTTCTTGTTCCTTTGAGAGGGGATTGAGTAGCACCAGGGTTCAGTTTAGCTGGTAAAATGCTCTGTGTCACATCATTAAAACCACCCTGAATTCTGAGAAAACAACCACTTTCCACCTGGAAATTAAAATCTGCTTGGTGACAAACTTGGTTTGTCCAAGGCTCATGCCAGGCTTTTCTCTGTCAGATTTCTATGGAGTTTGCTGAGCCCTGGGTGGTCAGGATGGGCCAAGGCAGGGCTGGGGACAGCCAGGTGTCACCTCTGGGGATGGAGGATACGTGTCCTGCAGAAATAATGGAGAAATCCATCTGCAGGTCCTGCTCTCTAGGGGATGTTGAGGGGAATCCCTGAAGTGTGGGAGAGAATCAGGACTGGGGGCTCAAAACCCATCAGCTTTTGTTCTTATTATTCCCTTTCTCCCCTTGGAAAGGAGCTTCAAAATCCTCCCCAGCCTTTCTGATAAAGAATAACAGAATCAGAGAGCCACAGAGTCATTTAGGGTAGAAAAACCTTTAAAATCATCGAGTCCAACCAAAAACTCAGCACTGCCAAGGCCACCACTAACCCATGTCCCCAATTGCCACATCCACACATTTTAAGCCCTTCCAGGGAGGGTGACTCAAGCCCTTCCCTGGCAGCCTGGGCGCTGTGGTGCAGCTGTTTTCAGACAGCTCACGCTGCTTTTTCTGGGTTTTTCTCTTTTTTTCTGCTTTTTTTTTCCTGGTTTGTTTTCTTTCCCCAACGTATAAGAAACGTTGGGTAGCAGAATGTGGAATTGATTAGAAGTTCATAAAGCAGGGACCTCAGAAGGATGTGGGTATAAATGCTTTTCAGGCATCCGAGGTGAACTTTAAATGGAGCTTTGGCCCTCATTTGCTTTCTGCTTTTCAAAAACCATTTATGAGAAAGTGGAGCTGTCAAAGCCATGCATGAACTTTGCCTTCTTGCAAATAACTTGTCTCAAAGTAAATTGTCCAAATGCACAAGAAACTTGTCTCAAAGTAAATCCAGTAGCTCTACAAAGCTGGAATTGTGTGCATTAGAGGGTGTGAGGTGTGTGTGTGTGTGTGTGTGTGTGTGCATGTGTTGTGCTTGGGGGTGTGCAGGGAGTTACTCAACCATTTTGAGATTTACAAAAACACAATGCAAGTGCTTTTAGAAAAAAAAAAAAGGCAGTGTAAAATATTTATTTCTTGGCAGAAGTACATCAGACCACATCTCCCATCCTTTTTTTAATTGCTTGGTGTTTGTTTGTGTTGTCTCAGGCTTTGCTGGTTTCCTCTGCAGGGCTCTGTCACCTCACACAACCCCTCTCTCAGCCAGGCCACGGGGCAGCTCCAGCCCCTCAGGAGAGCCCTGGGGTGCAAGCAGTGAGCAGAGGCAGAGCTGGTGTTGGGTTAAAGGCAGCACAGTGCAACGTGGGTGATTTTCAGTTTTCAGCCTTGTCGAGGGAACTCTTTCCTTGTGAGACTCCAAAGCACCACAGCCTGAGGCAGCACCCGAGTCACAGCCTTGGGGAGGGTGGTTGGGCAGGCAGAGCAGCTTGGAGGGTGTGAGGTGGCACTGGCATGGGTCTGAGGTGGCACTGGCTGGTTGGCAGTGTCCTGTGGGCTTTGCCCAGGGTGTGGAGCTGCCCTGTGTGGGATGGGCACTCCGAGCTCCCGTTCCCAGCCAGGTGCAGACATGCCAAGCTCACAGACGTGTCCCTGTGCTCCAGAGTCCCTCCGTGGTCACCTGGCTGCCCACCTGCACAGCTGCACGTCTCCTCCCCCTGGATCCACCTGCAACACTTCCCTGTGCTGCCTTCACCCATCTCAGTGCTGTTCCTTGTGCCCTGGAGATGAGCAGGGGTAGCAGAGTGACAGCAGGACTGTGTGTGTAACGTTTGAGAGGCTTTTACTCCATGGTGTTGCTTTAATGAGATGCTTTTAGGATCCGTGCTGCACTGGTATTCTTTAACCTTCACTGCCACAGATTCTTTTTCCCCACCCTCTTCACTTCAATCAGATCGGCAAAATACATTTTGCTTGAAAAAAAATCCCCAAACAACCCCAAACCCTTCTGATGGGATAAGTTACTCCTCTTTACTGTGCTTTGATTTGATTTCTCAGGATACTCAGAGGTTTTTCACTGCTGCTGAGAGGGGACAGTACACCTTTTTGGAGACTTCAACCACTGTAACAGTTTTCCAGATGTGTGTGTGCGTGTGCGTGTGTGTAACCCAGCACTGTGCGTGCGTGTGTTCTGCTGAATATCGTGTGCATCTCTGAAATGCTTCAAACAACTGCCTGGAAGTCAAAAACCAACCACCTCTTTCCAGTCATATGTTTGCCGTGACTTTTCATAACCACACTTGAAACTAGTGGTCTTGGATGGAAATATTCAAAGAGCAGGGCATCTTTATAGCAATGGTATGTCAGTCGAATTACGGGAAATGTACACAAAAATAAATAAATGAAATTTAAAAGTAACGTTCTCTCAGCCTACCTGTGTTTCCCTCAGTGGAAGTGCTACCAGTTGTGTTGGGCTGCTTTTGCCGTTCCCATGGGAGGTTTTTGGGGATCATCTTACTCCCAACAGCTTATCATACATTACTGAAAGCTCAGGAATGCTCAAGCTGCTCGACAAGGATAATTGTCAGCCCTGCTGCCGCTGGTTTCCCTTTCCCTGCTCGGGCTGGCGGGAGCAGGCGCAGCCACATCCCGTCCAGCCCACATCAAAGGCACGGCCCGGAGGGACGGCAGCAGCGGCTTCCTGCCCCCAACCCTCCCAAAAATCAGCTTTTCCAGGGGTTCAAGGGGACCCAGCCCCATGCCCAGCATCGCTCTGGGGCTGGGCTCTGCTGGGTTGGAGGCTCAGCACCTCCCGGCAGTGTGGCCCAAGGGTTGGGCACAGCTGCTGGGCTGCAGAACAGATGTGCTGCTTTGCTGCGATTCCCCAGGTCCTGCATCCTGCATTCCCCTGCCAGCCCCATTGCTGTTACCTGCCTTTCTTTCCAGGATGGCTCTCAGGCCGTGCTTTTGTCCTGATGCAAGGCCAGTGTTCTCCCTGGGTTTATTGTGTGAGCCAAACCGCTTTGCTGGAGTGAAGCGTGTTGGGCTGGTCGTGCTGAAACATGAATCGCCGCTTCCCTCCTCCTCGTGTAAATAAAATTATCCTTCCATTTATGTTAGAACTCAGAAAACAATATCCCAGCTCCCTCTGCTGATCCTGCAGTCCCAGTGAGGGCGAGAGCACTGGCTGCAGAGCTGATGTGCTGCACAGTGAACTCCACAGAACCAGCCTGGTTAATAAAAAGCTTTGACGGGCACAGGTTTTAAATGCAGCTTTGTAAGGCAATTATTTGTGTTGATGAAATGGCAGATGCTGTTCCCTCTGCCTCCCCTGCCTGTTTGATGTATGAAATCGTGAAGTAATTCCTGCATTGTCGCAACTAATGTCACATGGAAGGGAGGAAGAGTGCAGGAAAAGTTGAGGTGTGAGGAAAATCAATGTTCATCACCTGGAAGAAGCACAGAGCCTGGGCTGAACACTTTGGGATTGCAGCAGGAATACTATAACCCAGCAGTGGGAATGCTGGTGATGCAGAGATTGCCATAAAAATGTCTGAAGGGAAGAGTTGCAAGAGGCACAGACCCATTTCTGAGAATCCTGAACTGAACAGCTGCTGAAGCTCTCCCTGCGCTGCACGTGCGTGTGTGTTCTGTTTAAAAGGAAGAAATTAAGAGCCATATTTTTATTTTATCAAATCAAATTACCCCTGTATGCTCAGAATATTTATGCATCAGTGCTTTTTTTTTTATTAGGGCTTTATCTCACTGTAATCAATTCCAAATACTAACCTATTTTTATCGCTGTAATGCAGCAGTAATTTATAAGATGTAGACGGAACGCACACGAGATGCCAAAAGCAATTTTATGGAGCCTCTTTTGTTGTCATCTACAATGCATCAGCTCTTGCCTTCAGCCTCCCATCAATTTAAAAGCCCCAAGATGGAAAAAAAAATAAAAATAAATAAAAAGGAGCAAGTACAGTGAAGCAGCTGCCAAAGTCTGGAATAGCCTGAGATCCGTGTGCACCTTTGGGATGGAGGTTGATTGAACACGGCACAATAATGAAAACCGTGCTGGGCTTTGTAATGCGATTATCTGGGTTGAAAATGGCAGATCCTGTTTCCTCTGCCTCCCCTGCCTGTTCCATGTATGAAATTGTGAAGTCATTCCTGCGTTATCCCAACTAACATCACAGGGAAGTGAGGAAAAGAACAGAGAAAATTGAGGTGTGAGGAAGAGAAGAGGGAAAGTTGGGGTCCTTGGGGCTGAACAGAAGTGCCCTTCTTCATCTTCTCTTTTCTCCTCTCCTTTGGGAGCCCTCCTGGATGGGCACTAGGATTGGGTTCCAGAGTGCAAATATGCTAATGAGCATTCCAGAATCCCCATCCCAGTTCTCACACCAACCAGCTGCCTTTGAGCAGCTTCCACCAAGCTCTTGTGTCCCTGAGGGACACCTGCAACACGAGCACCCATGGGTGTGTTCGTGGCTGAGGTTCTCCAAGTCTTTCCAGTCAAGATCCTGCCCGTTAGACATCACTGCTGCTCTCCCATATTTTCCTGGTGTTACCACTCCAGCACACTTTTGGTTCCAGTTCTGGCTCTCAGGTGCTGGAAGTGCTTGGAGGGATGGTGAAATCAATATTAGTGATTAGACAAGTGGGAATGGCTTCAGACTCACAGACAGTAGGGTTAGATGGGATTTTCGGAAGGAATTCCTCCCTATGAGGGTGGTGAGGCCCTGGCACAGGATGCCCAGAGCAGCTGTGGCTGCCCCTGGATCCCTGGAAGTCCCCAAGGCCAGGCTGGACAGGGCTTGGAGCCACATGGGATTAGTGGAAGGTGTCCCTGGACTGGATGATCTTTAAGGTCCCTCCCAACCCAAACCATTCTGTGAGTTTATAAATCTGTGAAGATCCTGCAACGTTTTTGAAACATACACTGCACCCAAAGGTGATGCAGTTTATTGATGTTAAAGACACAGATGTTTAATTCCATTTCATTTACTTGCTGAATCCCACTAATAGACAATTGGAAGCACCTTCAGACTGAAAGCACATCCCATTTAATACCCAGTGATTGCTTCTAAGGCATGCATACAAATAGGTCTCTTTCAATAGGCTTCTATAATCCACAGGCACTGAAAATAAATGGAGGAACATTACAGAGCATTGACAAATTATTGATGGCAAACATTACCAAGCCACCTTTGTTGTTTGCCTCCCCCTTTCATATTGGAGGGCTTTTGGGAAATAACAATCAAAGCAGCCCCTCCTGGAGGAATCATTACTAAAGCATTTTGCATGCAGATTACTTCAGGCCTCAGCACCGCGCTCGCTGGGTCAGGAGAGGAAGGCCAAGATTTGCTGATTGAGATCAGATGGCTGGTGGCGAGAAGGAATCTAGATGACTTAACTGGAGGGATTAGACTCAAGTCTTTTGGCTTCCACTTGGCTGTTTTATAAACTGCACAGTCGGGCCGCGTTCCCCTCGGCGTGTGCGCGGGGCGGCTCGGGGCACCAGCCAGTCCCTCAGCGCTGGCAGGGCAGCCCTGCTGGCTGAGAAAGGCAAAGCCGGTGCAGGTGGAAGCTAAAATTAGCTCCAGAGCTCCAGCCCTCGCACCTCCAGCCAGGCTGAGCCCGCAGCGCTCTCCAGCCCCGCCGCGGTTTGGTGGGTGATGCCGCGGGGCAGAGCCGCTGTTCCCAGAGCTCCAGCCGCTGTTCCCAGAGCTCCAGTCGCTGTTCCCAGAGCTCTAGCCCCGTTTCCCTGCCCTCCCCATGGCCTCTGAGGTACCGAAACACAAGCAATGTCCCCACAGCTGGCACCTGGCTGCAGGGTGAGGAGCCATCAGAGGGTTTTGTTACAGGCAGTTTGAAGCCTCACCCATTGGATGTATCCCCACGGGAGCAGATAGAGCTTTCTCCTTTCTCTCAGAGCCTAACCTTTAATTTTACAAGGC
The DNA here is from genome assembly GCF_017590055.1 of Onychostruthus taczanowskii. Taxonomy (NCBI): domain Eukaryota; kingdom Metazoa; phylum Chordata; class Aves; order Passeriformes; family Passeridae; genus Onychostruthus; species Onychostruthus taczanowskii. The sequence continues at coordinate 6,792,913 of NW_024500350.1, forward strand.
TGATTGAAACCAAGAATGGAAATAAAAAGTCAGAGCTGCTCTGTTTTCCTTCCCCTCCCTTCCATTATCTTCTTTCTTTTCCATCCATCCTCGTTTCACATGCCTCTCGGATTGCGTCCCCCTGGTTTCCCAGTTATTTATTGACCCAGACCTAATTCCTTATTTCCAGAAATGTGTCATGAATCCTGCCTTTGAGTCATTTGCTTTTGGCTTTCCAGGCTCATCTCTTTGACCACGTTTTCCTGTGAAAGATAAGGATATAGGGTTTGTGGAGTGATCGCAGCAGGATGCCTGGGTTTCATTCATGGATCTGTTGCCACTGGCTCATTATGGAAAATTAGGAGAGTTATTTCACCTTTCAGTGCCTCACCTCGATGTCACTATCTGTAAAACAAGGCTCATAATTGTTATCTCTTCCTCGCAGGAGAACTGGGGAGCTTCACTAATGACCATCTGCTAAATGCTCTCAGAGCCTCACATGAACATTTCTACTGAAGTGCAAATTATTATTAGAAACCAGGGATTGTTACTGGATTGATATCAAATCATTGTCGACAGCTTCTCTGCAGGGAAAACTTAGGCACAGCCAACAAGAACAAGCTGCATGTTTTGAAGTTGTGCAGTTGATTATGTTGGCTTTCATCTTCTGGTAAGAGGATCCTCTGCCATCTGAACTCTCTGATCTCTGGGAACACAATTCATCCAATCAATCTGGAGGAAAATAAACCTCTGCAGACAAAAACATTAAGTATCCACCTGAGATCAGATGAAGATGGAAGATGTTAATTAATTCCCAACCCCCAGCCCTTAACTCTTGCACAGCCAGAGCTTCCCTGGCCCACCAGGCAGTGCTGGAGGGGAGCACAGGACACATCCATGGCCCATCCCAGGCTTGCAGAGTCTCCTGGGCTCAGTTTTAACTGGAAACATGCAAATATTTAACGATTAAATTGGTGCCACTGAAGGCTCCTATGGACAGTCTGGGGGTCACGTGCTGATCTCGTGGTCCACTCAGAGACTCCAGGCGCCAGCACAGATTCCAGCTGTGGCTCCTTCCAGATGAGGTGGTTTAACCCCAGCCCCAGCAGCTCGGCCCCACAGGGAACCAGAGAGAGAACCAGAGGGGTAAAACTGAGAAAACTTGGGCTGAGATAAAGACGGATTAATAATTAGAGCAAAAGTCACACATGCAAGCAAAGCAGAACAAGGAATTAATTCCCCACTTCCCATGGCAGGCAGGGGCCCAGCCATCCCCAGGACAGGAGGACAAAGGCAATCACTCCAAATGTCCTCCCTTCCTCCTCCTTTATCCCCTGAGCCTGACATGGATGGCCTGGGATGGCCAGAGATGTCCCTGGGGTCACTTGGGGTCAGCTGTCCTGGCCGTGTCCCTTCCCAGCTCCTTGTGCCCCCCCAGCCTCCTCACTGGAGGGGTGAGGAGCAGAAAAAACCTCGACTGCAAGCACAGCTCAACAATAACATCTCCAGGTTATCAACCCTGTGTTCAGCACAAACCCCAAACACAGCCCCAGAGTGGCCACTGGGAATAAAAAGTCAACTCCATCCCAGTCAGAGCCAATCCAGCAAGGAGCCATCCTGGGCTGAGAGACATTCCTGCACCTCTGCTCAGCCTGACCCAGTGAGTTTCCTCCTGCTCAACCTTAGTGCTGGCAGCTGATGGGTTTAGTTGAATCTGAAGCTGACATTTAGGACATAAAGACACAGAACCCCCTCTGGGACCCCACTGGGGTGTGCCCTGTGTGCCCTGGAAGCTCCACTGGAAATATTACAGGGTGTTGGTTACAGTCTCACAGGCAGTGAGTTCTGCAGTTCTTCACTAACAAGGCCAACAATCTCTTGTTACAAGGTCTTTTAAGGCTAAACGGTCCAATTAAGAAGTGACACCTAAATTACTTTCACTTTTAACCCAATAACTGATCACTTGAAGTCCACAATGTGGACTTTTCTGTCCAAGTACACAAAACCACCCAAGCCCATGGAGAAGAAGGAGGAAGAAGATGAAGAAGGAAGAAGAAGGTGAAGAAGAAGGACAAGAAGAAGGAGCAGCCTCTGCCCTAAAACCTCCATCTTGCCTTATATCTATTACTATATTCTAAACCCCAAACTCCAAGTTTTCCACCCTGTGATATCACACACTTCTATCCAAACTCCACACCCATAATCCCGGTTCCATCATTCCATTCTGGAAGCTTCTCCATGGCCTCAGGTCAGTGCAGTGTTCTCTTGGGGGTCAGTGCCTGGCAGCACACAAAGTCTCCAATTCTCAGCAGCCAGAACTCCAACAACAGGGAACCTCTGTGTCTTCAGCCAGAGGAGCCTCCCACCCTTTTAGTGCCTGGCCTCATCTGGTTTTCCCAGAGCTGGGGATGGGGAGGGAGGATGGCTGGAGGCTACAACCCATCACGGGGCATTCAATAGGGACAAACATCCCTATTGACAGCAGAAATGGGGCTGGGGGCTGTGAGGAGCAGAGAGCTCAGCCCTGCTGTGACACCAAAACTGACAGTTTACAGCTGGAGAGGTTTAGGAACAGCCCCGAGTCTTCCCCCACTGACACCATTATGTTCCATTAGGGTCACTGTCTTATTTTGCAGGGTTTAAGTAAAATAAATATGGTTTAATGATGCTGCAGTACAAAATCGTCATTGGTGTTACATTCACACAACCAAAGCAACACTGAGGGGAAAGTGGGTGACGTTTTTGGGATCTGCCTGGGGAAAACGGGTGATTTTGGGATTTTGGGAGCTGCCAGGGGTAAATCAGCACAGCAAATGGATGACTTTGAGATTTGGGGAGATGCCAGGGGAATATCAGCATGGAAAATGGGTGACTTTGGGATTTTGGAATCTGCCAGGGGAATATCAGCATCCCTGCACTGCACTGGGTCTCTGGAGACAGGACTCGATTCTCTTTGGCAGTGCAGAGCTTGTTGAAAATGGAAAAAAACCCCCCAGAATAACCCAGTAATTTTTTAATTAAAAAAGGATAATAACCTCTTGTGTTAAAACTGTGAAAATCAGTCCTCTACATTTAAAAATGGGCTTGTAAAAGCATATGTGCCTTTTGGCTATTTCCTAGAATATATAGCTTTGGTCACATGGCTCTCATTAAGACACCAGAAAATGTTGTAAACTGGCATTTATAAGCTCACCATAGGAAATTTCTGTATTTTTATTTTGAATTTATAATCCCACTCCAAGATTTGCTGAAAGATATAAAACTTTACTTGAGGTTTTGGAAAGGGAATGATGTCTGAACAAAACAGTCTCCTTTTGGTAAAAACTCCCATCTGTTCAAGTTCTGACGTGTTCTTCAGGCAAATAAGATTTTTTTTTCCTACATGTATTAAAAAAACCAACAAAGCAGATCTGGCTAAGAGCACAGTCACTGATACTTTAACTGTTAATATTTCATAACATTACATTTTTAAAAGGTAAAATTACTTAAAATACATATAAACACACTCACTCCCATCTTTGCAGAGCTGAGGAGGCTGCTGTGGATCCCGGGTGAATTTAACACTGAAAACAAGGAAGTTTTGATCTCAAAATAAAAAGGAACATTAAAATCAAGGGAGATCTTAACCCCATTTTTTTACACTGAGGTTTGAATAACACCACCCCAGCTTGTAAATAACATCACCAGATGGAAACTCCCCTGTTTCCCCCGAGCTCGCATCTCTGGGCACGGATCAAAATTAGAAATAAAACAAAATAATTAACTCCTACAACGATGAAACCCGTTGATGCCCATCATCCCTGACAATCCGAGGGATCTGGAAGCAGCAGGTTGTCAGAGCAGCCTGCAGGGCTGATTCCAGCAGCTCTTTCCCGAGCAGGCTGCAGGTGGCAATACATTTATTCCTGATGTCTCTGCCTGAGAGCCCCGGGCGCCGGGAGGAGGAGGAGGAGGAGGGGGCTGGAGGTGCTGTGGAGCAAGCGGCCGGGATGCGCAGACCAACCACAGCAGCTGCTCCAGCAGCTCCCCCTGCCAGCACGGGCCACCCTAAATTATAGAACTGGGATTATAACTGTGGAGTTTGAATAGAAGTGTGCAATACCACATAGTAGAAAACTTAGGGTTTAAGCTTTTAGAATAGAGTAATATATACATATATAAAATATTATAGATATATATATTAATATATTATATTATATTATATTATATTATATTATATTATATTATATTATATTATATTATATTATATATATAAGGCAAGATAGAAATTTTAAAGCCGAAGCTACTCTTTTTTCTTCACCTTCTTTTTCACCTTCTTCTTCGTCAGTTTAGTGTTATGTAATTAGATAAAAAACTCCATATTGCAATACACAAGTAGTTAATTATTCAGTTAAAAGTAAAAATAATGTAAGTGTAATTTCTTAATTGGACAGTTTATCCTTAAAAAAACTTGTAGAGAGAAAGATGGAACTCCATTTAATTTGTTAGAGTGAAGTACTGTAGAACTCATAATTTGTGAACCTGTAATATAGATAAAAACTGAAAAACATCTAAATCCAAACAAGAAATACCCTCTAGCACATTTAATCCCAACCCTGACCAAAAAAAAAAAAAAAAAAAAAACCAAAAAAAAAACCAACCCAAAAAATCTCCAAGAAATTAGGCATATCAGGTGGGTTTCCTCTCAGTGGGAAGGGCTCCTTTCTCCGTGTCACCCTCCCAGCCTGTCCCCAGCCCTGGAATTCGTGTGGTGCCAGGAGCTGAGTGGAGAAATCACCTGGGAGATGGGCAAAATGCATCCTAAAAGTGGAAAAAAAAAAGAAATTAGGCATTTTAATTCCCCTTCCCTAACCCCATTGTTGTGCTGTTCCCCCAGGAGAAAGAATCCAGACTGGCAGCTCTCCCTCCTTCTTCAAGGCAGAGTAAAACTCAGATTAATTAATTGGGTGGTGATTTATAACATCCCTGAGTGTTTTAGAGAGCCTTCACAATGTCCATGCAGCAATCCCACTTCAGCTGGGCTTTCTCATACCTAAAGGCATCTCTGAGGGGATTTTCTGCTGGGGTTTTCTTCTCAGCCCTGGGGCAGCATTTTTAATCCTGGGAGATGGAGGGGACAGCCTGGCACAACAGCCTGGGAATACTGGAGGGGAGAAAAATCTCTTTCCATGTGGAGAAATGCTTTTGGAAATGGGGCAGCTCTGCCAGGAGGTCAGGAAAATGATCTGATTACACCCAGGAGCTCGGGCAGAGCAGGCATTTCACCTGGCTGAGACACAAGGTTGTCTGGAGGAACAAAAAGAGGTTGGGAAAGGCTCAGGCTCCATGGATTCTCCACATCAGCCCAGAGGGACTGGTGCTTTCTGCCTTTTTGTGTGGGCTCTGAATCTTTACTCTCTCCTCTGGAAAATGGCCCTAATTTGCTCTTCTGTGGGAACAGGATTATTATTAAATGGTGGCAGGGAGTGGGTGCTTTAAAATAATGTTGCAGAGCACTCGCTGTGCTCTCCTCAGGAACTCCAGCAACAGCTTGGTCAGCCCTGAGTGATGCCATTGGTAATTCCCCAGGTGGAGCATGCACAAGAGGGCCAAAAAGGCCCTTTCTGACAGGAGACAATGCCCTGTTTCACTGAAAAAACAAGTGTTTGAAGCAAACTTGGTGAAGCAGTCCAGCTCTGGATGTGTCACAGCAACTGGAAATATTCATGAGAGTGTTCCCTGCATGCTGAGACCTCTCCCTGCTTTCTTCACCTCACCCTGAGGTTTTTTTGAGGGTTTCCATCACCCCTGAGTGATGCCCTCATAGACTCACCTGGGTTGGAGGAGACCTTAAAGATCACCCAGTTCCACCCACACCTTCCACCATCCCAGGCTGCTCCCAGCCCTCTCCAGCCTGGCCTTGGACACTGCCAGGGATGCAGGGGCAGCCACAGCTCTGAGAAATCCATCCCAGCCCCTCACCACCCTCACAGGGAGGAATTCCTCCCCAGTATCCCATCTAACCCTACTCTCTGTGGGTCTGAAGCCATTCCCTTTGTCCAGTCACTCCTCACTCCTGCCCTGCATCCTTCTGAGCGTGAAACCTGCTCCTTACCGCCAAGATTTTAATCTGGGTTTGAAACCTGCTGCTTAAAACCAAGATTTCAATCAGGATCTGAAACCTGACACCAAGATTTTAATCAGGCTCTTGCTGTGGATGGGCAGGACACCTCAACAGCCTCCAACCTTCCTTTGGGAGCTTCCAAACTGAAGAACAATCCGTGGGGTGAGCAGCTGGGGATGGTGGTTTCCTTGGAAGGTATTTCCGTGCTGACACCAGGAGGATGGAGGGGACAGACCCAGACCCAAAATGTGGGTGCTGCCTCTCCTCCCTGATCCCATCCTAGGGAGCAAAAGGGCAAATCCAGCAATACCTCTCTGGCTTATCAGTGACAGGACAAATTGATACCAGACTTTTATGAGGGTGGGGAAACGTCTCTCCATAAAAAGAATCTAAATTTACCATCGTGTTAACAATTCTGTAAGAGTTTTTGGCAACTCCTAATGGAAATTTCAGGAGCAGATGGAAATATTTGGAAACGTATAGAACACATGAGCCTGCAACATCCATTTTTATTTTCTCATTGGGAGTGTGGAGTGGTTTCAGGTTGCCTTTAAATTTTTTTTTCCTTTCTTTCTTCTGGATGCTAAGAAAAGCAAGAAGGGAAGCAGGAGATGATGGATATAGGCAGGAGGGGTTTTTTTTGGTGTTGCTCACTTGATTCCCCTGTGTGGTCTGTGACAGATTTGAGGGAATGGCACCAGCAGGAACAACCTGGTCCCAGCTTATCGGGGAGCTGGGCAGGAATGGAAGGGCATCTTTGAGGTCCAATTCACCTTTTCCAGGTTAATTTGAGGTGGATTGCCTGTATCCACCCCCCAGGCAGCACGTGAGGTTTAATTAATGAGTGTAAAACCAGCCTCAGTGTTCTCTGATGGACCATAATGTCATGGATTACCCCTGATGCCCAAGGGCACAGCCTCCCTCAGAGAGGAAAATCCCTGGACATCACTGAAAAGGTAGATCAAATATTTCCAATCCCTGCTGCCCACAGGGCAAGAACAGCTTTTGCTTTTTAGGTGTTATAACCCATCCTACAGCAAGGAGTTTGGTGCCTCAGGAGGGGAATGAATAACAGTAATAGACACATACAAAAGCTGAGGGAAAAAAGCTCCCAGCTGCCAAATTTCTGGACCTCTGCTGATCAGGAATAATCAGGAATGAAGGAGTTTTTCCACTTCTCTGGTGTCTGAGCAGCACAAGGGCCAATGCACGGCCTTCCCTGCTGCTCTGCTCTGGTGGGTCGGGGGTTTGTGTGGGGAGCTCATCTGGAACCCGAGGCGTTTCCCGAGGTGTTTACATTGTCCCGCTTCCACCGGAGCTCGGCGGCTCTTGGAACATCCATCCCTAAAGCCTTTAATTAGGAGAGACTTCTGGGGCTGGTGGTCGAGGCTTTTATTGTGCTTGGAAGGGGTCTGAGCAGAGGCCCCCGGGCCAGCAGCGGCTCTGACAGCGATCCCAGCGCCCCGGGATGGGGCTGGGGCAGGAAAGGGAGCAGCCCGAGCAAACGGAGCTGGGTGATGACAGAGGGGCTGCTCTCACAGCCACCGCAGCAGCCCACGGGGACAAGGAGCCCTCAGCCCCCAGCGCTGTCCTGCAGGGCTCCCCCCGCACCTCCTCGGAACCGCGGCCTTGCCTGGCACTGCTGTCACCCCCTGGGCCCTGCAGGGCAAATGTGCCGTTGTCCAGGTCATCCCTGATGCCTTAGGGTTCTGCCTTTTATATTTTTTCATCTATTTGTAATCCTGTAATTCCGCAGTGTATGACTCTAAACTCCATTTACAGTGTGAGCTGCTGCTCTCCCATTTTGGGCAGACACAACAATTCCTCTCCAGGCCTGGCAATCAAGGACACCTCACTGCCTCAGGCCTGAGAGATGGAAACAAAAGTGAGTTGGGGGGGAAAACCTGGGGTAAATGACTTAATTAGCTGAAGCTGTAATTGGAAGATGAACCCCCAACATGCAAATGGACCAAACTTATAAAAGTGTCAAAACCTGTGACCCCGTGTCCATTTTGCGTGGGCTTTGTCTGCCCTAAATGTACCTGAAGGCCCTTCAATAAATAAAACTGCTTTTTATTTTCTGAATTTTGTCTGGCTTCTGTTTTTAGGTAGCTCAAAAAGGCACCATCTCTGCTGGCCCTGTGCTCCAGTTAAACGCTCAGCCCATCCCCTCTCTGCTTTCCCTGCTCAAACCCTTTTTCCGTAGCGGGATTAGCGCGAGGGGTTCGGGTTCAATTTTCCTGCCTGTTGGCTGTGAGACAGGAGCACGTCTGCCCAGACCTGCAGAAGTCGTTCAGGTCCTAAATCCTCTTGGCTGTGTCCCTTCCCAGAGGTTTCTGTGACACAGGAGCACGGGCTGGGGAGCGTGGCAGGCTCGTGCCCCTCCCAGCGCTGCGGGAAGGTGACACTGGTGTGGTCCTGTCACCTTTTCCTTGGCCCGGAGGATCCAGGATGTCATTTCTGCCTGGAAAAGGTGCCTTGTAAAACACCCAGGAAGCATTTGGAGTGATTAACCATGGGCTCTTACTTCCTAATTTTGCTGTGATCCCATGCGTGACAGGGAAGCTGTTGGGATAATTCCTTTTTTATTGACTAGTAGGGAATAATTGGGTTAGAATACCTGATAAATATTCAGAACACACTTGCAACTGCTCTGAGGCAGGTTGGAACCACATGCTCACACAACTTTACCAGATGTTGTGTACTTCTATTTGTCCCAAATCATAAAAAAACCCAAACAAATTCCAAATTTTTGTATTTTAAACAGGCATCAGACATAAAACCTGAAAATAATAAGATTCTATGGGTTGAAAATAACATGCCCATGAAACCATCTGATGGCAAACATATTAAAAACTTCTGTTTTCTTTACAGGCCACTTTTTATCTCTGTAACACTTGATGTGAAACCACTTGAAGATAAATGTGAAACCAACGCAAATTCATTTTATTTGCAAGCGTGAGGCACCCAGGTAGAACATTAATAATAAAAATCAGTTGGGTTTTTAAAAATTAATCCTTTTTTAGTCAGCCAAGGAAGGGGTGTTATTCATAATGCAGGCAATCATCTTGCCTGGACCTGTGACTCAGGAGCTGGCAGTGACTCTTATCTTCCTGCTGTCCTTCCTCTGAGCTGCTTCACCTTTCGGTCCAGACCTTCCTGGATGAGATTTTATCAGCCAAGACTGTTCCCATCCAGCTCTGAACATGGAGTGAGGCCTGGGGATGGCCAGAGTGGGGCTGGGGGAGCTTCCACCCTTGGGCATCATCACTGAGAAGATGCTGGGGGACTAAAGCACCTCTGAGCGAAAGGGGAGCATTGGAGCTGAACCAGAGGGGCCACAGATGCCAAAATGAGACCAAAAAGGGAGTTTTCTTACCCTGTGGGCTGGACCAGCTCTTGATCTCTGATCCCTCTGTCCTGTCTTTTATTAAATCCATTCCTAGAGCTGCATCAAGTCCCTCCAGTGCAGCTGTAGCTCTCCAGCCTTTTCCTCTCTCCACTTTGGTCTTCTCCTGTCAGCACAAGTACTCCGAGGCAGAGGGGACAAGTGGTGTTGGAAAACAGACAAATGAGAAAAAAACCAACCCAAAACACAAATTTCCCCTTTCCTTCGATGTCTGGAAAACTCTGACCTGCTGGGGGGATGGAGGGAGGTTAAACACCCTCCAGGTAGTAGGGTAAGATGAGCCTCCCCAGGCTGGGGAAAATGATGCTGGGTGCTGAGTGTTTGACAAAAAACTGGCTCGAGTTACACCAAATTGTTTCCTCATCATCAGTCAAAATTACCCTTCCCTTCCTCCTTCTCCTCCTCTCCCTTCTGAAATGCAAGAAGATGAAAAGAAGAAGGGAGGTGGACAAGAGGAGGGAATTGGGACAGCTCGGGAAGTTGGGTTTGGGGAGCTCTGACCACTCCAATGCCTGCCCTGCTCATCCTGCAGGGGTGGGGGATTTGGGAAGAGCTGGGGCTGAAGCCTTGCTGGGGATTCACACCTGGCCTTTGCAGGGGGATTTTTCTTTTCCTTGCTCCAGTGGATTCCTGAGTGCTTCCCTCACAAAGCCCAGCTGGGGTGAAATGCAAAATTCAGCTTTGCCCCCCGTCCCTCGTGCTGCAGGCTCTGCCCAGGGATCGCCGTGGCTGCTGCTCATTCATGTCAAGATCTACAGGAATAACCATGGAAAATACTTGGCATGGCTCAGCACCCCACAGAACACAATTAAATATATCTCACTATTATGCTTTGTCTAAAATTATAGCCCCTAAATACCTCTCATGCCTCTCACAGCTGGTGGGTCTAAATTTAGGGGTTCCCTGGGAGTGGCGTGGTGGGATCACACACTCTTCTGGGAGGGGACACTCAGGTCAACCTGTGGCCACAACATTTTGCTTTCCCAAATCCCTCTGTGAACTTCCACAGCTGTTTGAAGGCTCCTCAACTGTGCAGGTATTGCACAGCCACTGGCACTGCTGGGAATGGGGTTGTGGTTCCCACTCATCCCACCACTCACCCACCCATCCCACCACCCCTGGGCACAGCTCTGCCCCTGCCCAGCAGCCCCAGGGGAGGAAAGGGCTCTTTCAACTCCTCATTTCCCAGTGGGACTTTATTTTTCTTTCCATCACCTCCTGACCTTGGATGTGGAAATAACGTCCAGAGAGCTGAGAAAGTTCTCAGCATCTTCTTTCCTTCCTGCAGACATCAAAAGGGGATTGTGGGCTCCATCACAGATTACATCACGGCTGGTTTTGATCCTCTCAGCAGAGGAGACATAAATCTTCTTCCTCTTTCTTTCTCTGTTTGGGTGTCGATTCTTTCCTGTGTTCTGAAGTTTCTCAGGAGAAAATGTAAACGGGTTTCATAAGCTGATTTTCTGCCCACGGAGTTTTACCTTGGTGATTCTCATCATTGCTGCTGGGTGCAAAAAGGACTGACAGGGTTTGGAAAGGACCAGAGCAGGGTGCAGAAGGGACAGCAGGAGTTTTAACAGCCCTGATTCAATAAAACCCCAGCTGTGCTGCTGTGGTGGGGAGAAGCCTCCAACAGTTTGGTAATGCTGGTAATGCTGGTGTCAACTTTTCAGCATGGCCAGGCTCCCCCGATAATCCCTGTCATGGACATCCCTCGCATTAACTGGGGAAGCCTCACTAAGCCTGGAAGTGCAGGGCAAAAAAACAGTATTTCTGATTTTACTGCAAGGAGAGAGCTTGGGCACCCCATTCCCACAGAGCTCCCAGTTTGGCTGTGGGGCTTCTTCCAAAATCTCCTGGGTGATGGAGCAGAAATGGGACCCTGGGGTCTTCTCAGGTGAGGATCACCTGGCCAAGGACTGTTTAAAGTACCCAAAATCTTACACCTCTGTCTGGGAGCTCCTTTCCCAGAGGGGTCTGCTCCTACCCCTGCCGGCCCCAGCTTCCTCGTTCAGGGCTTCCTTCCCATCCCTGATGGAAGTTGGAGGAGGGAGGAGAGTAAAAAAGGTGAATTACACAGACCAGGAGTGAACAGGGCCAGATCTGCAGCTGCTGCAGCATTTCTTGAGCTGCTCCTGGAGCAAGGGAGCATCGCCTGTGTCCCCAGCAGCTTCACCTCCCACGTCTCATCCTCTGTGTGAGTGACTCCTGCCTGGACTGGCTACATTGGGACAATACTGATGGGTTTGTGATGTCTTTTTAATCTGCTGGAGAAGCTACTAAATATATTCCACAGAGGAATTTCTCTTTTCCCCTGTGCGTGTCTGAGAACTCGCCCTGCAGGCAGCAAAGGGGTGTGGGCCTGGTCACCATCACCATCATCATCATCAAATCACAGAATCACTGGGTGGGAAAAGATATTCAGATTATTGTGTCCAACCACTCACCCAGCACTGCCAAGGCCACATCTAAGCCCTGTCCCCCAGTGCCACATCCACACATTTCTCTAACCATCGAGGGATGGTGACCCCAGCACCGCCCTCCATCCGTGCCCAGAGCTGTCGTGCAGGCTCAGCTCGGCCTCCAGCCCAGGTGTCCAAGCAGACAACACACAAACTGCACGCAGCAACCCCCTGGGGACACCTGGGAGCACGTCCCCTGTCACATCTCCCTGCCACAGCTCCGTGCCTGCTCCCACCCCCGTGCAGGACACCCGGGAGGGGACACACAGCCTGGCACCACCCACGGCAGCCCTTCCCTGGGCTGCTTTCAACCTCTGCAACGCAGAAATTTCAGTGATTTACAGCCAGGAGCGCAGAAATTTCAGTGATTTACAGCCAGGAGCATGGAAAAGAAAAAAAAAACCATGGGAATGGGGCGGGGGGGAGGGAAGGTCATTCCAGTTTCTTCCTGCTTGCAGCTTTCGGATACAGGATATGGCTGAATGGCAGCCTCCACGCTGCATTTATTTTTAAGCCACTGATAGCTTGTGGAGTGACCTCGCCGTGCAGCACCAACATCAGCCAAGGAGCTGTTTTTTTCCGGCCCTTCGACGTCAGATTGCTTCCTTTGACACCTCTGAGAGCCAAAAAATGGGAAGCATTCTCTTCCCAAGGTGACTTTATTTTTTCCCCCGTGATAGTGCTGCTGGGGCTCACTCTCAGGTTCGGGGCTGTTGAGGTGTGGATGGCACTGCCCTGGGGACATGGCCCCTGGGGACAGCTGGAGGTCACTGCTTTAGGGCAGAGGTGCCTAAATTATCTGATCCTTAGGAAAAAAATTGCCTTGGCTGCAGCCAGAGTTGGGGCAACTTGACCTTCATTTAAAAGACTCTGGAATGCACTTGTGACTTTTTTTTTTCACATTTTTTTTCCCTTTTTATTTTTCCTTTTCAGGGCAGCTGGGGCTTTCCAGGATATCCCAGCTCCCATCTCCATAACCTGTTTACTGAATTCTTAGATTTAGTTTCCCAAGCTCATTCACAACTTAGTGCAAACAACTGAGCACTGCTCAAAGATCTGAACACCAGGAAAATGCTTCACCGCCATTTTTGAAAGCATTTTAAGCACAATCACACAGAAATAACACTAAACTCTCCCAGGGTTTATTTGTGACACCTGCAAATTTCTTGCCTAATTTTGCCCATTCCTAAACCACGGCTTTGCACTCAGTTCCTGATTACACCCCACATTATCAGTGTGGGAGATGTCTCTGTCCATTCCTCCACTGCAAACTGGAAGAGAGGATTTTATTTAAAAATAAAGATGGAATTGGTTCAGCTCCAGGTGCAGGTGCAGGTCCCAGTTGCAGCTTCTTTTTTTCAGAACCTCTGTGAGCAACCTGGTCTAGTAGGAGGTGCCCCCACCCTGAAACAAGAAGCTTTAAATCTCTTCCAACCCAAAGCATTCCATGATGATTCCACACAAAATTCCTTGGAATTCAACAGGAAGACTGGCTGGGGGACACCATCATGTGGGTAAATGAAACTGCCCAGTGCTGCTCTGCACAGACCTCCAGGGCTGGAAAAAGGAGACACCCCCAGGCCGGGACGTGCTGGGTGCCCATCCCCAGCTCTGCTTTTTCTATGTCCTGCCTCCAGCACCTCAAAGCCATGAAAATCTGCCTGACAGAGATCCTTCAAAGGCTCTTCTTCCTGCGTCACTCGCCAAGGAGAGGGCACTAGGGCTCAGATAGGGATTTGTGAGCTCAGAAATGTCAGGAGGAAGCGATGGACTCGGAGGAAATTCTTGCGACGGTCTCGGAGGAAGCGGGAGATGTGAAAATACACGATGTATTTTCCTCCCACAAGCTGTGTGCTCTGTTTTTATTATCATAAACCTGGGCCCGGAGGATGTCAGCTTGTTTATTTATTTGTTTAAATGAGGTTTCGCTCCTTGTTCAAACATTCCCATGTTGGCAGCTGCTGCTCTGCCAGGCCCTGTCCTCCCCTCCTGTAACCAGGAACGTGCTAGACCAGGCAGTGTCTCCAGCAAGTGGGAGGTGCTGAAGGTGGGGGAAATTTTTGGGTATCCCCCCAGGGTATCACTGGACACCCTTGGGATGGTGACACCACCATGTCCTCGTGTGTGTCACTACAGCCTCCCTGAGCTCATGCCTCCTCTCCAAACTCTTGGAGTATAATCAGGAATATCCCATTTTTTTGGTCTGTCCCCCTGAGTCAGCATCTTCCTTCTTCTTCCTTGCCACCCCCACTGTGCAGAGCAGCTCCTGCAGGTGTGTGCTGGAGAGTGTCCTCTCTTCTGTCATTTTGAGGTGTTCTCTGGAAAATCCCACTGCACACCTGGATCCTGAGGGCTTTCCAAGGGCTGCCCAGGCAGTGTTGGATTTTGTGGTGGTGATGGCCCCTTCCACCTTGAGCTCCCCCAACACTTGGAGCCGTTGCCAGGGAGTCTGAAGGATTCCAGAGCCCCAAAAAACACCGTGCTCAACCCAGGTCCTGCTCTCCCCACTATGGAGGTGAGGGGGGCTTTGTTTATCACCTCACATTGGTCAGCCCAACACCCTTGGTGGGGGTCTTCTCCCCTGGACAAGGGGCTTGTTGCCCTGGCTGATCCCGGCCTCTCCCACGGGGTCACTCCGGCAGGAAGCTGCTCTCGCCCCGGGGAGCCACGGGAGATGCACCTGGGAGGAGAAGCACTTTGCTGAAGGAAGAAAACAGGATCTCACATATAAACAACATCCTCAATGGCTCAGCAAGTGAGTCGCTCTTTCCAGAGCCTGTTTTCGAGCTGCTGTTGTGTCCCCCATGCCCCACCCAAGCTACAAAGTGGAATTAAACCAAGTAGGAACCACCAGAGTCCCCGGGATTGGGCTGTCCCACTGCTTCTTCCAACCATCCATCCCTGGATGGACCCAGCGAGGGCAAGTGCTGCAGAGGTGGAGGGCAAGAATAACTCCTGCCTCCTTTCCAGGAGATGTTTGGGGCTGGAATGTACCTGTAGGATGGGAATTCCACCTTCCAAGCTGTTCATCGTTAATACAAAGCTTATTTGGGGCTGAAATAAGCACATTGGACAGAGCATCTCTTGGGACAAAGCCGGGGCTTTCCCACAGACTCACTTGTGCTCCTTCCAGAGGATTCCTCACCAGGAAGAGAGTTTTTTTGGGATTTTGGACCATCCACATGGTAGAGTCTCCATGTTTTTGGAATGCATTCTCCAATATTCTGGACTCTTTGGTCATGGCAAGAGCAGAGCACCCCACAAAGACCTGAATTTTGACTAATTTTAAAAACAAAAGCAGACAACTTTTATTTTTCACCATTTATTCCTTCCTCCTCTCCACAAAGCTCAGATAACTGAGGACAGCATTCCCGTCAGCCAATATGTCCCAATCAAAGCTTCTTCCCTAAGGGATCCCACTGGACCAGCTGGGACATGGGACATCCCAAAGGGTTAAACTGCTGCCCAGCACAGGAAACCTGCAGGCAGAGCCAGATTCCCAGGGAGGAAACGTTCTGTTTGTGGTGGGAGAGAAGGTGAGCGCGGCGTTACCGCGACTCGCGAGCGGAGCAGAGGTCAGCGGCGTATCCTGCTGCAAACTTCCTGAGCAACCTCCAAGGAGAAAACAACAACCCCAGCGTGGCATGGCATGGGATGGGACGTGGAGGGTTTGTTTTTCACTCTGATCACCTTGGACCTACTTTCTCACCCTGGCTGGTGGCTGCACGCTCTGTCCTGCTCCAGCTCCAGCTCCTCCTGTGGCCCCAGTGAGGGATCCTGGATTTTTTTTTAATGTTTCTCTGGTGTGACTGGTTGTGTTTTTATGCCCTGGATTGGAATAGAGAGGCAGAACTGGAGAGGAGGGAAGAAAATGAACCTCTCGGGCTCTTCGAGAGCTCAGGAGGAGCACAGCAGACCCACAACAGCTCAACAGAAGGAAAATCCACCAAAACTTCCTGTATTGTCATTTTTTTTGCTTCTGAATCTCAGAACACGGAGCAGAAGGCTGAGGGATAATTCTGGGAATGCTTGGGAAAAACACCAGTGGGACTCAAAGTGCCTCCTTGCCTATTCCAGCCAGCAAAAGGGAGCAAAAGTTGGGACAAAAGTCCTCAAAAAGAGAGCAAAAGTTTCTCTGCTGCTTCATCCATCCCTGATTTGCATTACAATGAAGGTTTTTACAGTTGGGTGCTATTGCAAAGATAAAACAAAAAACAAGGTAGAAAATGCCCAGTATTTTATGCCAAAAATGGTGTTTAGATAGAAATGGCTCAGAAGTTTCAAAGCTGAAGTGTGATGTAAATATTCATATTTCAATATTCATAAGGTGTGAGAAATCATTTCATTCAATTCTGTTTTTCTGTGTACTTCTCTAGCAAGTATTTGGGAGAAAGAGGAGGCTCCTGGAGTTTGAAATTTTTTTTTTTTTTGAGGACACTCACAAAGGACCAGCTGAGCTCTCCCTTTGGTTGTCTGTGAGAGGAACATCTCTGGTGGGATTTTAGTGGTGGTTGAGATGCTGGGATGGGCAGTGACACTGCCAGGGCGTGTCCTCCTGTCCCCAGAGCCAGGTCGTCCTGTCCCCTTCCTTTTTTCCACCTTACCTGGGAGGCTGGGGAGGCCCTGAGGTTGCCCAGAGAAGCTGTGGCTGCTGCAGGGAATGTGGACATTCCCTGGAATGTCCAAGGCCAGGTTGGGCAGGGCTTGGAGCAGCCTGGGACAGTAGAAGGTGCCTCTGCCCCTGGCAGGGTGGGTGGCACAAGATATTTTTTAAGGTTTCTTCCAGCCCAAACTGTTCCATGATTCTATGATTCCATAGATCATCCTGTGGATGATCTAAGATGGAAAGTCCAAGGATCCCAGGCCCAGCTGCTCTTGAAGAGTCTCCAAGAGACTTCCAGGCTTCCCAACACCCACTGACACCCCAGGGATGGCCAACTGCAGTGGACTGAACTGAATTGTAATTCCTTCTTTTCCCTTTCCTTGGGATCCAGCCACAAGACCTGTCCCTGGGCCACCACCACGAGGCTTCCAACCCAAGGGCTGGACAGGGACAAGCTCTGGGGGCCAGGGAGGGCAGCAGTGCCACCCCTGGAGCACCACTGATTGGTTTTGCTAAATTGGAATCTGATGATCCCGGGGGTGGTTACACAAAATGCCAATTAGGATGTGGTCGGCACTGTTGCACGGAAATGTTTTCCATTATATTTTGCTGTCAGCAAATGCTGGTGTGAAACCAGTCTGCAGCCCTCATGTGGCCACCATGAGGAGGTTGGGGAAAGCATTGGAGCCCCCCTCCAGGAGGATTTGTTATCCTGGTCACCCGGAGTGGGAGCAGCATCTTTCCTGTGGGCAGTGGGATGGATAATTTTGTGTTGGAAAGGACAATCCCACAGGTCTGGGAGCCCCACAGGACCCACCAAGGCTTTCCTGACGAGTGCCCCCAGCTCTTCTCATCTATGAATGCTGCTTGTTGCCTCTTCCAGTCGTATTTTCCACACTATTTCTGGGAGGATAAAGTGCTGACTCACAGGAAGCAACTTCCAGTCGTATTTTTCACACCATTTCTGTGAGGATAAAGTGCTGAGTCACAGGATCCAAGGAATCCTGAGCAGAAGAGCCGCAAGGGACTCCTGTTTGTTAAGATGTCTGGGATGCTTCCTATTAAATAATAACAAAATGCTGCAATAATAACTTGGCAGCTCTCCGCCTCCGCCAGGCTGATGCTCAGAGTGAGTTTGCCTTCCTAAAATTCCTTCAAGTGTCTCGACAAGTTGCAGGGGAGGAAGGAAGGACACTTCACTCCTGACTTTTCCCTGATGAAGTTCTTTTAGTGAGCCTTGAGAAGATGGGGAGGAGGAGAAATTCCTCTTTGAGCTGTGTTCCTGGCACTGTCCATGGTTGGTGCACAGTGGATCTGAGGATAAAGCAGGACAGGTCGTGGATCCTACAGATCTGGCAGGTGCAGATGTGGGGTGGTGGCTTTTTTGACTTTGTGGGGAAGGATTAAAAACCCCCCTGTGTTTAAAAATCAAAAGGAAAACTGCTGTCAGCCTCTACTTTGCATCTCAATTTCCAGATCTCACTTAGAGATCAGCTATTTTAATTTATATATAATTATAAATCAGCTTTAATTTATACATAGTTTAATAAGCCTTGAATAAGTTTGCATAGGCATATCTTGTGGATGTTATTGTCTTTTCATTGTTAATTACAGAAATTTGCCTGCTGGGTTTATCAGAGCAGCTCTCCTGGCCTGGGTGGCACCAGCTGTCCCTGCACACCAGGCTGGCTCTTCACAGCTCTCCACAACTGGGAAATCTTCTCAAAATGCTACAATTTTCCCCCCTGAATTCAGGCTGCTGGAAATTGAACCAAATAAAAGACCAGATACATAGTGCCGACCCCAGAATGAGTTTTGTTTTGGTGTTTTTTTAAATGAGGAATGCCATACAGAGGGTTTGTTAACATGTTTTGCAGGAGTTACTGCTTCACTTTGGAAATCTGCTGAACAATCTGATTTGAAATTCCAGAATTTCAGTCCATATTTGCCACATATTCTGCATTTCTGCTTTCCCTCCATTTGCTCCTTAAATGTCAGGGATTCTCATGCTCCCCTTGAGGTCACTTATGTCAGTGGGACATGGATCTCCTCCCTAACAGGAAAACAGGAGAGGCTGCTTTGGCTCATCCCTGTGCACTGAAGGCTCTAAAGATGTAAAAGAACATCTGGATGAACCTACAAATAATGGGAGGATCTGTAAACTATGGGAGAGGGCAAAACTGACCCTGGGTGCAGTGGGGAAGTTTTTTAACCATCAGAGCAAGAGGGACTGGAGGAACCTTCACCCAAAGAAGAGGAAAATCAACCAAATGTTAAAGGTGGAGCTGAATCCCTTTGGAAATGCAGTGGGATGGGGTGTAGGGGTGCAGTGCCCCTGTGCATGCCTGGCTTCACAGCTGGCCCAGAAATGGTTCTAAAACCAAAAAATAAACAAACACAATCATTTACACTGTCCTAAACTGGGCTGCAATATGGTAAAGGGCAATTTACCACTGATTTAATATGATCAGGATTTTTTTTCCCCATGAGCTCATGCCTCTCTTTTTATATTATCTGGAGGATCAGTGTGGAGTCCTGAGTCAGGAAAAGAGCTCCCCTCAATCCATCCCCTTGCTTTGACTTCAGACTGATCCATGCATGTGCTTAACATTAAGGTTCTGCTTCCAGGCTGTCCTGAATAATAGGCTCGAGTGTATTTTGAGAACTCATTTTTACTTTTTATTACAATAATAACTTCTGCAGTGACATGAATTCCAACAGGGAGCCCTGAGGAATAACATTCCCTTCCAAATGGTTTTCCTCTTTACACTGGAATTAGAGCACATATGAGCAGAGCAGCCCATTACAAGACAAAGCACTTTCCAGAAGGTGAATTTTTCTCAGCCTCACAGCAGTTCCTTTACAGTCAAAGATTAATTCTATTACCAAGTTCTGCTCCTGCAAATTGCAGTCAAATGGATCATTAATGAAGGAAATCAGGGACACTGCTAAGGAATTACTTGTGAAGGGTGCAGCTCTTGGTGGTGCTGACCTCCTGGAGCTTGGGTTGGCCTTTCTTCCCTTCTTTCCTTTTCAGATTTCCCGCTGGAATTCCATGAGATGATGTGTTTGCAAAGCTGTCCTGCTGCCATTCCGACAGGATATTGCACTGCTCCCAGAGCAGAACCACCACAGGCACTGAACCTGGGATTGTGCTGAGAGCCACTCCCAGGGGACCTGGAGATGTTTCACAATTCCCTCTGTGCCTAATGGGAATTTCCATCCAAGCCCTAAATAGCACAGACACTACAAACCCTGCCCACGAGCCTTGATGGGAGAGAGGAACAACCCCAGGCAAGGCCATAAAACCAAGGAAGGTGGAAAACAACTGGAACTCCAAGGAAAATGCTGGGGCAATGCCTCAGGCACGGGGGGGGGGGTTGTTGGGGGGTCTGTGCAGGGCCAGGAGCTGGACTTGAGGGTCCACCCCAGCACAGGGTATTCTGGGATCCTATGGAATGTAGATCCATCCTCTGTTACTCCTGGAGTTGGTTGTGGCGTGGGGTGAGTGGTGGCTCCCCTGGTGTGTGAGGAGGAGGAGAGAAGGACCACAGCCAACCAGGATTGCTCCTCTTCCATCCCTTCAGCCCTGCATGTTCACATTCCTGAAAATTCCTCTTGATCCATGGCAGATTTTAGACCAAATTTGTTTTTTATTTGTTGGTTTTTTGTTTTTGTTTTTTTGGTTGGTATTTTTTTAGAATGATTCCTTTCAGTGTAATCTAAGAGGAAAAATCAAACATTTACTTTTAGGCTGATGTTTTATCTCCCAGTTCTCCGTGTTCTGACAACCTGAGCCACGTCTGCTCTGCAGGAAGGAGGTGATAAACTCAGCTTACTCATGCTCCTCTCTCAGTGTCTTCAGGGGAGAGCAATGATGACAAGATTTCCACTTAAAACCAAGCTGCAGAAAGCAAAACGAAATTCAGACTCAGCTCGTTTTATCTGTGTTGAAAAAAGAAACAACAACCCCCAAAAAAGCCAGTTTAAAAAAAAAACAGCAATGGGAGAAATGAGCAATGTCTGCCAAATAAAATCAGTCACTCGCTGCTCATATTAGTCAGGAGGAGAATAAACTTTTAGATGGGCACACAGTAAAAGAGCTCCCCAAGAGCAATTGGAAAACAATGAGTCAAGATTCCTGCTGGAGCTTGAACTGTGCTGTAATTTCCTTGGAAACAGCACCTTGCTACAGGTTGGTACCTGGTACCTGGAAATGGGGAGTTATTTAAACAAATTTCTTACTGCAATCTACACAAGAGATGGAGCTGAAGCCTCAGGTTCAGCTTTTCTATTTTTCAGGTTCTGTGCTGTTTAGTGTGTGGGTCTGGGCTCACATCAGGGGATGGTGAGCTCTCTGCACAGAGCAGGGAGACAAAACAATTCCTGCTCCAGCTGGGCACCAAGGACAAATGATCCAAATCTCAGCCTAAGAGCACAAACAACGTGGGCTGGAGAGAGAAAAACAAGCAGGATGGGACTGGATGGGCTAAAGTTGGAATTGGACAATGAACTGCAATGTGCAAATGGAGCAGAGCTGATCCCAGGGAGAGACCCCGTGAGCGCTCATGCATTTTGGGACCATTTTGGTTCATCTTGGGGGCAGCCCTGGCTGGGCTCTTGTACTGCCCAAGGTGGATCCATGGAGGAGATCCTTTGAATAAATCCCTGCTTTATTCTGTAGCTCTGTCCAGCCTCTGCTCCAGCTCAGCCTTCTCAAGACATCAGAGCAGTTGAGCTGGTTTGGGTGGGAGCGCAGTGCTTTGTGTCACCTCTCCTGTTATGGGGTCCCACCTGGGCACATGCTGCCCGAGGCCAAGCAGGAGATGCTGGGACTCACCTGAGGAGCCCATGGTGGTGCTGGAGAGCCTTTCCTGCCAAACTTTTCCTCTTTCCCCAAAATCAGGGAGACTTCTGGGCTGGAGAGAGCAGAGCAGTGACCTCTGGAGCACCTGTGAGCCTCCAGCAGTGCTGAGTGCTAGGGAGGAGGAGCAGTTTGTGGTGAGGAGCTCCCAGAATTCCCAAGGAATTTGTTCGTGCAAATTATGCTTTGCAACACCAACTTCTGGGGAGATTTTCATGGTGATGATTTCAGAGGGAGGCTGTCTTTGAAGAAGTTCTGCCAAATTTTCCCCAGGACTTTTTCTCTATTTGTTGTATTTCTCAGTATCTTTGGGATTTCTCCATATCTTTGGGATTTTATCCCACAAAAGAAAGCCATGTTCTCAGCAGCTTCCCAACCCCCCTGAAAGATGCAATTGCATAAACTCAGCTCTAGATTCAACATTTAGCAAGGAAAATACATTTCCCAGCTCTTTGAACTCTCCTGGAGAGTTAAAAGGAGTTTAAGGAGTTAAAGGGAGTTAGAGGGAGGCAGCACCTTCCAGTGCACCTCCCTGGCTCCTGCAGCATTCCCAGTGCACATTGGAGACCCCAAAGCCATCAGGACCCCATAATCACTGTTCCCAATCTCCATATGGGATCTCAACCCATCTCCAGGGCCTTTTCCAGATACCCACTTCCCATGGCAGCTGGGAGCTCCAGAGGGCTCCCACATTGCTTTTCCCAGTGGGAATTCCCCTCCTTTCCACCTCAAAGACCCCTTTTTGAGAGCCCAGGGATCTTCCCCCACCTCCTGCTTGTTGCTTTGTGTATTTTGGCAGGTGCCTGCAGCTTCTACAATGGAGAAGCTTTTGTGCCTCTCCAGACAAATTCTTTGTAGGTGCAACTCCAGCAAAACCTTTGAAGTGTTGGGCTGAGAGGTCACCCAAGGAATGTCCATGTTTGTCATCAGGAATTGGGGCCAAGTCCTACTCACCTCCCAAAATAATGCCTTTGAAGTCGGGAGAAACGCTTCACAGGCACAAGGGGAAATTTTGGGCACTGGAACATGAAGGTAAATTTGACATCATGACCTTTTATTCTTTTTCTTGTTAATTTATTGTCTCACTGAAGTTTTTCCTCCCTCCCTCCCTTCCCCCCCCACCTCTCCCCCCCCGTTTTGCCCGAAGTTGACACCGATGTTGGTCAGGCAAAAAGACAAACACCCAATAATCATTGGAAAACAGGTCCAGGAGAGTTCAAAGGGCTGGGAAATCTAATTTCTTTGCTAAATGTTGAATCTAGACCTGAGTTTATGCAACTGCATCTTTCGGGGGAGGGGGGCTGGGAAGGTGCTGACAACACAGCTTTGTGTTCTGGGATAAAATCCCAAAGATATGGAGAAATCCCAAAGATACTGAGAAATACAACAAATAGAGAAAAAGTCCTGGGGAAAATTTGGCAGAACTTCTGCAAAGACAGCACCAGATGCCCCCAAAGAGGAAATTACAACATGTGGCAGCTGTGGTTTTTTTGGTTAAGCAACTTTTTCTCAAAGTTCAAAGCATCTGGGGAAAGTAACTGCTAACAGGGTGAGACAGATTTATAGAGCCCACACATGGCAATATTTTGGTATGAAATTAGTGAAAAATGATTAAATCCCCGAGATGAAGAGATTAATTCCTCCGAGTTTGCATTCTTTGAAGAGCAATCATATTTTGACTTTGTCAACTGGAAGAACTGAGTAATTTCTTGGATTAACTGATCACAAGAGTTGTAATCCATAATAAAAGTCCAGGCAAAGCTGCCAGGCTTTGTTTCTCAAAGGATTTGGGTAATGAGTTGATTTGGCATTAACAGAATGCATCCCAGACTGCAACCCCATGCCCTGGATCTAAAGGGGGGATTCAGGAAGATGAGGCACTTAATCAAAGCCTTCAACATCTTTTTCTAATATGGGGGAAGTGATTGTTTATATGAGTTGCTGGATTGGTCAGTCTGGGAGAAAGGTTTTGTATAAATCTCTGGTGCATGGCATAAGCACTGCCTGGACTTAGGTAGCCAGGCTCCAGTGTGATATAAATAGATTAAAACATATATAAACCCCTAGAAATGTCCTTTCTAGCCACAAAAAAGGGACAAGTTGTAGCAATTCCCACTGCAGGTTTGTGTTTATTCTCTTTCTGTGGTTTTATGCGTTGTGTTTCAGTGAGAGCCAGAAGAGACCCTGACCATCTGCTGCCAGACTCAGGGCTTTAAATGCTTTGTTTAGAGCTAATAAAGCCCTAAATTAAATTTCTAAATGAAGTTAAAGCTCCTGGAGCTCGGGGAGGCTGTGGGTACCTGCAGGGATGGCAGCAAAAGGTGTTTCCCTGCCCGGTTCCCTGCCTTTGCAGCAGCTCCTGCTCCTCCAGTGCTGGCACATGCTGTGAGCCAGATCAGGGAAATGATGCTCCTCAAAATTAAACCAAATGTTCTTTTGCTGCTGGGCTCTTTCTGAGCCAGCTCCATCCCCAGGCTGCTCCGTGGTGCAATCTCCTGGCACAGAGGAACCTGGCTCGGGGTGCTGGGAGCTGAGCAGAGGGCTCAGGACCAGCCCTGAGCACTCCAGAGTGTGAAATCAAGGTCAGGAGAAGCTCCAGAGGTTTGGGGTTTACTGTCTTTCACCTCCCTCCATGTCTGCACCGAGTGCATGGGGTGACACTGTAACAGGAATTATTAAATCAATTTAAACCCTGCTGGATCCTTCTCCAATCCTCGTGGTCCAGCAGGGACCTCTCTGCACAGAACAGCCAGCTCATCACATGAACTTTCTTTCAGATCTTCCAGGAGGCTTTGGATTTTCACCCCAAAACCTTTGGTGGGCCTGACCCACACTCTCAGACTGAGTCAACCCTTCTGCTGATGAGGCAGGGCAAGAAAACTGTAGGTACCCCAGAATGGGGAGGGAGCTGAATGTGCTTTTTAAGCCTTTCCTCCTTCTGACCTGCCTGTCTTGGTGTGTAGTGGCCATCCCTGGTGTGAAGTGGCCATCACTGACATGCAGTGGTCATCTCTGATGTGCAGTGACCATCCCTGGTATGCACTGACCATCCCTGGTGTGCAGTGACCATCCCTGGTCTTCATTGACCACCCCTGGTGTGCAGTGGTCACCTCTGATGTGCATTGACCATTCCTGACCTGTAGTGGCCACCCCTGACCTGTAGTGACCATCCCTGCAGTGCAGTGGCCATCCCTGATCTTTAATGACCATCCCTGATCTTTAATGACCATCCCTGCAGTGCCCTGACCATCCCTGCAGTGCAGTGGCCACCCTGGGGTCATCACACAGCAGTGCCCCGCACTCACCTGTGACCAGGGACACTCTGCTGCCCCATCCCAGGGGCACACAGGTGCTCCCACATGGAAATGGCACTTCCAGGAGGCAGGAGAGGCCAGAGGAAGCCGCAGTCACGCGAGCTGCCTGTGGTTTGAGGAGCAAGTGCCAACATCTCTCACTCTCACTGTCCCAGCATTGCTCCCAGGGCAACCTGATCTGCCTTTAATCTGCTCTGACCACAGGACAAATGGTTTGAATAAAACCCTGCCTGAGTCACTCCACTCTGGCTTTTGGGGGATGCACTGAGGAGCGATGGTTTGCTCTGCCTGAGTGACAAAATCAGTGGAAGAGAAACGTTTTTGTTGTGTGGTAACTAAGAAAAAAGAAAGAAAATAAAAGAAAAAGAGACATAGAGAAATTTGGGTGGGATGTTTGTGCGTGATGAAAGGAAAATTAAGAGAAAGAGAGAAGTGACTTTTCTTGGAAGAGCAGGTAAAAGTAGGAACAGAAAAACATCTGCCACAGGGGCGGTGAGGGCTCTGCTTTTGCAGCTGAGCTGTAGTCTGAGAGCAGGTAAACCTCCATGGGTTCACTGGGGTCCTTCCTCTACCTGGGCAAGGAGAGGCAGGCCCTGAGCAGGGACAATATTCCAGGAAAGAGGAGAACCAAGAGCTGGCTGCAGTTTCCACTGGCACTTGGGTCACAGGGCACATGGAGCACTTTATGGAGTTCATGGATTGGGCACAGGGATCAGACCCAGCCCCTGCCCAGGCTTTGCTTTGCAACAAAAAGTGCTGGGAGCCCCTGCTCTGACTCTTCCCCATCACCACATCTCGTCCAGGCCTTGTTGTCACAAAAATCCCCCTCAGAGCTGCCCAGTCAGTCTTGGCTGGGGTGTCCAAGTGCTTCCATCTCATCCCCCTGAGCCTCGTGGGAATGTGGGAATCTGAGCTCCACTGAAGGCTCTGAAGAGATGAAATCCTGGCAGATTTCACACAGCATACAAGCCACAGAGCCCATGGGACAAGCTATGCCTTTTTCCCTCTTTCCTTTTTAATGAGAACACTTCTAATTATTTTTGGGGAGCTTTAGGTAATATCCAGCTCTCAGTGAGAATAACAAGAAATTCCCACTGATTTTTTGGGGGTGTAGGAGAGTTTTCATATCCAGCAATACTTCTGCAAGGAAGGATTTGCCATGTAGGGCATCCCTGCCTGTGTCTACACTTTGTAGAGATGATCTCCTGACCTTTGCTGGTCTGGCAGCTCAGGACATCCTCCCTGATTCCCTGCAAAAGCCATCAGGGTGTGAAGCTTGAGATCCCATCACCGTTTTCTCAGGACATGTGGCTGCACAGTATTTTTAGTGTCATTTCTCTGTTGATTTTTATCAAAATGCTGTTCAGGACACATTCTTAATGCCCAGAGATCCACTGAAAATTTGGAATATTGGTGCCTTTACAGCAAGCAGTGCAATGAGAAGAATGTTCCTTTTGATGCTGATCAGTTGTGAACACGGCTGGGCCCTTTGGAGCTGATTCCATAACTTTTCCTTTAAAAGTCAGAAAAGCATTTTCCCAGCATTTCAGATGAGACACAGCATTTTGGTGGGAAAGAAAAAGACAAATGGGAAAAACATGTATTTTTTTCACTCTCTGAAAGAAGTCATAGCCACAAAAAATGGACAGTGCGTGCAGGATTGAGATGCTGAACTCCAGCCCCACAACATTTGCAGCTCCAGTGTCAAGGAAGAGGCTCTCCCTGGTTTTTCATCTCTTTCCCATTTGTAGCCCACGTTTTGCAGACACGGGACACACTCATGGATTTGTCTTTTGTGGTGTTTTGGGGTCGTAAACAAAACAAAGTCAGCAAAGATCACGAGATTCCCCACGTACTTCCCTTGATTGTCTCTGGATTACGTTGTTGAAGGTGAGTCAGTGTTTATCGATATAAAAATATAAGAAACAATGCAGGATCAGAGCGCTGTGTTTTCCCATGTGTTCATTGTCCCGTCACTTGCTGTAAAATCCCTGTGATGGGGAATTAATGAGGGGACACCTGGTTTTTTGGCAGAACCTGGCTTTTATTTTTAAATTCTAAGTATTTTTAAGTATTCTCTGAAAGTGGTTGCAAAGGCAGGAAAGCAAACCCTGCCCTTGCAGGTGGGAGAGGTGAGATGTTTGGGCAAAGGCAGTGCTGGTGTTGCAGATCCAGAAAATCCAGGCTGGCTGCAAAGAAGGACTGAACTGAGACTTCTTTTTTGTTTTATCAGCAGCCCAGCAGTGTGAATTTGGGATACCCCTCCCCATGGGGCTGCTAAAGGGGGATACCAACGTTTCCTTACCCTATAAAACAGGAAATATCCCACCACGATGCTCAGTGCAGTTCTGAAGTGTTTCTTGTGTGTCTGCAGGACTTATTTTTTCCATCTCTTCTTTATTTCCTCACTCATTGACGGCTCCAGTAGCCCGAGACACTGAAATCTTGCAGCCAGATTTCTAATTTGAGAATCTCTTTGCTGTTATTACAAGACCAGCCGGGCTCTGAGCAACTCCCCTTTCCTCTGCTGCTCCTCAGAGCTGCTGGAAGCAGAAGTTCTGTTTTGCAAGATGTTTACACTCAGCAAACACACGGGGAAATGGTCATTTGCAAAGCAGCTTTGGCCAGAAAGCAGCAACAGCCACACCAGAGAATCCAAAAATAGCTGGAGGAGCGAGCAGAGCGAAGGAGAAGTGGTGAAGTCTCGAAATTTGTCACCCAGTGGGAAAAACAAACTCTCTGCCCACGTCTTGTTTTCTGCCTGGCAGACAGACAGACAGTCCCAGCTCCAAGGGGTGAATTGCAGGAGAATTGCAGAGCTAAAAGGTGACATTAACTCTGTTTTGGAGCAATTTAGCATCACGTGTAACCTGGGAATGCCATCAGCTCTGGGGAGTGAACAATCCACGAGGACAGAAAAGGCAAAGGGCTGTGGGTGGGACCTGTCAGTTTTGGGTTCTTCCTTTAATACTGAGTTACCTCCCAGCCCAAGGACTCGGGAGTGATCCCACAACTTCTTTGGGGGTGGTTTGTTTGGTTTTGTTGTCGTTTTGGCAGGCGGTGGAGCTGTGAAAGCCGAACCCAGGCAGAGCAGAAAGCACAAATTCCCCCTGCTCCTCACAGATGGATCCACCAGCCCTCCTCTCATTCCCATGTGTGCAAAACATGTTTATTCTCTTGTGAAAATTTAAAAAAGTTTCATAAAGGATAATAGGAGATAAGGATTATAGAGTAAAGGTTATTACAGCCAGGTGCATCTTGGCACTCAGCCAAGAGCACACATCTTCAGAGACACCCCTTAACTATTTCTTCTTTTACATCAGCCCGTTGCATATTCATAGATCTTACGAATAGTAAACTTTTTTTTTTTAACTAGCTTATGTATTCTAGGAACTGTTTAGTATGGTTCTTCTTTGGGTCTGCTTTTTTAGAGTATGTGTATTTTTTGGTTGTGGTTTTCGTGGTTTTTTTATTATCAGTTTTAGTTTTGGCCCACACTCTCTTCACATGGGGAGTGCTGATAGTTGCTGTATCTGTAGTAGGTGTTTTCTTCATGTTTATTGGATGTTATCTCATCCAAGCAGGTATTTTAACACTTATATCAGCTATTTTACTATTATGTCTAAGCCTAATTAACAACAGAAATAAAATCTATATCTTTAGAACAAAGTTACTTTAACTCCACATTGAGAGGAATGACAGATTTGTTTTTACAAACCAGCTGTGGATATGCTGGCAGATAAAACCAGCACTGAGAGATAAACGGTGGGAAGGATTCCACTGATTGATGAATGGAAAAGATATTTGCTTTTACAAATAAACTGTAGATTGGCTGAAAAATGAATTTGGACATTGAAAGATGAAAGAAACAATGGGGAAAACCCTAAATTCCACAAGAATTAAAATGAAAAGGGAGGGTTATACATTAGAGGGGAATCTCTGGGATCAGGTATTTTGGAAAGTCTGTACCTCTCAAGTACCTCAGCCAATAGGGAGAGAGGGAAATGTGGCTGGGAAATTGGGATAAAAAGGAGGCTGTGTTCTCCAAAAATTGGAGAGACCCCAGGGGAATGCCCCATGGCCTCTCCCTTTATTTGAATAAAGTAAAAGGATTTCTCTGTCTCCTTTTTGGATATAAACCTCTGATTTTTATGGATTAATTTTCCCGATAACACATGTAAAATGTATTTTAATAGTTGCAAAAAGTCAGTATTATAATATGCATTTATAACACTGTGGAAGTGTTTCTATGGAGGGCATCCAAATTTATGACAAATTCCTCTCATTTCCCACCAAACAGGGATCCTCTCCAGGGATGTGGGGTCTGGGGATGAGCAGCTTCCATCAGGTCTGCGCTGCAGGGCTGGAGTTAGGGATGTAAATTACAACCTGAGGTGGCAGAAAGGCTCCTCTGGAGAGGGCCTTCAACCCCAGTTCCCACTGGATCCAATGTGTCAGGAAAATTAATCCACAAACACCAGAGGTTTATGTCCAAAAAGGAGACAGAGTGGTCCTTTTCCTTTATTCAAATAAAGGGAGAGGCCATGGGGCATTCCCCTGGGGTCTCCAGTTTTTGGAGGATGCAGCCTCCTTTTTCTCCCAATTTCCCATCCACATTTCCCTCTCTCTTTCCCCACTGGATGAAGTACTTGAGAGGTTCAGACTTCCCAAAACACCTGATATGAAGACTTCCCTCTAATGTACAACCCTCCCTTTTAAATTTTAATTCTTATGGAATTTAGGGTTTCCCCCATTGTTTCTTTCATCTTTCAATATCCCACTTCATTTATCAGCAGATCTACGGTTTGTAAAAGCAAATATCTTTTTTTCCATTCATCGATCAGTGGAATCCTTCCCACTGTTTCTTTTCTCTCTCCGTGCTGGTTTTATCTACCAGCAGATCCACAGCTGGTTTGTAAAGACAAATCTGTCATTCCTCTCAAATGCAAGAGGGTCTGATGATGAAGATGGTGATGATGATGATGACCATGGGTACGAGGTGAGAAGCAGGTTTGTCTCACCTCAGAGGAACCTCATGAGATATTTGGGGTTCTTGGCATCATGCAGGACTGGGGGGTCCTGCTGGAGCCTCCAGGCTTGGAAAACAAGAGGCACCTCTTGGTGGAAACATTTTTATTTCAGATTAATCCCCACAAATGAGGGAACACCAAAAAATCCCCATCTCTTGCTGTTATTTTAGCCAGCCTGTCAGGTATGGGGTGTCCTCAGAGCTGTATTTTCCACACCTGGATAATTTGTTTCACTTTTTCATGCACAGAGATGTCCTGAGTGCAGAAATTCTGGTGCAACTTTGACATCTGATGAGGGCGCCATGCAGAACATGACAGCACCAGAATTCATCAGCACCACGTCCCACCTGACACAACAACGAGCTTATTTTTTGTAGAATTATCCTCAGCTTTAAAAAAAGCAGAAAATATGGGCCACAGCAGCAGAATAATCTCAAAACAGGATGTTCTTAAAGTTTCCATCGAAGATCAGCTGCTTTTTAATTAGTCACCAGAGGGACAGAGAAGAAAGTTGCTAATTATGAAAACATCATAAAAATGCAAACACTGTGGCCCACTTTTATGATGGCAACACCTTTCTGTGGATGCAAGAGTGAGCCTGGATTGGCTAATGAATGGAAAAATCTTGGGATTTTTCTTGAACAGCTCACCAAGAGGCATCTGCAGTTATAAAATCAACCATTTCCTTTGGAAAAAGAATGGAAATATTTGACAAAAATACCATCAAGATCGGTTGTTTGGGCTGGTTTGTTTTGTTTTGTTTTTTTTTAAATATATCCCAGGAATAATCAAAATGTGCAGTTTTTTGAAAGAGAAATCCTAAATCAAGACAGCTTTATTGAAAACCGTTGGTAATTTCAGCATTTTATGATGCCTGAAATCTTCTTTCCAGCTGCTTTTGTTTGCTGGTTCTGCCTTTTAAAAGGATTCTGTGATTCTATGGGTGATTAAGGCAGATAATGAGCTCCACTCAAGTTTGAGCTCCGGGAAATAAGAAGAGGAGCAGGGAAGGTGCCTGAGGCGTTGCACACCAACGATTTAAGCTGGTTTCTCATTTAGATTTCTTGAATTTTGGAAATCCAGGCTGACCTCTCTCAGGCCTGACTTTTCAGAAATGCTCTTGGAAAATGAAGGTGCTCAGGACTCCTTTAAACAAATTAAAATTATGTCTTGCTGGGCACAAAATTCAAATTGTAATTCCCCATTATTTACCAACCTGAATGAACTGATGATTTAATGTCTTCCTGATGAAGTGTTTGAAACTACTGTGCTGTTTTGTTTGTTTGTTTTGTAATTTTGAGGGAAAATACATTAAAATAATCGAGAAAGAAGAAAAAACCCCGGTGTTGAAACATGTTTTTCTTTTCTTATGAAAGCTATGTGGGGGTTGACACCTATTTACGGAATCATTTAAAGAAATGTGGAATGTGGCAAACCCTCCTCAACCCAACTACACAGAGGGGGCAGCTCTGTGGCAGCTCTTGAGGCCACAGCTGAACAAATCAGCCCAAAATAACAATTCCCAAATGTTTCCCTCTCAGGATTCAGTCCCATTGAGGCGACGAGGCTGCAAGAGAGGAGATGACAGAAGGGTGCTGCAAAGGCAACCCCAGACTCCGAGGGGATGGAGGCAATCCCAAATCAAAGGGATTCCCCAGAGGTCTGGGGTGGCTTTGAGCAGGTGGAGGTGTTCAGGGATGAGGGGCTGAGAGATGGGATGTGGGGCTGAGGGATGGGATGTGGGGTTAATGGATGGGATTTGGGGATGAGGGATGGGATGTGGGGTTAATGGATGGGATTTGGGGTTGAGGGATGGGATGTGGGGTTGAGAGATGGGATGTGGGGCTGAGGGATGGGATGTGGGGTTAATGGATGGGATTTGGGGATGAGGGATGGGATGTGGGGTTAATGGATGGTATTTGGGGTTGAGGGATGGGATGTGGGGTTAATGGATGGGATTTGGGACTTGGGGATGGGATGTGGGGTTAATGGATGGGATTTGGGGATGAGGGATGGGATGTGGGGCTCAGGGATGGGATGTGGGGTTAATGGATGGGATTTGGGGATGAGGGATGGGATGTGGGGCTCAGGGATGGGATGTGGGGCACAAGATGGGATGTGGGGCTCAGGGATGGGATGTGGGGCTTGGGGATGGGATGTGGGGCTCAGGGATGAGATGTGGGGTACAGGATGGGATGTGGGGCACAGGATGGGATGTGGGGCTGATGGATGAACCCTCAGCAGGGGCTCAGGGGGGATGGGCTGTGTGTTTGAGGTGCAGGGGCTCGGCCTGAGCCCGACTCTGCCAAAAACAAGAAGGAATTTCATCAACTGCCCCAGAGTTCCTTGCAGAGGGATCCAGGGAGCAGCAGCATTCCTGGGGAGCCCATCAGTGTCCCATAGAGAGACAGATCCCTGAAGGTGCTCAGTACTCCTTGAAGCAAACTGAAATTATGTCTTCTTGGGCACAAAACTCAAAATAGCGATTCCTGTGAGTTATCCATGAGAGGAATGACAGATTTGTCTTTACAAACCAGCTGTGGATCTGCTGGTAGATAAAACCAGCACGGAGAGAGAAAAGAAACAGTGGGAAGGATTCCACTGATCGATGAATGGAAAAAGATATTTGCCTTTACAAACTGTAGGTCTGCTGATGAATGAAATGGGATATTGAAAGATGAAAGAAACAATGGGGAAAACCCTAAATTCCATAAGAATTAGAAATGAAAAGGGAGGGTTATACATTAGAGGGGAATCTCTGAGATCAGGTGTTTTGGGAAGTCTGAACCTCTCCAGTACCTCACCCAGTGGGGAAAGAGAGAGGGAAATGTGGCTGGGAAATTGGGATAAAAAGGAGGCTGCATCCTCCAAAAATTCCCAGACTATGCCCTATGGCCTCTCCCTTTATTTGAATAAAGTTACAGGACTCCTCTGTCTCCTTTTTGGACATAAACCTCTGGTGTTTGTGGATTAATTTTCCTGACATCTACATCCACACAGCTCCATCTGA
The DNA here is from genome assembly GCF_017590055.1 of Onychostruthus taczanowskii. Lineage (NCBI taxonomy): Eukaryota > Metazoa > Chordata > Aves > Passeriformes > Passeridae > Onychostruthus > Onychostruthus taczanowskii. Next base: position 6,825,687 of record NW_024500350.1, read on the forward strand.
GGGGAGAGAGCTTTGCACAGGGAGAATTCCACGGGGAAAGAACCAACCCAGCTGGAAGCTTCATTGGGAGGTTTCCAGTTTGAGGCTAAAGCTCGCTCCTGCCAGCGTGGGAGAAGCCTCAGATTCACAGCTGATTGCATTTCCCAAGAAATAAACCAGGGATTCTGGGCAGGGCTGCAGAGAAGGTGCCTGGAGCTCATCCCACGCAGCCTGGGAGGTTTCCAGTTTGAGGCTGAAGCTCGCTCCTGCCAGCATGGGAGAAGCTGATTGCATTTCCCAGGAAATAAACCAGGGATTCTGGGCAGGTCTGCAGAGAAGGTGCCTGGAGCTCATCCCACGCAGCTCCACAGCTCCAAGGTGCTCCAGCTGGATGGAATGAGATGAATTTTGAGGTATCTTCCAACCCAAACCATTCCATGATTCTATTAATGCTCTTGAAAAGCTGTTGTAATTGTAATGTGTCTCCTTGGGAGGGAATTCCCTTATCCCTGAGCTGTGTCACAAATGCCTGACAGGCTGGTGAAGGATCCCATCCATGATGGGGCTGTGGACAAGTGCACAAACTTTGTTTATTCCTTCATCATTTGTCATCGTTGCCTGTAAGTCTGAAGGAATCTGGTGGGAAAAGGAAGCCAAGCAAACGTGCCACTCTCCATCAATTTACCCTTCATAAAACAGCACCTGCAGCTTTGAACCCGAGCTGGGAGTCTGACAAAAATGATCTGGTGGGTCCTTCAGCAGGACTGTGAAAGATGAGGCCGGGTTCTCCCTGCTGAGTCCTTCAAGGCCAACGCAGCCTCCAGCTTTTGTTGCAAACCAGACTCTGTGCAAAGCTCCAAAATCACGTTTTTCCACAGAAACACTCCAGAAAATGTTTTCTGCAGATAAAACCATTTATTTTCATTATGGCTCTTGAACTTTTCCTTCTATAATACAATATAATGTATTTATTATAAAAAATACAACTAAACCAAAAAATTCAAAACAAAATCCATCCTGAACAGGAAACTCTAAACATTTTGTTCTGAAATAGTCAAAACAGAATATTTTGACATTGTCAGAATTTTTTCCCTCAGGTTCTCTTCCAAAACAAAATTCCAGAGGAAAAAAAAAACCCCAACATTAAATTATATTTAACTTCCACCTCAGCCTTGCAGATTTCAACAGAATAGTGGATTTTTTTTAGCAGGAACTTTTACAGTCAGCACTTCCACAAAACCATGCAGAACAAATGACCAGGTATTTTTGTTTGATGGGTGCTTTTATGGCTTTGTATGTAAATAAATTGGATAGTAATTAATCAGATTAGAAACCTTGCTAAAGTCAGTTTGCATTTTAATTCAGCTCCTGCTGAAGCAGGAAAATAGATGCAGTGGGTGATCAGATTAATATTAATGAGCATAATTACCTCTCTGCTCTAAGGATGGCATCCTGGTAATGGTAATATCCTTGTTAACCAAGGAAGGACATGGAACTGATTTACACCTGTGTGGGGATGCAATGGAATTTACAGAAAATTAATTAAATGCTGATGTTGAATTCCAACATGAAAATTTCCATGTATATTTTTATTTTTTCCTCAACAAGAAGTGATCCTTGAGGCGCTGTTCAGCACCTGAAGGTGGCCCTGAAAGGACCTGCAAAGTCTGCAAAGCTTTTCCAGGAATGGCTCCGTGAGCTGTCTCCTATTATTGCACATTTGGGTTGGAAACGGAGCTTTGCCAGAGGCAGGCTCACAATATTGCACAAAATTCCACCCAATGAGTGGCAGGCTATAAGAAAAACAATATTGATGTATTTCCCCCCTGATTTGTGGTTTCTTTTGTCCACAGAGTGTTTTTTGTCTCGTAATGACGTCAAAGCAAAAATTCTCTTGCAAAATGACAACTGGAAAATAACCCTGAGAAGATATTGGATTTCCTACCTAGTAATTAACTAACTCGGCCTTAATGGAACCTATTATATATTTTACCAAGCCTACAGAAGATTAGTAAAACAAAAGTATTATTTTCCTTTGTATTGATTGCAGTGCTCGAGGCAGAGGCAGATTAAGACTTCACAAGGAAGTGTTTTGTGCTCCTAAAGTATCCCTAAACTCCAACATCATCCTCATGGGAGATGACAAGGACCACACGTGTGCCACACACAGGGGATGCCCCAGGGCGGGGACAATGATGATGACTCAGTTCAGTGACAGGGATCACATCCTTCACAACAGAAATTCACTTTTTTTTTTTTCTAGGAGAAATAGTCCTGTATTTCCCAACTCTGTCCACTGTCTGTGGACAGACCCTTGGCTGTTTTTGCCATTTCATGCTTCCCAAAAACAGGCAAAGAGAAAAGCACTCCCAGCAGTGGTCAGCAGGAGTTGGGACCTGCTGCATCCCTGGATTCCAAAGGAGATGCTGAGGCAGGGATGCCATGGGAAGACACACACCTTTAGGATAATGTGACCCAAAGAGATGCTCTCCCACATTTCCTTGTACTTTTATGTTAATAACACCAGTTACCCGTTATTATGCTAATAACCCCAGTTACATCATCTCTTTTCTCCTCCCCAGTTCTGGAAGGTGTCCCACATTTCCTTGTACTTTTATGCTAATAACCCCAGTTACATCATCTCTTTTCTCCTCCCCAGTTCTGGAAGGTTCCCCACTCCTGCTTTCAGTCTGCATTCCCTACCTGCAGGGACTGTAAGACCTGGACAGGATTATTTGCAGACACTCGTCAGCTGATAGCTCCTCCCCTGGATCCCAGTTGGTTGTTACCCTATAACCCCACCTCTGCTCCCTTTACCCATTGGCCTCAGACCAGATGCTCCACCTCCCTTGTCCCATATAAACCCATGTAACCCTCCTGTGTCACTGCTTCTGTGTTCCTGCACTCTTCAGTGTGTGGGGGCAATAAACTACAGCTGGAACTCCATGCCAAGAACCTCTCCTGCTCTTTTTTCCATCAACCAGCACTCACCATCGGCAGCGTGAGCGTCGGGTGTACCCTGAGCTATCCATCCCTTTCCAGAGTAAGATGCTCTCAGGAAGGTGGTGGCTTTGGCAGCTCCTGCCAAAGGGACCTTGGGCAAGCCCTTTCCCCACATGTGAGAATGGAGCTGCGGCCACCAGAGCTCAGGAAATGGTTCAGGTCACTCTATTGGTTTCTCTGGGTCTGGATTGAAGGCACTTGAGACAATAGCTCCTGTTCTACCCTACAAGATGACTTGTAGGATTCCTTTCAGCCCATTCCATGATGAAATACAGTATCAGCGAGCATTCCATCTGGAAAAGGGAGGGCTCCTCTCCATGAGTGTTGAGTGACAACTTCAAACCTGTTTCTTTCCAGCCAATCTGGGGGAGGTGCACCCAGATCTCGAGGGAGAGGAAATATAAAGTGTTTCCTCATCCAACCTGGCTCTATCTCTATAGCAGGCCGGCCCCTCTCCCTCTCTATAATAATTTCCTATTGTGTAGAATCAAACTTTATCTTCAATTCTTCTCCTCCATTCTAATAATAACAAGAAGATATTGGGAGTGTGGCTTCCCATGTGATTCATTTACTAAACGCTGTTGATTGGGACTTCACACTAAAGGCAGGCAGCAATTTGGCTTTTTTTTTGTCAGAGATAACAGTTCTTTTGCATGGGGATGAACTCATTATGGGCTGTAGGACAGGGACACGATTATTTGCAGACACTTTTCTGCTGATAGCAATGAAGAGATGAGGCAAAGTAATGGGTTGGGGTAGAACTCATTAAATGTCGAGTCAGAACAATGGGCTCTCCCAAACCTTTAACTCCTTAGATTCATCTGGATCTTTCCATCTTCACATCCTCCAGCCACTGGAGACTAAAACAACAATGGGCTGAGGGCGGCAAGAAAAGCCAGGCAATTATTTCACTTTGTTAGGAATTTAATGAAATTCTCCCCATCTGAGGCAGATAACAGCACCAGGAGTAAATTGGGTCTCTGAGGCTCTGACGTGAGAGACCAAAATGGGAGAAGATCAGTGAGTAACTGCCCTGCTCTGGGGGCTGGCACTGGCTTCAGGAGGAGCCCTAAATTCAAACACTGACACACCATGAAGGGTCTATCAACATCTCCCTACAGGTGCTTGGGGTGCCCACAATTCAGCACCTAAACACAGACTTAGGCAATTGTCTGAGCCTTACATTCAGCTGGTGCAGGTTCTTTTAATGTCTCCTGGATTGCTTTACATGTCTGACAGGCCTTGTTTTTTCCTATTGGCCCTGCAAGTGTAAAAAGGCTGCTGCAATAGCCAATTCTTTCTCTTCTGAGGTTTACTTTATCACTTTGTTTCATTACTGCCCATCATTTCTTATAGGGTCTTTATTTAGAAGATGAAAGTAGAAGGGTGTGGGAAGGGAGGGGAAAGAAAGGGAAAAAACCTTTTCTAGAAAAAAAGAGCAAATAATTAATTGAACTCCATGGGTTTTATTATTTATGCACCATACTTGGAAATACTAACATGAGCTGAGAAGAGATAGAAATTAAAATAGAGATGTCTCTGCTGTCAAGGGGAAAAATCCCTCAGCACCTCATTTCTTTCCCACCTCTGCCATGCCTTAGGGAGGAGGATGCCCAGAAGAGCAGAGCCAGATTAGCAGATGCAGGCTGAGGGCGTGGTGGCATTGGCTGTGCCCCTGCTGTCACTTCTTGCTGCAGGGCAGGGATGGTGTGGCACAGGTGGCAGTGGCTGACATGGGCACAACTCCACCCAGCTCATCCTTGCACAGTGGGAGCTGAAAATACCAATTTTGCCTTTCAAGAGCTTTTTCCTGGTGTAACTCTCCAATTCTTTCTCGTGCCAAACATTACAAGAGCCATTTACAATTGAGATTTGTGTCAGAGCAGAGTTTCAGGTACCCTTTCCTGGGACACATCCCCTGAGTTCCCACATTCTCACACTTCCAGGTGCCAGAGCTCCTTTTGCCCAGGCTACCTTGCACCTCGGATTTTGCCAAATCTGAAGCTACCCTGGACAAAGCAGCCAGTCCAGCCCTGAGACCCAGGGAAACACCTCCAACTTCTTTTATCAATTCAATCACAGTGCTGACCACAGCAAGTTTTCAAGGGTTTTTACACTCCTGTCTGAGCCTTTTCTTTTCTTTTCTTTTCTTTTCTTTTCTTTTCTTTTCTTTTCTTTTCTTTTCTTTTCTTTTCTTTTCTTTTCTTTTCTTTTCTTTTCTTTTCTTTTTTCTCCCTGCAGTTAATAAGAATTGTTCCTTAATAACTTAGCTGAGGTCCCATGGACAGAAGAATTTTGGCCCCCCTGCAATTGCAGCCTGTACTTACCTGCACTCAGAGGTTACTCAGGGGGTCTCTACTGAGGGAAGGGAAGATGATGAAGACCTGAAAACCTTGACTGTTCAGTGAACTGCTGTGTCCTTTATAGAGAATAAAATTCACAATTTCACTGTTTTAGGATCCTCTCCATTTTCCGTCTTTACTTGTTGAAATTCAACCTGAACCCACCAGTGGGAACACTCCCATTCAGGCAGAGACCTCAAAGAGGAAACACTTGGAGGTGTTTGAGGGATGGCTTTGGCCTGGGAATAATACTGACTCTTCTGGGATCAAGGACAAGCAGGGGTGATGATGCCCCAAGCTGCAGGTTGCACACGCACAGCCCAGCAAAGAGGGGGATTTTTTTTCTCTCTGTTATTTCTTGCAGGTGAATTCCTCAGCCATCTGCAGAGAATTTTCCCTTCATGGCCAGGAGCACGTGGCCCAAGGCTTGGTGGGGGTGTGGGTTTAACTCCCCCCTTCCTCCCCCAGGCTGAACAAAACCTTTGATTGAGAGATCAACTCTGGGCTTTGCAAGAAAAGCAATTTTGGGGTGTGTGTGTGTGTGTTTCTCTTTTCTTTCCATCATACTAATGAAATTTGCAGACATGGAGAGGAAACTGAGAGTTATTTATAGGAGTGAGAGGAATGTGAGGCCTAATTGTGCTTAGTCTATTGCTAAGTATGTAATCTGTTTGCTATTACCCTTCCCAGTCCTGCACACAGGTCCTGGGGGGGTTAAGTGGAACACAGACATCTGATGAAGAGAAAGTATCAGGTGGAAATGTTTGCAAGCCTTAAGAACAAGTGAGACAAGGAGGCAGAGGCATTTTTAGGGTTAATGGAGTTGGGAAATTAGGATTTGTTAAAATGTTTATTTTCCTAGTTACTTTTTCCCAGTTTCAAGGTTTCTGTGTCCCTGTCCAGGATGTGCTGGGGGTGCGTGCACAGGGTGAGGGTTTAGGAGCTGTGGCTTTGCCCTCCCCTCCTTTGCCTACCTCACAATCACCCCAGCTCTGAAAGGCTGCTGATAAAGGGCTGAAATGTTCTATAGAAACAGAACTGGTGAATCCTTGCACTTTTCCACATTGTTTTACACAGAGACCTCTCCAGCTGGCCTCTAACCCCAGAGCAGCCCTGCTGCATCCTTCCCACTGCACCAGGAGCCACTCTACTGCCCACAGCCCCCTCTGTGAGCCCTTTGCTGTCCCACATGTGAGAAATGATACTCACTTCTAAATATTGAAAAGTTTTATCAAAATAATACAACAGAAGACTGAATAGAGAAGTGCTGGGAGCAGAGGATTTTCCCCACCATGTGCTCATCCACACAATGGAGGTTTCACCTTTTAACCCTTTAGCCCCCCCCCCAAAATTGGGGCAATTGACTCCTCCTTCACTGTCCACTGGTGGAGATCACTTTGATTGGAGGTCAGCTGTTGCCCTCCCAAAAGTCCCAAACCCAGGCCACCCCATAATAACAACACAAGGTGGGGGCGAGGTGGTGTAGGGGTAAAACACAACTATAAATCTATAAAACTTCTCTTAATAAATACATAATATTTGCCTTTTAATTGTGAGAGTTAACCATGGCATTACTCACCTGTCACACCGACATGTGGGACAAATGGGACCAGGGCCAGGGGCACAGGGACCCCTCTGTGGGGCAGCCCCAGGGTAAAGCTGAGCCTAGAGCTGGGCTGAGCGTGGGGACCTGAGCTGCTGAGCTTATTCCTCATGGAAAAAGAGGAAAAGTCAGACATGCAACCTGATACAGCTGCTAATATCTGCCAGACAGGAGTGGAGCACTCCACAGCTCGGGACTGAGCTGCTTTCTGCTGCTTATCACCGTCCACCCGTGCTGGAATATTCCATTCCTACGGGTTTGGAGAGGCTCTGAAGGATCCTGTCACCTCCCCTGGGTCAAGGTTCCTCTTCTTTCCAGACAAACACTTTTCCCAGGATGTTTTGGCAGATGCCATGGTGACTCACCCTTGTCACTCCTCTTTGCTGGGACAGCAACACTGAGAGGGAAAAACAAATGGTGTTTACTGCCATGCCCAAAACGGGCTTTGACACTGCTAGCAGGATTTGGAAAGACAGAAATAGAGGAGTGATTATGGAGTGCATTGCAATTAAGAGACAGCCCTCAGGATCCTCCTGCAGAGAAGGGCTGGCTCCATCCAGGCTGCCTGCCCTGCATGGGATGGGTGTAAGAGTGCTGGAGAGCTGCGAGGGATGCAGGATTCTGCTCCCAGCTGGGCTCACCAACCAGTCTGCCCCTTCCCAAAAGGATTCAGGGACAATCCGTGGCAGCAAAGCCAAGGTAGGGATGAAGAGCTGCAAGATTTTTTCTCTTTGGCTGGTGAACCCCCAGCACACACCCAGGGCTGGGACCATCCCCTGCCACGTTCCCTGCAAGCAAATAGAGAAGAAGAAGGAAAAAGGCTCAAGATATACAGTGGCAGGTGACATTTTGGGCTGAGTCACTGAGAGATGTCCCCTGTGCATCTCCATGGGAATGATCCTTCTCCAGCTTGCTGGAATTTCCCTTCAGGCCCTGCTCCTAACTCTCAAATAAATTTACTTTATTCAGTGGGAGAATGAAGAACTGTCCTGGTTACCACATTTCTGCTAGGCCACCAAGGAAACACTGGTTCAGGGTGTGACATTTGGGGTTTTTGTAGGATAAACAGGAGGAAATGCCAGGCAGGTGATCTGCAGCCAGGCCCACGAGGCCTCCTCCACTGAGAGTAAAACATGGGATGCCAGTTGGCCACTGGCCAGTGATTTGGCCACTGACCAACTGGCTGACACTCCTGCCTTCCATGCTTTCCTCCTGGACCCGATGGGAGGGGGTTTTACAGCAGCAATGAGTTTATTCCTGGGGTAAACAGCAGAAACTGGAGGGTGATTGCAGCAGGGAGTTCTCTTCCTGTTCCAGCGTGAGGAACCGCTGGGTGCCAACTGGATGTCAGCCCTCCAAACGTGAGGCCAGTTGGCAGCTGCTGTGCTTTTGTCCCTCTCAGGGCTGGCAGAGGGATGTTGGGAAGTGTGGGGATGGGGATCCCATCAGCCCATCCCTCAGCAGGTGAGCTGCAGGCCCAGCAGCCAGGGGATGCTGCAGGCAGGACACGGCTTGGGCAGGGTGAGCTGTGCTGGGAGGCAGAGAACCAGCACAGGGCTCAAAAGGGAATAACTGCAGCAACATCTCTGCCTTGGGGAAACAGCATCTTCAACTGGATTTCAGCTGCAAATGTCAGAAAAAAGACAAGTCTGAAATCAGAAATTCAGCCTGGGCAATCTTCTCTGTGTCGTGCACTGAATTGGCTCAGGGAGATGCAACAGCCGGCAAGAAGCTTTTGTTTTATTTCTCTTTTTGTTTGTTTTTGGGGTTTTTTTTTTTTTTTTTTTTTTTTTTTTTTTTTTTTTTTTTTTTTTTTTTTTTGGTGGTTTTTTTTTTGGGGGTTTTTTTTTTTTTTTTTTTTTTTTTTTTTTTGTTTTGTTTTTTTTTTTTTTTAAATCCATTATAAATCAAATTCTTTTATCTGTCTCCGGCTGCTAACAAAGGCTCTGCAGTGCCAGGTTGGTGTGTTTGTGTCATTATTGGAGCATTGTTTGGATGTGACTGTGATGTCAAAGGGTGTCATTGGCTGCCTGAAATCCCAGGCCAGGTTATGGCTGCTCACTGCTACAAACATGCAGGCTTTGAACTTCTGCTTGCTGGCTTTCCCAGCATCCTTCCTATTAATTAGCCCTCAGGAATTAATAATTCAAAAGTCTTTCCTCCTGCTGCGGCGTTCTGACACCAGTGAGCGTGGCTGTGCTGTTGTAGATAACAATGGTGAAATATTCACAATTTAATATCCTTGTTCCCTCCCAGCAGCAAGGCAGAGCCATCCCAGGCTCCCAGTTTGCTTTAAAACTCAGCACAGCTCAGCTTAGACAGGCTCCCTCTGCTTTGGGTGCCTGAGCTCAGAGGTGGCTCATGAGGTTTGTCCCCATTGTGGCAGGGCCACCACACAAAGGACAAACCAATTCCCTCTCATTTCCATCCACTGCTGGAAATCTGCAGGAAAAAATGGGAATTAGGATAAATGGATAAATGCAGGATTAAGTTTGCATTTGCTTTCTGCTCACTCTGTATGGCCACACTCACACCAAAAGACACAAGTCCCACCAACAGCTGGATGGAATTGCGATGAAGGAAGTCCGTGTAATGACCAAACAAGAAGAAAATCTCTTGGAAATCTGTCAGCTGATGGGCATGTGGGAATTGGAATGCAAACACAGCACTGGCATTGAGGGAGGAGTGACCCAGCCACACACCCAGCTCCTCACACAGGCCTGCCAGTGGGTGAATAAATCCCCGGGAGGACCAAGAAGAACTTCCCCGAGGGTAGAAGAGCAGCCCCATTCCTTCCATGGACACTGGGAATGCTCTGTCCTGGCCCTGTCCCTTCCATGGATGCTGGGAATGCTCTGTCATGGCACGTGCAGGAGCCTTGCCCTGAGAAATGCACAGGCTGTTCCAAGAACTTCCATGAAAACAGCAACAACAGCAAAACATGATGTAGCAAACACAAAGCAAAGGTCAGAGCGTGCAGCTGAGAGGCTTTGCTGTCCCTAAATCCACCCAGGAAGAGCTTCATGGCAAACTCCCCCCAGTGCTTTAGGTCCTGCCTCGTCTCCTTTGGCTGCTCGGTGAGAAATGTGAATTTTCCATGTGTTATTCCTCAGCTATGAATATTCACAATATATTGACAACATGGAAAGAAAAAAGAATTTGTTTAGTTAGAAAGTACCAAAATAAAAAGTATCTCTTTGTTTAGGATGAGACACCTAAACTGCAATCAACAACTTCTCTTGAGTCAGAAACCATGAATCATCCTCTGAAATCAGATCACATTCAAGACTCGTTTCTCATGGTATTGCTGAGGAATTTCAGATATTTCCATTGGGAATAGAGTTATTTCTTTAATCGCCCCAAGGTTAGTTTGTTTAGTCCTATTTTTTTCTTGTATAATGAAGGTTGCCCAAAGGTAAGGAATGCTGTGATCTAAAAGTGGAGTGGAAAAAAAATTGTGAGATCAGGACAATATGTAGAGACAAAAGTGAAGTGGAGATACAAATTGGACTATTTTATCCTGGCAGAAAGTTCATACAGGCTTATGACCATCTTGTTGAATACTACACAAAAATAGATCAAGTCACTGATAGAAGCTTTCTCCAGCCAGCTGTAAGTGAAGCAACAGAGAAACGGGTTTGAACACGGGTTTCACGAGTTTTCTCTGTTATCAGGGAGAATAGTAAGTGTCAGGAGGGTTGGGATGGATGTCAGAAAAGGTTCTTCCCCCAGAGGGTGCTGGGCACTGTCCAGGCTCCCAGGGAATGGGCACAGCCCCGAGGTGCTGGAGCTCCAGGAGTGTTTGGGGTGTCTGTGCAGGGCCAGGAGCTGGATCAATGATCCTGTGGGTCCTGCCAGCTCAGGATATTCCATCGCTCTCCATCTCTGTTATTTCTGGGTCACCTCTTTGCTCTATGACACACCAGCAAGCACCCAGCTCCTCCTGCTCTCACACCAGGGAGTGTGGGGAGACGAGGCTGTGCCAGCTCCCAGCCCACCCAGCAGAGCATTCCAGAGCCAGCCCAGATCATCCCAGCTCCGCCCGTGGCTGCAGGGAATGGCAGGAGCATCCAGAGGGTGATTCACCCCATCGGGCATGAATCACCCTCTGACACAGCCAGCTCCCACCATCAGCCACTCCAGAGCTTTGCAACAGGCTGTAAATAGGTATTAACTTTAAATTTATAAACTTGGGTGAAATCAGTCCCATCCAGGGGGATTTTCTACCCCAGGTCCATTAAGGATGTCCCATCACTGCTTTCTTTGGGAATATCCTTCAAGTCATGACGTATATTTCGGCAAAATCTTCCCTGCTGCTTGGATGGTGGTGGGAATTTTCTCAAGTGTAATTTTTTGTGTTAAATCAAGCATTGGGCCAATCTCACTGAATCAGCAGCTCTGAGCAACAGCAGAAAGTGGAGCTCCAAGTGCAGGGGTAGAAATTTTGATGCAGAGGGTGAATAATACATGGAAGTGAAAAGTATCCTGCTATTTTCACCTCCTGCTTTTCAAAGGGAGAGAAGGAGAGGGAGAGAAGGCACTCACTGAAAATCCTGAGTTAGATTTTTTAATAACACAGATTTCTCCCCCACTTTTCTCCCCTCCTTTCCCTTCACATAGTGAGAAACTTCCCGAGGTTGCCAATGGCACTAAAACAGCCCGTCCACTTTCAGAATTTCAGTCACCTCTTAAACACTTAGAGGCTGAATTGAGTGAAAACCCATTTTCAGAAGAGTTTCCAAGGAAGTAGAAAGTTTCCACACCCTGAATCTTGCACTCAAAGAAGTGGAAACTGGCTGGTTGCTGCCAGCAGTCTGAATAGTTGTATCATGGGCTGCTGAATGCTTTATTCTGTCATAAAAGACACGAACATGCTTGGTGCTCCACTAAAACACACAAATACCCTTTGAGAAGTGTAGCTGCACAATATATGACTTGTGAATTCTTCTCTCCTTGCATTTTCTTGGCATAATGCTGCTTTTCAGCTGCCTCGTACCAAATAAATTCTGATGAAATTGCACAGCTTGTGTTTTGCAAAATTCGAGCGTTGCAATCACAGCGAGAAAAAGAGAGAGGAATGTGCCTTGTACTAAAGACACCTGGTTGAGAAAATCTGTAGCCCCAACTGTTTGGGAATGACTAATCGGGGACCACATGCTATGTGAACTTTTACTGATCTTACCTATTTATGCTTAAAATGTAAAGCCTGGACTCCACAGAGTGCTACAAAGCAAAATACATGATCAACAAGACATTGAGTTGAGACTCTGCACTGGAGATGACAGATTTGGAGGCTCAAATTTGAAATAAATTTGGGGCATTTTAGGGGTGCTGAACTTCCCACTCTGCAGTGAGGAGGGTGAGATTTGTGCCCAACTTTTCCTCTTTCCTTCATGTGGCAGAACCCAACTGGGGAAGCAGGAGTGACCATTGGGAGGATTGATTCCCCAGCTGGCCGAGCTGTTGATCTCTGGGTAGATTTTATTATCGATTGTCTCTCTTTGCCCAGCTTGTAGCTCAAAGGGGGTTGAGTAGCAAATGCTGGCAAAAGGTATTTTTTGGCAGGAGGTCCATGGTGAAAGGACACTGGAGAGCTCAGAAAAGGATTTGTCTTTCTGCAATTCCCTAAGACCTGACCATAACAAAAGGAGCTGTACAATAAACAAAATATGGAGTTTAAAAAACTTTTCCTTGCTGCTCACCCTTTCTATTTTGAGCAAGAAGATTTGCAGCTTACAATATTCCAATTAATGGCTGCTTTAATGCAAGGGTAAAGGTAATAAAGGAAAAGACAACATTGAATTTTAAAATTCATCCTCATTCAGTGCTTCAAATCTGTGGAAAAGCTCTGGACTTAGAGTTTCTGGGTGGGACATTGTGGTGTTCCCACTGTTTGACCCTGCTTGATGATCCTGCATTTATATAATAACATAAAACTACATTTATCAACCCATTCAACCACCTCCTGTCAAGGATTTTATTAAATTTCCAGTTTAGTGCAGAGTGTAAATAATAACAAAGCTGTCCAAAGTTTGAGAATGAAGTTGTTAGGGGTGCTGGTTAAAGCACTGGGGAGTGTTCCATGATATTTTGGGATTCCTCTGTGCTCAACGCTGATGTTTGCTGCCAAAGTCTTGTTATCATTTTGGTACAGCACAGTAAAGTTGAATTAAATTACTCTAATTAAATGGTTGTTATGTAAAAGCTCTTTGCCTTCCATTGCCTTTCATATTATACAATAGAAAGCAGGTATTATATAAAGCAACCAATCAAAGAAAACAAACCCCCTTTCCAGAAAATCCTTCTCCTTCTAAAGTGTGATCAAATGCTAAAAGCTTTTGTAGTGAGCAAATAAAGTTTGTGAACGAGATTTATTTCTCTACAAGCTAACTTATTTTCCATTTCAGTCCAGAAAAAGAAATCATCACCTTTTCCTGTTGATAAATTTTGGGATCAAAATGCCAAGTCATGGGTGGGTTAGGAAAATCTTGTTTGTAATCAAAGGCTTGGCCAACTTCCTACATTTTTTACATTTTAATTATACACTGCATTGACATCCTGCTATAAAGACATTACTTTGTGGAAACTCCCAACTATTTACATGACTAAGAACTTAATTGAATCAAGAATTTTTGCTCTTTCTTCTCTCTTTTGATTTTTTTTTATTTTAAAAAAGAGCCATCATTCCCATTCCTTGCTGTGGAAAACATTCCTTTGCTTCTGTTGGATTTTGGTAGCAAACACAAACAAGACTTTTGTCCTCAAGCAGCATTTCAGACACATTGTCTGATGTCTCAGGATCTCTGTCTTTCAAAGAAATGTTAATTACTGCTGCCAAATGAGGTTAACAATTCCTATAAACCCCACGTATGTGCCCAAGTTTTGAGGTTTCTCACAGGCTGGAAGGGTTCAGATATGGTTTGGTACCTCCTTAGGAGTATCAATCTCCTCTAAACCTGCATGTTTGAATTGGAGATTGGCTCAGTTTAACAAATTCACTGGGGAAAAGTGATCTCAGATCACCTTTCCCAAGTGGCCATGGGGAAGGAAAAGAAAAAATGGATGTAATTTTGGTCCATGAGGAGCATCAGGAAAACCCAGAGCTGTTCTGAGCAAGGCCATGAAGGCAAATGTGGTGCCTGAGGGCATCCAAAGGGCAGCAGAGCAGGGAGGAGATGTTGGATTTTCATTTCTGTGCCTCAACACCATCTCCACAAAGGATGGATGGATGGATGGATGATGGGTGGATGGATGATGGATGGATGGATGGATGGATGGATGGATGGATGGATGTGGATGGATGGATGGATGGATGGGATGGATGGATGGATGGATGGATGGATGGATGGATGGATGGATGGATGGATGATGGGTGGATGGATGATGGATGGATGGATGATGGATGGAGGGATGGATGGATGGAGAGATGGATGGATGGATGGATGATGGATGGAGGGATGGATGATGGATGGATGGATGGATGGATGGATGGATGGATGGATGGATGGTTCCATGGATGATTCCATGGATGGTTCCATGGATGGATGGATGGATGGATGATGGATGGATGGATGATGGATGGATGGATGGATGATGGATGGATAGAGGAATGGATGGATGGTTCCATGGATGGTTCCATGGATGGTTCCATGGGTGGATGGAAGCAGAACTTCTGCCCCTTGCTTATCACACAGATCCAGCAGTGGCTTGAATGAGAAGTATGATCTGCCCATAATGCATGATCCATGTAATTTAAATCTTAAGAAGTAACAAAAAAAAATCAAATTGTAAGGTGCTCCAAGCCTTGTGTTTCCAAGCATTCCAAAGGGAGCTGACAACACCGGCTCCTTTGAGCAGGGTGCAGTGAAAATTATATGTCTGCCTAAGAAAAAGAGCTGTAAGTGCTTTTCTATTCTCCCCATTAGGAGACAAATTCAATTTCTGGTAATTACAGCTGTGCCTCCTTTTTTCAAGCTGTTTCAATAGGTTCAGCACACTTCTCTTCTCATTAGTGCTGAGAAACTCAAAATGAAAGGTACTGTTGAATTGGAAAATATTATTATTACAGTAAAAGTCACAAGGAATTGGATTTGTAAAAAACTATAAAGCAAAACACACTGAGATGATTCATTATGCATCACATGGAGAAAGACGTAATGTTGTTAATATGGGAGAACAGATGTGTCTATGTATTTTAAGTATCTCTTTTTCTTTTCTCTGATGAAAAGTTGTTTTTTTATCCAAAAAAAAAAAAAAAATAGAAAGAAAGAAAGAAAGAAAGAAAAAAAAAAGAATGAAAGCCAACCTGATCTTGATTACTGGTACTATTGAGACAGTTCACTGGGAAATGAAAGCAGTCACTGCTGTTGCCATTAATCTCATTTTATGTTAGTTTGGCTTTTACTGCAGAAAGTAAAAACTCTTGGGTTTTCTTTCCTCCCTGGTCCCATATGTGAGTTAAAGCAAAGCTGACAAGCAAGTCCTTGACATAACCTCACGCAGGCTGTGGTTAGGAGCTCTGGAGCAGCCACAGCCCAGATGTGATTTCCTCACTTTATTCAAATTAATTGGGCTCAAATTAAAAAGGCAGCGCTTTGTTTTGGTTTGGTTTAAAGAGACAAGGCTGGGGGGCAGTCGTCGCCTCGTTATCTCTGTTTGTTCATGGTACAGTTGTTTGGATGTGGGTGTGAAGGAAAGTTCATCCTTTTTCCATTCTGTCAGACCTCAAGCATTTGGTGCAGGGACCCAAAAGCTGCTGCTGAGCTGAACAATCCCCTGGGATTTCACTGTGGCTGCACTGCCACCTTGCCTTTGGGACGGAGGCCACTTTGTCACTGTCCAGCAGATAAATCCTCCACCCTGAGGGGCTGAGCTCCCTCCTGCAGACATGACATGCTTTAATATCCTTTATTGCACAGAGCAGGGGCAGATCTATAGAATTTATGTAATGATCCTTCTGGATTTTAAAATTATACATTTATACAATGGAGGTGTTCCTTTGGAATCCCAGAGCACTTGTTTGAAATGCACAGGATTTTTTCTGTGTTGCACAAGGGACTGCCTCCTCTATTTACTAAGGAGCAGTGTAGCCTCTTTATTTCTGCTTTTAGTATCCAAGTTAAAGATGAAAATTCAATAAGTTAAAGAGAATGCTGAGCAACAAATGGGTGAAGAAGCCATGTGGGATGAAGGGATCTGGTTCTAGAAATGGTTTAGGGGAGCAAAAGCAATTGCAGAGTCTGACCTTGCAAAGGAAAAATGCTGGAAAACATAAAACATCCTCTTGGCCTGAGAAACCTCCCATGGTACTCCTTGGTGACCCTCATGATTGCTGTCATTAATTAGGGACTATTTTATAAGCACCCAACAACTTCCTAGGTCTGAGCCACTGTCAGAAGTGATGAGTTTTTAACGGCAACCAGCATGCTTGAAAAATTCCCATATTGTGGAGACAGACACATCCCTGGGGAGCCAAGTGCCTGCCCTCTCCTGGCTCAGATTTTGGGGTTAATTGGGGCAGCAGAGAGCTCTGAGTCCCCACAGCAGGGTGCAGACATCTCTGTGCTTGATGTTTGGTTTCAGAGCCCTGCCAGCAGAGCAGGGCAAGGTTTAGCTCTTACAAATCACATTAAACCAGAGGACACATTTTATTATTTGGCAGCAAGTTTATCTTCTGTGCTGAAACTGAGCCCGAAACAAGATTCCCACTCAGGTTTGTTTGCTCAGTGGGAAGTGTAGATAGAAATGGGAGGATGCTGCAAATGAAAAGTCTGTTTAGGCCACATAATCTTCTTCATTAAAGTATCAGCGATGCTGGATAAGGCTCACTCGGGAACCTATTAATGGAAACACATCTGCTGCCTTCATAATAATAAAAGACTGGCTGTAAAGTGATTAATTGCTGTTAACAGAAGCAGGTCCAGCTTTGGGAAGGCAAATATGTGGCACATTTGGATGTGCACAGAAGGCTTTGCACAGATGAGCTCAGCTCTTGCTAAGCTCATCTTGCAGCACTGCAAGGACAACTCAAAGGCTTGGGATGGGTCAAGTCGGGCCAGCTCACCTCTGGCTGAAAATCCCACCTCCCCCAGGCCTTCCCAAGTTAGGAACTAACAGGAAAAGGAGCATCACTGCATTTTTTTTTTTTTTTTTTTTTCTGATTCAAATGCATTTTATTAGCAGGGCTTGTATTACGGTGGTCACAAGGGACCCTAATCAAAGTGGGGCCCTCCTGGGTTAGACACTGTCCAGGCCCATAATATAAACCAGCTCTTCCTTTTAGGATCTGAAAGGCTTACAGATAACCAGAGCTTGGGAAGGGAAAACCAGACATGGAGTGGGAAAATGCCACCACCTGCCTGAACTTTAAGAAGACAACTGAGAGCTCATAGGTCTGGGGTTTGGATTTCAGGCCCTTCTTTAGGAATGGGGAATGATGGATGAGATCCTCAGAGCCCTCAGCAGAGCCACAGCTCCTGGTGCCTGCACAGGGCTGGGGGAGCCAAGAAACTGGGCAGAAAAGCAATCACTCCTGCTGGAAAGGTGCTGGGGATGCCTGAACGGGGAGCTCAGACTCATTCCCAGCTCGCAGGCACTCTGGAAGCAGGAATGTCATACTCTGTCAGAGGGAGACAAAGCCTGAGCTGGACTGGCAGGAAAATAGGGCTCGTTGCCAGCACATTGATTAGAGCTGAGATGAAGATAAAAAGGCTGGAGATCCAGTGCACAGTCTGGAATTGTGTGTTTCTGGGGAAGATCTAATGTATTCATGCTGTCAGGTCACATACATTAGGCCCAGAAACCTGAGGTTTGCTTTCTTCTTTTTTTCCCCCCTTTTTTTGGAAGCACTTGGAGCAAATATATTGAATGAGACATTTGCAAGCATGGAGCCCATTAATAACACAAGGCCAGTGCAAGGCTGCAGCCTCATTCATGCTGCTCTGGGGAGCCAAGGAAATTAAAATCCTCTCCGTTTCTTTTTTTGCACTGGGGAAATCAAAGCCAAGCCCTGAGAAGGGGCTGATTGGAGACAGGTGAAATGTCTGTTTGTTTTTAAAGCCTTACAGCTCTCATTTTTGATAGTCCCTGGGTTTTCCAAGTGCATTGTGCAGATACCAGTGGAGTGGTGGCTGGAAGAGAAGAAAACCAGTCTGAGGAGCATCAAAGAACCGGGAACTTTTCAGCTACCAAAGAACAAAAGACTGCAGCAAAGGCTCCTTGCTGACAGCTGCTGGAGGTGCCCAGCTTGTGCTTTATCCCTCTACAGTGTTCCTACTGTGTTCCTCATGCCACAGACTTGCAAGTCTGTGAATCTGCACTCTGATTTGTGCTAAAACCCCAATAAAACCTTCCAGGAGTCTCAGAGAACAAGAAACAATAAACCAGACAACAATTATCCAGTTCTGCACATGATATATTGTAGAGATAACAGGAACTCATGGATATATGGAGGTTTTATTGCTGGATGTAAGGCATGTCTTGTTTAAGGTGCACAAAGAGCCCTGTCTGTGCATCCACAACCCTCAGCACTGTTCCTGGGCCAGGCAGCCCCTGTAAATCTCCATGCAGATGTCCATTAGCTGAGTATTAAGTGGGCAGGCAGACAT
Source organism: Onychostruthus taczanowskii (assembly GCF_017590055.1). Lineage (NCBI taxonomy): Eukaryota > Metazoa > Chordata > Aves > Passeriformes > Passeridae > Onychostruthus > Onychostruthus taczanowskii. Next base: position 6,844,220 of record NW_024500350.1, read on the forward strand.
CAGAATGACTTTGTCACGAATCTGATGTTCTCATCTAAACAGATCTAAAGGGCCTTGTTTTATAACTGCTTCCTGCAGTCAACCTCCCATGATAGCCCAGACTTGCTAACGTTCCTTTTTATTGCTGCCATCTGATTGTATAACTCTGCACTGATAGCAGCTCTTCATATTGCATCGATTAGGCAGAGAACAGGAAAATGAACAAAATGTACTCATTCTGTTTATAGTTGGAGCTATAATTTTGTGGCCCTCCTTGGACGCCTTAGCAGGAGAATCAGATGCACTTTTCTCCCCGTTTGGCAATGCTCTCCTGCACTGGCTGAGAACTGTGGCCAAGTTCACTCGGCTCCTGCTCTCACAAATGGGTTTTCTTAGGATGTGGCAGATGGAGAGGGCTCCCAGGGCAACTGCTGGGACACGCCATGAGCTCGTGTTAAACACAGAATTTCCAGAGGAGAGAGGCTGTTCATCAGCCCTTGATAATCACCTGTCGTGGGGTGTTTGGGAGTGAAGGTTCAGGGTGAAGCATGAGGGAAGAAGAAGAAGAAGATGATGGTGATGATAAACTTGACACAGGTTCTCTTTGCCCTCCTGATATCTTGAGAGGTTACCTAGAACAGAGGGTGGACAGAGTTAAAGGAATAAAGCAGGGATTTATAAAAAGGCCTCAGTCTTGAGAGGTTACCTAGAACAGAGGCTGGACAGAGTTAAAGGAATAAAGCAGGGATTTATAAAAAGGCCTCAAAGGATCCACCTTGGGCAGCACAAGAGCCCAGCCAGGGCTACACCCAGGTCCAAGATGGACTCAGAGTCACGAATTTTCACAATTTTATAAGTTTTGGTCCATTTCCATATTGGGGTTAATTGTCCAATCACAGCTCCAGGTTCTGCAGTCCCATCCTCCAGGTTGCTCTCCTCAATTCCCTGTTTGCACTTTTTGGGCCTTTTGGGCTTTTTTGTTGTTTGCACTTTTTGGGCTGAAGCTGCAGCGGTGTCCTTGGTTCTGGGGCTGGAAAAGGATTGTTCTGTGTGACTGAGCTGTGAGGAGAGCTGCTGACACTTTATATGGAGTTCAGAGTCTTTTTGGGCTGAAGCTGCAGCGGTGTCCTTGGTTCTGAGCTGGAAAAGGATTGTTCTGTGTGCCTGAGCTGTGAGGAGAACTTGCTGACACTTTATATGGAGTTCAGAGTTACCAGAGCAGTACAGAATGGGGCAAATATGAAAGCTAAAACTTCAGACACTCCTAATTAGGATGACAGGGTTATTGCTCTTCATCACTGGGGTCATAGACTGCATTAATGGACAAAACCTGGCTGCTTCCTCCTCTCAGTGCTGCCAGCCTAGCCTGCCCTTGATTAGAGGGGCTGAGATGGACACTTCACTCATTTTCAGCTGGGAAAAAGCTTTTTTCTTGCTTTGCTGCACTTTGGTCAATTCAGTGGTGAATGACTCAAGGTTACTCTGATTAAATTAGAAGTTTCAGGTAGTGTGAATCTGATCTTTTGAACAAGAAACAGAATAAAAAGGAAATGACACATTTCTCTCTCCTCTAGAATTCCTATTTAAATGGAAGTATTTTTAGTAAAATCACTTATTGGTTACTGGGCCACAGGGTGAAATCTCTTCTATATGGCAAGAAAATTCTGTTCCTGGAGTACTAACAATTTAAGGGCTGAGTGTCAGTCTTGCACCATTTCCCTCAGGTATAAAGATTTAAATAGGAAACAGTTTGGCAAAACTCTGTAACACTGGGAATGCAACTCTCTGCAAACTGGTCTAGAATAGGACATTTCACTGGGTTCAGAGCCAAGCCAAAATCCCATATGAGCCTAATCCCAAAATGAGAGACCACCCTGGTTTATCCTCACCCACTGCTGCTGGAACATGTGCACCAAAGGTTTTGTGGGAATGTAGCTTTTTCCTGTGTCACTATCAAATTCCTCCATTTATGGCTATGTGAAAGGGATAATTAAAGCACACGAAAACTGAACCCTGTTTCCTCAGTTTCCCCATTTGCTGAAGTTTCATATTCAACCCAGTGTTGCTTTTGTGTTGTTTCTTTGCTGACTGAAGTTTCTCCCAAGGAGATTTCATGGCATTTTTAGCCAGGCAAAAAAAACAAAAAAAAAAAATCACAATTTTTGCAAAGGTCTATTAGCCCATATTAATCTAATGATCTACTTAAACTGCGGGGAGGGAGATAAGGTTAGATAACAAAAAAACCCCCAAAAAACCCAAAACAAAACAAAACAAACCAAAACACAACAACAACAACAAAAAAAAAAATCACAATTTTTGCAAAGGTCTATTAGCCAATATTAATCTAATGATCTATTTGATCTACTTAAACTGCGGGGAGGGAGATAAGGTTAGATAACAAAAAAACCCCCAACCAATTAACAGAGTTAGGCAGTAATGAGGAGACGTAGAAAGGTGTAGGATGTCACTTTTGGATGTCCCAGTTATGCCAGCCCTTTTCCCATCCATAGGAATGGAGCTGCCCTCAGACAAGCTCTCAACCACAGCCTCACAAGCTTTGTCCACTCCCATTTTCCCACTCAGGGCAAAAATTTGTCATTGACAAAATCAAGATTAAATCAAGCCTGAGTAATGTGAATGGAGATCTGAAGTTATCCTGGCACAGAGATCCGTTTCCTGCTCTGACAGATTTAGAAGTGCTCAGGTTCCTGCTGGGACTGGAAAGTTGCTTCAGAACATCTTTCCTGTGATGCTCAGAAACCTCTGCATGTTTCCCCCCTCTATTTACTCACAACCAGTTTGATTTGGGGCCAACATTGTCCTCTAGCTTAAATAACTCTCTCCCTTCCCTGGGGGTTTACCTGGGCTATTTTTAGCAAGCAATCCCTTTCCTAGCCTTTTCCTGCTTTTCCTAGTCTTTTCCTGCTTTTCCTAGCCTAAACAAAGCTATTTTAGCTTCTCCTCCCCCTCTCTGATTGCCCCACATCTTCCTCTGCACCTGCTCCATCGAGCTCCTGCTCCTGTGCCCCCCTCCAGGCAGGGACCTTCACTCTCCCCCTGCAATTTCAGCTCTCCTGACACTCATTTATCTCTAATGCAGCCACATTTTCCTTTGCCATTCATGAGTTTCCGAGCCCTGTTCATCACAGCAGCCTCTGCCATTTGTCCCTTGGCTCATTTCCATGCCATCCTCTGTCACTGTCCCTCCTGTCCTCTCCAGGCCACCTCTGTCAGCAGGAGGAGGTGATGGCCAGTGGGACAAAGACATTATTTGGAGTTTTCTACTGCCACAACAATGTAATTTCCCTGATTTGTCCCTGAAATCCTATAAATAGGCCACTGGAACAGTCTGGGCTTGTTATCTGTGCTCCCTTTATAGCCCAGATTTTTTGTCTCATCCTCAGACTCGTGCACACAAGGAAATTTTGGTGATGTCTGGTTTTCTTCAGTGAATATAAAAGGAGGCCAGGGCATGAGCCCAGGATTACTCATTTAGCTTTGAGACACCCTGAAGTCAGATAAGGTTAATTTCACTTTTAAGTATCCCCATCAACAAGGTAGTGATGGCTTTTAGGTGCATCAGCTCCAGCTGCTGAGCTGCAGGTCAGGAGCTGCCTGACAATAAATAAATAGTTTTGTTCTGAAGCTGAAATTGTCTCTCATTCATTTTGGGCACCTGCATTTGAAAAGAGAATGAGGATTTTGAGTCTCCCCATCATTACCCAAAATCTGCTGGTTTTAGGCTATTATCAAGTGTAGGAGGTGATGTAAAATTGCTGAAATTGCCTTTAGTTGTCTGAAAAAAACCTGGTGGGGTTGATGCCCCCCACACCTGGGCATCTCTGCTCTCATGAGGATGGGCCAGTCCTCAATTCCCCCAATTACCTCAATTCCCCCAATTTCTCTGCACCCCTTCACTCTTGTCCCCACAAAACCTGTACCTCGGGCCATCAGGTCACCCCCCAAGGTAAGTGACAGGCACATAAATCCTGGGGCTTTTTGTACTGATGGAATCTGGGCAAGAAAAGGCACTTGGAGCTCACGATGGAAAATATTTCTGAGAGCAGCTACTTCGGGGCAGCAGTTCTGCTCAGCAAGCACAGGAATTGTTTTGGAGCACAATAAATCTTTGTAGTTCTGCAGCCTCACTTGTCAGCTGGAGCATCCTCCCCAGCCCAGATCCTGACAGCTTCAGCTGTTCCTGGTAGGAATTCGTTCAGTTTTCATCTTTTCCCCCATTACATTCACCTTCCATGCCATGGAAGCTGAAAATATGCAAACTGAAAACATTTCTTTTTGTTTCTAGGGTGGGAAAGGTTTGTCTGCATGTGAATGGGAACAGCTTCATCCCTGACATTAACTTTGCAAGTGCCTCAAGATGGGAATCAACTTTGAAACCTCCTGCTGTGGATTTGGAGCCTTTCCCCTGAATATCCCCCAAAGAGATGCCTGGAAAAAAAAAAAAAAACCACCAAAAAAACCCAAAAAACCTCCTGGAGGTGTTATCACAGAATCTCGGAATTAACTAGGTCAGAAAAGAATCTTTGAGACCACCAAGTCCAACCATTGGTAAAATGATGATTTCAGGGAAAGAAAAAGCAGGATCTCACTGTTAAAGTTTGTTAACAAACCTGGCCCCACTGGCAAAGAACTGGTTCCATTTGGCTCCCAGGCAGCTTGAGGCCAGTGGTGAGTTAAGAACTCAGATGTCTTTGGGTAAATTCAGTGGGAATCTGCTGGCATAGGGAAAACTACACCAAAATAGTCCAGGGTAGATTATTAGAGAATGGGGAAAAAAAAGCTACAGATGCCTTGTAATTAATCTTGTGCTCTGAAATTTGCCTATGCTGTTTCTTTTCTTGTTTCACCTTGGTTTAAATGCTTCAGCAAGAGTGGAAAATGAGAAGGATATAAACATTTCAGTCCTCAATACATTTCTGAAACAAAAGAAAATAAACCCAAATTGTTTTCAGCCTGAATCTTCATAAGTGTCACCTTGTTTTCAGATCACCAGTTAAATACAAGTCCAAATATTAATTACTGTGTAACTAAATAACCCTTTTCTTTAATTCACTACACCTCCAGTTCATGCTTTAATTTCGCACTCCGACTGTTTAGAAATCAATATTTCCATTGGATACATGAGATTTAATTTCAAGTGGAGAAGCAGTGGATATATTAATTTCAAAAAGCAATTATGGGAGCACGATTGCAAATATTCTGCAGAAACTTCTCTTTATCCTTCATGGAAAACACAAAAACTTCTTGGGAAAAATGCAGCCTATTTCAATTGCAGCCATTTTTTCCCACTCAGCTTTGTCGGGGGTATCTTTAAATAGGAAGAATTTCTTTCTATAGATGGCTGGAGTTAATAATTTCCCCTTGGAAACGCACTGGGAGACACATTGGGAAGAGCAGTGATGGGAATGGGAAGGGCTCGGGCTGGGAATGGGAGCAGAGCCTGCAGTCCCAACCCACAGGGCTGAGCATGACCTAGGAAGGAAGCAGAAGGATGTTTCCGAAACCCATAGCACACAATAATTCACTTTAATCTTCCGTTGGTGTCTTGCCTTTATGGAAGTGAAATAAAAATAAAAGGGCTCCGGGTGAGGTTTGCTGGAGCCTCCTGGGTTTGTGGCTGTCAGCAGGAGGAGCAGCTTGGTCTGACAGTCAGAGAGGAGCTGCCCCAAGGATGACATGGGATGAGCTCTGCTGGGCCACACAAACCCTTGATTTTCCCTTTGGGAATAGATTGGATCACGTACTTCCAAAGTGCCTGCTCCCAGAGCTGGGGAGCCTTCATCCCTCAGTACCTTGAAATGGTAAAACAACCCCCACTAAAATAGCTTTTGAGCAGATAAACCCCATGTTCCATGCAGCAGAGCCCATTCCTAGCAGGAATTTTGGGCTATTAATTCAGATAATATTTTCAGGCTGTAAAAGCAGCACATCATTAAACTCCTGCAGTCTTCCCCCTGATTTTTTTTGTTTTTGTGCAACCCAAATCCCACCGAGCTGCAGATGCCTGCTGTAAACCTGAGAGCAAAGCAACCAACAACAGAACATTCCCTGGTTCCCTGCTTTTGCACAGCCTGGGAATGCAGCTTGTGTTACCAGCCCGGCGAGCGCCGCTGGCCAGGAGGAGAAAAGCAAATCGTTATTTAAGACATCATCCAGCTCCCAACGGGCCTCATCACCTCCGACAGATTTGTGAGTCACTCAGAGGAAATATTTTACTGCTATCCTGTTTGCTCAGCAGGTGGAAGGGAAATCGCTCTCACAAACCCTGGAAAAAAAACTGGAGCAGGACTTGGATTTCAGCGGAGCCTCGTCGCTTTCGGCCGCGGCCTCACGGCGAGTTTCATGTGGTGCCAGCAGTTTTCTGGAGATTTTGCAGAGGAAGACAACAAGACAAGATCCTTGGCATGAACACCTTTTTTTAACCCTATCCAATTTTTGTGCTACTTCCCCGCTTTTCATCTGTAAAAAGCTCTTTATTCTTATTCATTTTTCCTCTTGTGCTTGGGAATTTTTGATTCCTCTCTCCAAGAAATGCTGCTGGTAGATGAGAATTAGTAAATTTTTTAAAGACTACAGGGTAGGACTTAAAACAGACTTGGGAAGTTTATAAACTTCACAAAAGAGATTAAATTTGCCCCTAAAGAAACCAGAAATTGCAGGCATCTCTCTTTTTCATAATCTGGTGAAAATAGGATAAAAAACATTGCTGAGGAGACCTGAGAAAATTATTTCCCAGGAGGATTTTAGGAAATTTAAAAAATTACATACATAATTTGTACCAAGAACATTTCCTAGTTGGAAACTCATCCAGTTAAAGAGGTAGTAGGCAAATTAGAACACCCTTCACTCCCAGAAAATTAACTCTTCTACTGGAGCTTTTGCCAAAAACTCTTCCAGGGTGTTGTGCTCCTTTGCCAAGGACTTTACCAGGATTCAGAAAAGGGAGAAGTGACTGCAAAAAGGGGAAATTGTGGTGCTGAGACACCTTGCTGGGAGCTCTGCTTACCCCTAGCCTCCTCAGTGGTGGGAACACCACGGGCAGGAGAATTGAGGGTTTTGGTGTTGCCCTCTCTGCTTTCCCCTGGGACAGAGAATCCCTGATGTCAGTGGGTGAGATTTCCTTCCTTGGTGATGGGAAAACCTCAAGTGTGCCCAGAAACCACCCAGGAGGGGAAGGCTGTGACTTTTTGAGACAATCCTGTAAGAGAGAGAGAGAGAGAGCTGAAAATCAGAGAATCCTTTAGGCTGGAAAAAAGCTTTACGATCACTGAGTCCAACTGTTAATTTATGTGCACCAAACATTCAGAAGACACCAATAACATTTAGTTGTGACTTAAATATCCATCTTGTATTACTGTTGTTGGTCTTTAACCTTTATTATTTCAGTCCTCTAAAAGGTGTGGATGGGCCAATTCGACTCCTTAACCAATGCCTTGAATATAAATTACCTTTAAAGACCTTTTAGAGCCAATTTTTCTCACTGTTTATACATTTCAGATTCAGCAGAAACCCCTTTCACAGCAACAACGAAGAAATGAATCCATTGTTCAAGGAAGTGTATAAAAGCTCTAAAGTTTCCTTAAAGATGTTCCAGAGTGATACCTGATCCAAGACCTATAGGAAATGTTTGAAAATATTCTTAAATAAGTGAAGTCACTGGGTCAGTTCCAGCCAAGCTGAAGAGAGAACAATGCATAATTTAGAGATGGACCCTTTGCCCCTGTCATGTGCTTGTTTCTCCATCCAGAGGGAGGGTTTTGGAAAGCCCTGCAGTGTTTGGACACTCTCACACACACATTTCATCTTCAGCTTCCACCTGGGACTCGCAGTAGCCACGCAGCAAAGAGAGCAGTTGTTTTTGTGGTTTCCTTCTGGCTCGGCCCACAGGGCTGATGCACCAGAAGTCTTACGAGAAATTCTGCTTTGTTGGGATTTCCTGCATGATTTTGCACACAAAGGCAGCTCAAACGATTCAGCTGACATGGTGATTGGAACCTGGAGATGATTTTCCCAAAACACATCGATTTGGGAACCTCTGCTTTTCACCCACTCCTCTTTGTTCCATCCTACGTACTTCCTGCATGATATAATTTGGATCTATTTTTTAATGAACCCTCACTAAGTGCTCTGAAGTGCCATTGTGTTCTGCTAAAGCCCTGCCAGCCCAGGCAGAGCTGTAATTCATTTGCCAGGAAGAGATTTCAAGTTCCCGGGATTTAACAAGTGGCTGTGCATCAGCTGAGCTGTAGGAAATCTCCACATGTGCTTTTTTCCCCCCTGGTTTTCTGCATCTGTGGCAAATGCAAACCAAGGCATCTTCTTTTAAGCTTCTGAATGTTACCTTGAAGGAAACACAAACCAGGCTTAGAAATGTGAGAATAACTCATTAATCATGGAATGGTTTGCGTTGGAAGCACTGCCTTGTTAAGGGATTAAGGGATGGACTGACTGGGTCAGGCTGCTCAGGACCCCAACCAGCCTGGCCTTGAACACTTCCAGGGATGGGAATCTGTGGGGAAATTGGGCTGCATGTTGGAACCCAGGACACCTCTCTGGGTGCCCTGGGTGATATGTGCCCCTGGAAGGAAGCCAGAGATACTTGGGATTTCGATCTTAACCCATGGAGCAAATTGCCAACCTTGTATGAAGAATCACAAGTCACAGAAGTTTAAGTAGAGTAATAATGAATTAATCACCTGGTGAAAAATGGAGTTTTGGGGATTTTATTATAGGGGGTCTAGGAGACAAGATGGAGGGATATGGGAATTGTTCTATGCTTCTTCCTTCTTCTTCCTAGCCTCCACCTTCTTGGTGATGGTGGCACATTTAGACAGGCCTGAAGTAGAAGTAGACAGCCTAACATAGACAATAGGTATTGGAAAATACTGATAAATAAAGTATACGTAACTCATAGTATAAAATATAGACACTAGCCCAGGAGCAGGCAGTGTGTCCTTGACAGACCAGCAGATCAGACCTCTGTGGGTCTGAGAGAAAATATTTTAGATAATAGATAATAAACAACCTTGTGAAAGTGAGCTGAAGAATCCCGACTCTTTCTTCAGCCGGCAGGTTGGGAAAAAGGGACTCTCGGGTCATCCCGACAGCAGGAAACCCAAGACTGCATCTCTCCTGCTGGAGTGTGAAACACACCCTGAAGTCTCAAGGAGAACCAGCACATTTAGCATTGATGAGCAGAGGCAGTGACTTTTTACCCCCACCAGCAACATCCTAAAGCTGCAGCTTGAGCTTCCTGACCAGACCTGAGCCCTGTGCCCACCCAGCTATGGCACCACCCCTCTGACCCTCCCTCTGAGTATTCCCTTGTTCACACTGTGATCAGCAAACCTCCATAATCCCAAACTGCTCTTCTTCCAAAGTATGGGCAAAACAACCCAACCAATCCCCACCCAGCTCAATTTTGAACTGGGAGAGTTGCCAGAAAAATCTGTTTCACTCACTAACGGATGTGTGGGGCATTTTCATACTGCTGGTCAAACCTTCTTCTGCTGTTTTCTTTCGTCAGTGTCACCTGCACCCTGCTGCTGGTCAAACCAAATTTACTTCTTCTGCTGTTTTCTTTCGTCAGTGTCACCTGCACCCTTTTCTCCCATGGCCACAGCAAATCTCTGCCCCAGCTGGGGACAGAGGGCACTAAAACGAGGGGAAAAATGCACTTGAAAAACAAAGTTAGGACAAGGTTGTGAGTGGAAAAATTTTTAGCTTGCATGAAGAGAAAAAACCTCTTGGTTAGAAAAAATACCCAAAAAAAGTCCCCCCAAACCAGCCCAAACCCACAGAAAAAATCAAATACTCAAGTTCTGTGATAGAACTCACTGTGATTGCAGTGAGCGGAGGTCTCACCTTTGGGAAGAGGGAAGAAACAGTTTCCTCCTCAAAAACCTCCTTCAGAACTTATTTTCCAGACTTTTCTAGAGTTGTGATTGGCATTGGCATCTTCCCCCACCAAATAAAGGGCTGGAATTGAAAAAAGCCAGCTGGCCACAGTAGCCCAGTTTAATTGCAGCAAGACATGGAGCTGAACAAATTAAATCTGAATTATTGCACTATTACTCCAAAGGGTTTACTGGACACTCTGAGTCACAGCGTGGTTCAGTCTTTTGTCTATGCAGACTTTGCAATATTATGATTTTCTTTAGCAGAAGGATCAGCAAAGGAAGTCAGACCAGTGGTTTTTTCAAGCCCATCAATCCCACAGAAGGTGAGAAAGCCCCATGGAAGCCCTTCTACATTTGAGCAGCAATATCCTTCTGAGGAAAATTCTTTCCTGATCCTTGCTTTAAAGAAGTTATTTGAGATTAATGTAAAGACCATTTGTCATTTTGGTTATAAGAAATGCTAATGGCTTTAGCAGCATTTTGCATTTTCTGCAAATCCAGCCTGTATTGCAAGCCTCTCTGTTAGGCATAAAATAGGAAAAAATAGTCTCCTGTAATCTGAGTCACTCATCAATTCCCTGCTAATTGTCAGATGTGTTTATTGCACAGAAGAATTGATAACCTGTAATAAGATGTGATGTTTCTAGCCAGCTGTGTTTTTGCAATTCCAGGCTGGTGTGTGTCCAACAGAAACCCAGGGAGTTACACGAGTACAAAAAAAAGAGGAAGAAAAATGGGGGGAAAAAAAGCCCAGTAGTGTTGATTCAGCACTGGTGTATTTTCTTCTCCTGATTATTTCTGTAATAACAAGTGTCTGATAAGTGGGTTAAAGACTGGCTGAAGGAGATGGAATTGGAAAGGAATTGCCATTGTGTTTGTTGATATTCCTCCAGTTAATTTGAAATGTAGGCAAGTCATGGAATGATTTAGACTGGCAATGCATTTCATGAGCCTTTCCTTCTGGAGCTAAAAAAAGAGAACACCCTGTCTGGATTGGTCAGCACACAACGTGTTTAGATAAGGAAGTGGAGTCAGAAGGAATAGTCCCAACATGAGGAATGAATGGAGACAGGATCTGCAGCCGTAAAAATGTCTGCATGGCCCACGGCACTGCAGCAGCTCCCTGGAGAAGTCAAAACTCTGGTCACACATCCCTGCACTTGCCCATCTCTCATGTGATGTCCTCTCCTTTCCAGCCTAAAGAACCTCCAGCTCAGGCACCAAACCTGCCCAGGGCACGTGAGCATGGCCTGGGAATGGCTGGGAGGAGCCAGCTCAGAAATCCACATCCCAAAGTAGAAGTTCCCGTGGAAGAGAAACTCAGCTCCTGATGTGTCAAGGCTCAGGGACAGGGTGGTGACACCTTGAAGGTGTGGTGGTGTGGAGAGGTTTTGCAGTCACTTCTGTGAGCCAGAGAGGAGTTTGATAAGAGGATCCGTGTTTACCCCTGGAAGAATTTCCTACCAAGGTCGTTGACACAGAAACCAAGAAAGAAAGAAGGAGAAATAAGAGAAACCTGCACCTGCCTGTTCCAATGAGCACTTTGTTTGTCTTTCCTGACCAATGAGTAAAGCATAAATTTATGAGTTTGGTGAGAATGCATAAAAAGCATGCATGCAAGAATAAAACCAGGTTTGAAGCCTTCTGAAAATGGAGTGCGTTGCTTTGTATTTTGATTGTCTCAACTATGACATGGTGACACCTCCACCTGGACATTTTCTCCTTAGTTTTCCTCTTTCATCAGCAAATCTTCTTCTGCCTGAATGCTGGCAGAATCCACCACCCCAAACACTGGGATCAGCTCCCATGACCCCTGCAGCTGACCACATCCTCCTCAGTGTTTCTTCATCCTGGCACGCTCAGCTAATGAGCGTGAAGAGAACAATTCACCCCTTTCCCACAGGGACTTGAACTCCACCACCATTCCCCAGCACTCTGGGAGAAGTTGGGCAGGATTTGTGCAAACCTCCTGCAGTCCTTAAAACCAGAGCTGGTCTGATGATGCCTGACTAATGAATGTGTGGTGGCCAAGGGGAGCTAATGAGACATGACCATGTTAGTCCTGCAGAAACCACAGTGATTAATCACACAACCAGGGGACAGAAGCCATGGACATCTTCACAGCAGACTCAGATGTTTTCCTGGAGGATAAATCCTACAGGGTGAAAGATTACCCAGTTTCATCACTGAACTTCATGAAGGATTTTCATCTGGACCATATTGGGTTAGATTAAAAAAGGCATGAAATGTATCCAGCCTGCTCAAATTGCAGGAAAACTTCTCCTTGATCACAAAAGAAGATAGGAATCAAAAAGATTTCCTTAAGGGAAATCTCAGAGTTCAGGGGTTTGACAGTGCCCCCAAATACAATTAGGATGTGGTGAACCTTATTTTGCTCTTCAATTCACCTGTGTGAACTGAAGTTGGAAATAGAAACATTACAGCAGCTTCCTGCACATATTTTCAGCCTGGATTTCATTAATATCTTCCCTGAGCTGGGATTATTTTGCTCATGTACAGTGTTCAAATCTGTTCAGGCTTTGTTTGGAAGCAGAAAAGCACTCCTAATGGAGGCATCCTGTGTAACCTAATAGAAAATGATACTGTTCAACAGCTTCTTTTTTTAAACAACTGTTAAAATTTAATACATAACCATATCCCACTATGGAATTCTACCAGAGTGTTAAAAATAACCCAACAGGAAGCATAAAAGCACTTATTAAATTCTACAACTATTTACAGTAATTTCTGCATATGACTCTATTAAATTTCCATGGCAGCTCAGTCCCATTTCTACCAGACTCCACAGAATTTTTCCAGACTGGTCAGCTCTTTCTTTCCAGTTCCAATGAACAAAGACATGGAGCAGCCACTTCTTATCAGAGATCTGATTCTATCAACACTGGTGGCTGTAAAAAACCCACAGTACCAGATCCTTAGCTGGTGAAATTCAGCATAAATGTGTCAGCCCTCAAATCTGGCCTGCAGGACTGCAGCTCAGCCTCTGCCTGGTGCTCACCTCTGTCCAAATCCATGTGCCTCCTACTTTTGGCTCCCTTTCCCCACTCAGTCAGCTCACCCAGCTGTTGTTTGGAGCTTTGCTGTGTTTTAGTAGCTGTAAAATCAGCTGTGGTAGTTCATAAATTATGGGAGGGGTTCCGAGATGCTCTTCCCTCTAACATTTGCTGCTGGAGATGGATGGGACAGCCAAGGACTGAGGTCATTGATGCTTTGTGTTTAGCAGGAGAGGGGGAATTTGAAGAGCCTTCCAGCACAGACTGTCAGGGTTATGCAACTGGAGGCTCCATGGAGCCCTGGAAAGCTGCAGGAATCTCCGCTCGGGATGCAAAAAACCTTCCCAAAAAACCTCTGTGCCCCAAAGACTGACACTTGCTGCTTTCCCAGAGACAAAGGCACGGCAGTTTCCATTACAGAGCTCATCTCATCTCCCCAGGTTGTGCTGGCCCCGAGGGCTGATGTAAAGACCGAGCAGCCCCGATGGGTCATGCTCGGGGCTCTCGCTGCCAAAAATTCTACTGGGAACAAAGGCACTGCTCGATTTTTTTTTTTTTTTTTTTTTTTTTTTTTTTTTTTTTTTTTTTTTTTTTTTTTTTTTTTTCTCTGAGACTGAAGTAAATCTTGGACAAAAAACCCAGAGGGAGCTGTTGGCACACACCAAGCAGCCATCAGACAGGAATCCTGCTCGCAGCTCAGCCAGCCAGCTCCTTGTCAGGCAAGAGTTTAGAAAGCATTTAGCACATGGAAGCTGGTAAATTTGTGTGTGTGTATAGATGTAGATGAGACACCCATGCAGAGCAAATCTCGGCTAAGCACCTCATTTTGCCAACCTGGAAATGTGTAGCTCAGCTAGAATTGCTGAACTGAGAGCTGAGTGATTGCTTTAAACCTGGGGTGGGGAGTCCATGAGGGCTCTTAGAGACACTCAGACCCCCAGTTGTGGGTTTGGAGGGGTGGTTTGGCTGCTGGCTGAATAGATGCACTGAGGAGCTGCTGAATGGCAGGATATTCCTTGGAAACCTTCTCACTGTGCCACATTCTCTGTGCAGACTGCAAATTTCCCGGGAGATGAGAGTGTCTGCTGGGAACTGAAATACAAACCGAGTCTGGAGGAGTTACACGCTGATTCTGCACTTGCTTGTAGAGTTCCTCCAAATGACTCCCAGACAGTCACTCCCAGAGCCCTGAGCTGAGGCAGGAAATGTTTTCAGCACAGTCTCTTGTTATTTAGTGCGTGTCCTTGGGACGGGCTGCGCGCCCATAGCTCCTCTGTCACCACCAGCAGCAGCCAGGCCTCCCCAGTGCCACTGAGCCGAGGAATAAACTCCCTAAACTAAACACAGAGCAGGGATCAAAGGCACTGTGGGCATCTGCTGTCATCGTTTGTGTATCTGCAGCAAGTGCTCAGCTCTTCCTGGTGACTGATCGGTGGCCGTGTGACGCCAGTGGCTGCCAGAGGGATGGGCACTCAGGGAATCATGGCACAGATTAGGAGGAAGCTTTCACTTCCAGGGTTGTATGGACTTGCCCGTTAAGTGCTTGATGGACTTTGGTGTTCTCAGAGGAGTTTTTTAGCTTGGCACTTCCTCTTAACCTTGGAGCTCCGCTGTGTTACACAACCCCTCTGGATCCACCTTGGGAAAAGCTCAGGGCAGCAGGGCAGGGATGGGATAAGGTGCGCTGGCCTGGAGTTAGGATGAGCTAGGAACACGTCCCTTGGCGAGGCAGCCTCATTTCAGACACCATTCCTTGAAAAAAAAACCCCTAGCTTCCCCAGTTTCCAGAAGTGACTTGGTCTGTGAAAAATCGGATTTCTGCTCCCAAGGGTTTGATCCGCAGAATGCAGAGGGACAGAACCTCCTCAGCACCCCGTGGGGCTGTGAAGGGACGGCACATCCAGACCCCTCCCAAACCCCACCCTGCACCTGTCCCTGCTGTTCTTGCCTCTGGAGGAGAGGTGGAAGCACGGCTGATAAGCTAATTAACATAAATTAGTGCACAATGTCGTTTGCATGAGATGGTTTCAGCACTTCCAGGCTCAGAGCAAGCACGCCTTGCTCCTCCTCCTCCTCCTCCCACAGGAGATCTGTCCTTGTCACCCAGGGTGTCTTGGCAAGGCCATCTGCCACCTCTGGAGGTGATGTCTGCAGGAAGCGAAGTGGGGCAGCGTTCACAGGAGCCACCACGCTCTGCTGGGCCTTGTCTCTTGGTTTTCAGGGCACTGTGTCACCTCCCTTCACCATGGTTTTACCATCCCCAAAAAGGCACCACAGGCTCCACACCCCTCGCAGAGCACTTCCACCGACACACAGGAAGGATTGTGCAGCAAAATCCAAAGGATAGAGCTGGTGTTTGGATTTTATACCCCATAAAAGTCCACTCTGTCTTGGAAGCAGAATCAAAGAAGTGGGGGATCCAGCTGTAATCCCTTGGAAATTGCTCAGCTGACTCCAGGAGAGGATCAAATCTCCATTATGCAACGAATCAGAGATTCTGTAATCGAGGTGAAATCCAAATTTCCCCCATGTCATTGGGAAAAGGCATTGGCCTCTGGCCAAAAGTATGTTCTGTGCTGACCAGCAAGTGATGCACAGGATCAGGAGCTGAGCAGTTTGGGAAAGATTGTACAGGAGCAGAATAAAGGGCTAAACTGATAATCCTATCAGGAAAATCGAACTTAATCAAGAGTTAGGTATGAGAGATTGAACTCAAATCACAGCAAATTCACCAAATTTGCCTCTGTCTGCTCCTCACCCAGGCAGTGGAATTAGCTGCCTGGTGTTTTATAGCTAATTACCTGCATTACAAGCCAAGTGCACAGCTTTTCTTAGAAAAGAACTATCTTATTTTCCCTGAACGTTTAATCCTCATAAGAGGATTCCCATCCTGTCTTTGGCAGAATAAAAATCAAGCTTTTCACATGGCCCTTAGCAGGAAAAAAATTCTGCACTGTTCCCATCTGCACGGTGGTGCTGGGCAGGAGCTCCTGGCTCCTCAGACCTAAGCCAGGCTTTGCTCCAGTTTAGTGCCCACTTTTTTCCCTTTTTTTTTCTTTTGTTTTTCCTGTTTTGAAGATTCCCCATGGCCTTTTAATGGCTGCAAATTCAGCTTTTTGGGTGCTTCCCTGCTGACTCGGAGTTGCAAACATCTCACCAGGGGCTGGGCTCCATCTCCAGAGGGGCATCTTGACCAGGATGGACAGATACCCAAAACCAAATAACAGAATCAATAATAAACCAAAATAAATAATAGACCAAATAACTTGGTTTCACTTCAGGGAATTAAAAAAGAGCAAACCTCAGACATCCCTGTCCTGGACGGAGCAGTTCCACCAAGCCTGGCTTAAAGTTTCATTGTGTGGATGAGGAATATAACTGAAAATGTGGGTGTTATCTAAGCAAGCCCACGGGCACACACAGCAAATAAAAAAGCTATATTCATTCATTCATTCATTCATTCATTCATTCATTCACTCACTGGACTTTGCTGTCACTGAAGGAGGCTCCCAACAATCTGCAGCACCCAGAGCTGCTTTACAGGAGCAGGGATGTCAGTGCTGGATTAACTCTTCCGTTCACCAGGGAAAGCTGCTTATCCCATGTGGATTTTCCTCCAAACAGCTCCATTTCCTCCAGGACCCCAAGCCCAGCTGCTGGAACATCCCTGGGCATAGCTGTCCTCTGTCTGTCCCAGTGAAACCAGCACCTCCCATTCCCACATGGCTCTGGGGTCTGGCCCAGCTCTCCCTGTCCCCAGGCAAACACGAATCAATGGGATAAATCTGCTGGGAAACAGCAAACTGATGAGATCTTGTGGAGCCTGGACTCACCAGTGCTGTTCATTAATCCACCAGTCCTGCCGTCAATAAAGGTCTGGGAGTGACAAATAAAACTCATCAGGGCCTTCCCTGTGAAGTCATCAGACAGAAAATAATTGGGGAGGGACAAGAGAGGAGAAGGGGAGGAAAAGAGTGACACACAACTGGATGGATTTTATTTTCTCTGGGATTAAAAGTCCCCCTTCTTTCAAGGATCTCTGTACCACCTTTCCCCCCTAGAGAAGCCCCTTTTCCAGAGGCCATGAGGGTGCTGGGCAGCCAGAGAGGAAACAGCCAGGGCACAGCTGGGGGACAGTACTGTGACAACCTGGACACTTCCCAGAGGGTGACTGGAGCTAATGAAGTAATTTACCCCAAGTTTTCCCCCCCAACTCACTTTTGTTTCCATCTCTCAGGCCTGAGGCAGTGAGGGGCCCTTGACTGCCAGGCCTGGAGAGGAATTGTTGTGTCTGCCCAAAACGGGAAAGCAGCAGCTCACACTGTACATGGAGTTTAGAGTTGCACACTGAAGAATTGCAGGATTACAAATAGATGAAAAATATAAAAGCTGGCCCTGAGCTCTGCCCTCCCACTGCCCTGGCTTTGCTCTTCACAGCCAAAGTTCAAACAACTTGAACTGGGGGAAGCAGTGGGTATAAAGATGAACCCCAGGAAAAGATAAAGGGGATACAATGGCACAGGATGTTCTTCAAGCCCTGCCTGGCCTCTGCAGCTTTCAAACTCCTCTGTGGCAGCGGATAAAAGTCTTTAAAGCTCTTTGCAAAGCATCTGCTGCCCCGATGGCATCGAGGAAGGACAAACACACAACAGGCTTGAGCCACTCCAGGGCTTGGAGCCACTCAGTAAAAATAAACTGAAGCACCACTCAACCCTCCATTGAACAGAAACGGTTCTTGGAAATGCATGGAGCAAACAAAAGCGTGTTCATTTGTGAAGGACAGAGCTTTTGAGAGGCAAGGATTTAGACCCCGGGCGTTGTGGTGGCTCCTGTGAAGTCACCGAGGCTCTGGAGGTCTGTAGGATATTTTTGGATGTGATAGTGAGGGCCTGTCCCACCCTGTGACACTGGAAGGGCCACCAGGGGCTGTGGGGACAGGCTGCTTGTCCCCCTGTGCAGGCAGGGCACAGCGTGGCCTCAGAGCAGCTCTGCTGCCAGGGATCAGCCAGGCCCCGAGCACTGGGGCACAGCTGGGCTTCACCCCAAATCCACCCTCTCATGGGGTGCTGGGACAGGCAGCTCAGGCTGGTGGCTTTCTGCACGGGGTGAGACAATGCTGTGATCCTGTGGACACGGCAAAGCCAGCAAAGCTCCCCACAAAGTGCCCTGCCTTGCCTTCCTGGCCTGCACAGCACCCAGCCAGCCCTACCTGCCACCCTCCCACATAAGAGTTTTATAAAGGATTTGGCATAAAGGATTTTTTCAAGGCTCCATTGATGCCTTTTTGGGACTGAAGCCAGACAAAATTAAGGGAATAAAAAGCAGTTCTATTTGTTGAAGGGCCTTCAGGTACATTTAGAGCAGACAAAGCCCACCCAAAATGGACAAGGGGTCACAGGTTTTGACACTTTTTTGGTCCATTTGCATGTTGGGGGTTCATCTTCCAATTACAGCTTCAGCTAATGAAGTCATTTACCCCAAGTTTTCTCCCCCAACTCACTTTTGTTTCCATCTCTCAGGCCTGAGGCAGTGAGGTGTCCTTGATTGCCAGGCCTGGAGAGGAATTGTTGTGTCTGCCCAAAATGGGAAAGCAGCAGCTCACACTGTACAGCGAGTTTAAAGTTATACATTGAAAAATTGCAGTGTTACAATTACATGAAAAATACCACAGCTGAAATCCTGAGGCATCACCATTTACTCAAACTGTTTTCTCCTCCTGAAAAATTGCAGGGTTACAAATACATGAAAAATATCACAGCTGAAATCCTGAGGCATCACCATTTACTCAAACTGTTTTCTCCTCCTCACTGCTGAACCTCTTCAACTTCCCAAGCTCATCCAGCCACCTTCAAACTGCTTCAAACCCAAGTGACAAGTGCAACAAGCACAGAATAGACCTTTCCACCCCAGAAACCCTTTCCCACCTCAGAAACCCTTTTCCACCCCAGAAACCCTCCCTGCCCTGCTCAGAGCAGTGCCTGGGGCAGGTGCAGGAGCTACAGGACCTCCCTGAACCCCCAAACCATGAGTAATTAGTTAATGGAGCAATGTAAATATAATTAAAAAATGTCCTCTTTGGAGATTTGGCTGTGCTCTAATTAAATGCAGGAAAAACAAAAACAAAAACAAAAACAAAACAGAACAAAACAAAACAAAAAAAAAAAAAAACAAACCAAAAAAAAACCCAAAAAACCCACCCCAGAACTGCCACCTCCTCCCTCCCTCCACTGCCCACAAGAGTTTGGGGCTGGGGAGGTTTGGCGAAGATTAGTGGAAGATTCTTGTGGAAGATCAGAGCTTTGGGGCTGCCTCAGAATTCCTTCAAGGATGCTAACAGAGCAAAGGGATTGATTAATTAGCTTGCAGAACATCGTGACTTCCCGCTTCTGTGGCGGTATCTGTTGGAATATCAACAGATTTACTCCGTGAGTAAATAAGTGAGATGCCACACATACCACGGACAGCCGGTCCAGGTTTTGGTCAGCGAAATAAACACTTCAGGTCTGATCCAAAAAATGTCCTGTTTGGAGATTTGGCTCTAATTAAATGCAGGAAAAGAAAAAAAAAAAAAAAAAACCAACAAAAAAACCCAACAAAACCCAGAGCTGCCACCTCCTCCCTCCCTACACTGCTCACAAGAGTTTGGGGTGGGGGAGTTTTGGGGAATTTTTGGGAGGTCTGAGGTCGAGTGTGCAGTACCAGGAGCTGGAGCCAGATTCTCACTCATGCTCAGCCTCCTTCTCTTGTGGAAAAAGAAATCATGTCTCCAAATTCTTGTTCTGCACAGCAATTTTGCCCTGCTGCAGCAGGAGAAGACCCCAGCCTCCAGAGGTCTTTTCCTGCATCCTCCCTTCAACAAAATGACATTTATTGTCATTTTCTGCATCCTCCCTTCAACAAAATGACATTTATTGTCGGGTTTGTGCCTGCAGGGCACAGCAGCAGCTCGTTTAAATAAAGAGATTTGCTCAGAGGAAGCTTTTGAATTCTCCCTCAGTGCCAGCAGCAGCGGAGGGAAGGCACGAGGAAGGAGTTCAAACACTGGGGAAATCCAGTCAACCTGTAAACAGGAACTTCACAAAAAATAAGAAATCCTCAATCCCAAGGCATGTCCTGCCATTAATGACCACACGCTCAGCTGCCACCACGCTGCCTGGAGGCTCTGGGGCTTGGAGGGACCTCAACAGAGCCCCAGCCCCACCAGGGCTCTCAGGGAGCTCTTGGTGTCACCAGCACCTCTCTGCAGGCAAAATGTCTTTAACCTCCAGCTCAGTGCCATGGAAAAATTCCCTTTTATTTTGCCACCAAACTTGCTCTGTTCGTTTGTGGTTGTTGCATGCAGGGGCCTGGAGGAAAGCTGGGATGAGCCAGTGTTTGCTCCCAATGCCATCACAGGGGGATTAATCCCTCCTGCACTTTTTTTTTTGCCCTAAAACCTCTTTTTATGGCCTTGGGCATTGCAGTGCGTGGCAGTGGCTGCCTGTACCCTCTGCTGGTTGGAATCCTGGGGTTTGGAGGGGATCTGTGCTACAAACCTTTTAGGAACAAATGGCTCCAATGAGCACTGGAAAAGGGACTTAGAGGAGGTGTGTGCACTCCTGGTGGGAAGCTGCAAGTCAACAAATGCCACAGACACTTTTTGGAGCACTTTAGGAGTTGGGAAGCTCCACACAAACCCCACAGACACTTTTGGGGTCATTAACAGGTTTGTAGCTCCACACAAACCCCACAGATCCTTTTTGGAGCAGTTTAGGAGTTGAGCAGTTTCACACAAACCCTGTGGACACTTTTGAGGAATTTAGGAGTTGAGCATCTTCACACAAACCCTGTGGACACTTTTGAGGAATTTAGGAATTGAGCAGCTTCACACAAACCCTGTGGACACATTTTTGAAGAATTTAGGAGGTGAGCAGCTCCATACAAACCTATGGACACATTTTTGAAGAATTTAGGAATTGAGCAGCTCCATACAAACCTATGGACACATTTTTGAAGAATTTAGGAGTTGAGCAGCTCCACACAAACCCTGTGGACATTTCTGGAGCAGTTTAGGGGCTGGGCAGCGCTCAGAGTGGCCGTGGGAGGCCGTGGGGTGGCAGTGGCAGGACGAGGCTGGCAGAGGAGCCAAGGGACTGACTCATGGGCTCTGAGCTGTGCCAGCCCCGCCAGCTCCCGGTGACTTCAGCGCCTGAGAGAGTTCTTGGTGTTTCTCCCTCTTCCCTTTCAGCACAGGAATTGTTACTCATTCCCTACACAATGCCAGGTAGGTTTTATTGTGGAACGGGCAGTGACATGGAGCTCCTGGGCATGGGAATGCAATTGATTGAAACTCTGGGTTTCCGACATGACTTCAAAACACAACAATCACAGATATTAAGATGTTGGCACCAGGAGCAGCTTGGAGGATAATTATGTACTATGAGCTAATTTTTGGGATCTGTGCTCATTGCCAAATCTCTGCAGCTTTCCTGTCTCCCTCGAGAGCAGCTCAAGCTGCAGGTCCCTTAACTCCCTCATCCCCTGGCTCATTCTCACTTTTTTCCCTCCTTTTTTTCCCATCTTTCTCTAAAGTCTTATGGCAGAGCCTCTATCTCAAGCTGGAAGATTTCAGGCTGCTCTTTAAGGTCCTTATCACTATAGTGCACGGGAAAAAACTGAATTAAACTTGGACAGATTTGGCAACTTTCAAATTTCCTGCATTTTTAACTCCAGAAGTTGATGGTCCTGCAGATTTAGTAACTGATACCAGGTCAGGGGTCTGTGGGTGTACACCAAAAACCCCCTACAGCTTTATCCCTGGATGGAGAGGGATGAATGGTTGAGGAGCCATTTTTCTGAGTCCTTATAAGAAAAGAACAAATGTGCAAGTTAAGAACTGCAGCATTCCCAGTGTTCCCTGTGAATGGAATGTCTTCAGGCACATGGAGAGCTGGATGAAGCCACCCTGCCCCTCTGCCTGAGACCCCTCATGTTGAGGCTCCAGTCCTGTCCCCAAGGGTGGCTGCTGCCTTTCCCTTTGGAATAAACCAAAATTTGCACATATTTGTGCAAATAACCCAGCAAACACTGATGCAGAGCTGCGGAGCAGGGGAAGTGTTTCTGTCTGTCCCTGCCCATGGCCACTCATTGCTGCCCTTCCAGCTGAAATTGCTTCGGATATTATCTCTGCTGTGATTCACTCCTGAACACGAAATGGAATCCTTCTGAAAGGCTGCTCTAGTGTCTGTGACTAAGCTGGTGCTGAGTTTACCCACGTTGGAGAGCCCTGGCAGTGCAGGGCTGGCTGTTGTCACTCTCTGTGACATCACTGGGGACAGGCAGTGATGCTCAGGAACACGGGGAGCCTGCACACCTGAGCCCAAAGGAAAATAAAACTGGATAAAGCTGGACTTTGTAGGTTTCCTCCTGCTGCTCAGTAAGGGCTGGTGTTGCTGTAACTTCAGTTTTCAGTCTAAAATCTGTAGGGGGGCCACGTTTGGGGGTCCCTGATCCCTGCAAGTGTCCAAGGCCAGGGCTTGGAGGAGCTTGGGATGGTGGAAGGTGTCCCTGCTATGGCAGGGGTGAAATGAGATGGGCTTTATGGTCCCTTCCAACCCAAACCAGTCCATGATTCCATAACTTTGGGGATCTCTTTTGGCACTGCTAATGTCTAATGAATCAGGAACAGTTTGTAAATCCATGAGGATCCACAAGCAGGGAAGAGTCCTAAAGGCTCTCCGTGGGGATCTCCAGGCATTCTGTGAGGCAGCCACTGAAAATTTCAGCCACTCAAACAGCCCAGCCTCATCTCTCCAAAAGGCCAGGGAAGGAGAGTGTGAACAAACTTTTTAAAAGCACAATCTGATTTGGGATATTTAAATCTGGGACTCTTTGCTACTTTTTGTCTAAAATGAGTCCATTTCTAGCAACAACAACCCCCTTACAAGTCCCTCTATCCCCGCAGAGTTCAGCAGAACCTTTCCCAGAGCAGCAGCTTTGTCCCAGCTCCATCAGCAGCCTCAGCCCTTGCTCTGGGGCACCGTGGAGTGAAAATGAACCAGTGATGAGACAGCACCCGAGTAAATTCATTCTCATTTCCTGATAAGACAAACCAGCCCCCTCAGGCTTTCTCCAAGTAGAAAAGGAGTCATTCAAACACCAAAAACATGCTAAAATAAAGAGCATGCAGTGAGAAATTAGTTTTCCCTGAGTAGGAAGGCATCAGGGCTTTGATGTGGGGACACACATGGGACGGCAGTGCTGACAGACAGGCCCCCAGGGCTGGGGAGCAGGGTCTGAGCTCACACAAACACCCCACACCCACGCCAGGACCTCAGTGCTCCCAGTCACAACTGGGATCCCACTGGGATGGGCTCCCCCAGGCTCCAGCTGCTCCCACAAAAACCACGTGCAAGGATTTTTTTTTTTTTTTAATATGTTTTGTTCCCTTTTTTTCCTGCTTTGGCTGTGGATGAAAACCCAAAGTGTCAATGAGCAGCCCCCTCCCCTCCAAGGCCCGGTGGATGCTCGGGGAAAGATTTGATTTGGGAGAGGTTTGATCTGAACTTTTGAGGAGAATCAGGTGAGTGCTGCAGCCCAGGAACCTCTGAAAAAGGGCTTTTTAAAACTTGTGATCTCACAGTCAGTCCCAGAGAATGTCCCACACTGCTCTCCAGAGACATTCAGAGCACAGAGAAAGGAGCTCTGGCTTTTTTTTCCTCTGGATCCTGGAGGCTGAGCAGACCCTGGAGTGGTTAACAAAGTGCCACCCTCCTGCCAGCCCTGCTGAAATCCCCTTCTAAAACTCATCATCCAGCTCAAGATACTCCAGCTGGGAAGACTTTATTTCCACATGGAGTTTCAGGAGCTCCTCCTCACAGCCCTGTCTCCTGGTCACCCACAGCACAAAAATGTATCATGACCAAGGCCTCAAAACTCTGTAAAAACACAAAAATCAGGCAAAGCCGCTTGAAGAGACTCTTCACACCACAATTCTTATTAAAAATGGGATTTACACCTGAGCTGGAACACCCCAAGCTTTCAGTTCCAAACACCATCCCCCTGCCCCAAGCTAGTGCTTGACCAGTGATGGCTCCTGTTGACACCAGATGGTTTTCATCAAAGCCACTATTTTTATTCTGAAATAATAGCATCAGCAATTGTGAATGAATGAAGTTGTCTCAGCTCTCACTTTCCCACCAATTAGAGTGAATTATGAACAACCCTCAAATAAGAGAATCTCCCTTCTCAGTTATTGCTGCTCAAAGATGTATTTTTCTGGTGGCCAGGTCTGTATTATTTGACTGATTTATAGGCCCATAACTTCTGGAATTAGAGGTGATCTTTTTTTCAGAGCTTTAACTCTAAGTGGTTTCTTTTTCTTTTTCTTTGAAATCATGTGGAAAATGAAGATGATAGATTTTCCCTCCATATATTTTCAGCCCTCTAATAACAAGCTGAACTTCACTTGCAGCTTTCCAGCTTCACCCTCACCCCACATTAACTCTGGAACTCGTCATTCCAAACACACTCAAGATGAAATGGGCTTTAGGTTGTCTAAAATATTGATCAACCTTTAACCCTGCAAAAAGCCAGTCAGAAACTCAGGAATCTCTTAATAAATTTAGGAATATGCTGGCTTTTTTTTTTCCATTAGAAGTCAAACTTGCAGAAGATTTTATGTGGGGAAGATTTTAGAGTTTTATCAGCAGAAATAATCTTGCAGTGAGTGCAGCACTGCTGTTGTCAACATATATTTGGTCAAACATATTTAGGACACAAAAAAACCCCAAAAACCCTAAAAAGTTTATTCCTATTTGAGCAGAGCTGACATGATCCTTAAATGATGGAAAATTTTGGGACTATTCTTAGGACACTGCTCTTTGTCTCCTGGAGGTGAAGTGTTGGAGTCAGAATTCCTCTTGCTATGAAACATCCCCTGGTTCTCATCAGCCCCATCAAAATTTATGGGGTCTCCATGGCTGGGTTGAGTTTGGAGGATGAATTTAGCAGGACAAAGTTGCCAACTCCCCATCACTTATCTGAGCCTGAGGCAGCCTCTCAGATTTTCCCAGAACAAATCTGTGCTTGGAACTGTTGAGATTAAAATAGAGAATTGTCCCTGTACTTCAGGTGTTATTCTGGAATTAAAAATCCAAGAGATTTAGAGATTTTAAAATGTTCACTAAAGGAAACAGGGCCTTTAACTTCTTTTTCTAAATCTACAGGAGAATCTGGATATTTGAAATTTTGCTGCTGGTGGGCTGAGCTTCAGTTGAATTATAATTTCTTAGTTGAATTATAATTTCTAAGTTATTTTTCCTGGTGATACCTAATAAAGTGAAAGCTGACAGCAAAGAACCTCTGCCTGGCCCATCTGAAAACAGATGCCATGGAATTTCTCCATTCCCTGTGTGCTGGCTGCCCAAATGCCTCCTTCTCGCAGGAGACAGGGATGGATTTGTGGTGAAATAACAATAAATAAAAATTAATAGGTCAGGCTTGCAGAAACGCCTCCAGACAAGCTGGGCCAGCTGGGATCAGCTCAGGCTCCCAGGATATGAGGCATTAGCAGCCTTTTCCATGGGATAAATACCAGAGAAATTGGCTCTGGCTGTTCCTCCTGTACCTAAACTTCCTGTGAGGATTTTTTGAAATCCTGCTGTGAAACAGCAATGGATGCTGGAGCCCTTCAAAGTGGTTATCAAAAATCAGTGACATTGCCCTTCTGTCCTCCCATGCCTCCTGTTCTCTGGGTTGCATTTTCTTTGACCCAAAAGTCACCTCTTTGCTCCGGTGGATGCCCCAACCATGGAATATCCTGGGCAGGAAGGGACCCACAGGGATCACCAGCTGATGTCCCCTGTTGTCATTGTGTTCCCACCTTCTGAAGGCATCCAGCACCAGCTGTGTGATGATCAGAAGGTGCTGGAGAGCCTGCAGGAGCCACATGCCACAGGGACAGGAGGGGCTCTGCTCCTCAGGGAGCTCCTGTGTTTGTCCACGGGCTGATCCTGTGCCTGGGGCTGCAGCCCATGCAGAGCAGAGATGGGATTGAGAGGAGCCATCCAACAGCTCATCAGGGTGGGTGGCAGCTGTGGAAGAGGTTTTGCAGCCACTTCTGTGAGCCAGAGAGGAGTTTGATAAGAGGATCTGTGTTTAACCCTGGAAGAATTTCCTACCAAGGTAATTGACACAGAAACCAAGGGAGAAAGAAAGGAGAAATAAGAGAAACCTGCACCTGCCTGTTCCAATGAGCACTTTGTTTGTCTCTGGTGACCAATGAGCAAAATGTATGAGCTTTGTAAGAATGCATAAAAAGCATGCATGCTAGAATAAAAGCAGGTCTGCGCCTTCTGAAAATGGAGTGTGTTGCTTTGTCTTGTGACTGTCTCAACTACGACAGGCAGCAGCCTCTGGAGGTGCCCACCCCTCTGCATAGCCCATGGTGGCAGAGGAGTGACACCCGCTGCCCTGCCCAGCAGTGGCACAGGGCTCTGGATCTGCTCCTGCTGAGCTCTCCCCACCCTTTCCCACCAGGAGCACCAACACCCTGACCTCACAAAGGTGGCACGTGGCCCATGGGGTGTCCCCAGCCCAGCCATGGTGGCACTGCCACCCCCAACACTCCACACGGTCACTGTGGCTACCAGGGAGCCACTTTGCCTCTCTCCCACTCCCATTCTCTGCCATCTGCAGATGGTTGTGGCAAAGTTCGAGGTCCACCAGCTCCTGAACAGCCTCCTCCAGCCATCCTGGTGGGATGATTGAGGTGGAGGTGCTGGGAGGGAGGAGGGAGTGCTGATTCATCTCCTGAACCAAAGGTGCTCTGCTTGGCTTTGTGAAATGTCCCAGGAACCACTGATGTCATTAACTGGTGCTCAGCAGCCAAAAATGACATTGTGTTCACCTGTATTTGGCTTGTAATGCCCTGTACTGGTCTGTATTTGCACTTCCATGTATTGCTCTGGATGTAAATGGATGCTCTGTCTCGACTTTTACTGGTGTGTATATGGATTGTTTCTGCAGTTGCATTTGTATCTGGAGTTGCATTTGTATCTGGAGTTGCATTTGTATCCATTGCTTCTGTATGTTTTGCTGAAGCGTCAATAAAACAATTCATTCTACAAAGTTGAATCAACCCTAATAAAGATGCCTCCCCATCCCTGTGGCTCCTGTGTTTTCTGGGTGTGGTTTAGGAACCCTGTTGTGAGGGGATGAGGCACTTGAGAGCCCAAATCTCTCTGGTGCTAATCTTAGGCTGGCACAGAGAGCTGTTTCATCTCCTCAGCTCTGTGCAGAGGAAGCTTTGCAGAATATTAGTGGCTCAAACAGCATTTCGTGTGCAAGGAGTGAAGGGAAAAGTCCTCGGTCCCTCAGCTTTGTGGGGTTTGAGCTGAGTTATGCAAACAAAGTTCCTTCAGCTGTGGAGTTATTTACAGGTTGGCTCATGCAGGCCTTAGTGACAGATTTAAATGAATTAATTTTTCTGACTTTCATTTGCTGTCTTCCCCTGCTGTTTCCCCTCCAGCTATTGCGTGTAATTACAGGAAATCTTCGTATATCACATCTTCAAAAAGGCACAATGAAAAGCAATAGCAGAGCTATCCACTTCTTCTTGCTTTCATGTTTGTTTTGGAGGGGATGAAAGGGTGTGGTGGAGCTTTTCCTCGCAGCACCCCCGAGCTCTGCTCAGATCACCCAGTGCAGGCACCCCGAGCTCTCCTCTCACTCAGCACAGACAAGACCTGGCAGCCCTGCAGCAATTACTTAGAGCTTTCTTGGCTTTCAAACTGCTTTTAATGATTATGGGAGACATCCACAGTAATCAATCCAAACACGGCTTTTTTTTTCTTTTGTTTTGGAAGCATTAAAGAAGAAATGCAAGTGGTTGTTCTTTTAAACCTGGGTGTTTCCTTGCTCAGGGAGCAAAGTAATTGTTGAGAGTTGTGCTGTCACATCTAAGAGGCAAAACTCAAAAGCACAAACTTCATTTTGAACTCAACATTAATTTAGGATGGAAAGACCTGGCCATGACTGCAAACAACTCCTAAACCAGCACGTTTGAGCCCAGAGCTTTGGTGAACAAAGAAAGGGGGAAAAAAAAAAATCTGGAATTGGCTGCGATCAACTTAAAACAACACTAAGAGCATCTTTGTCCCCACCGGAGGGTATAAAACTAGATTAGGAGAGAAAGGGAATTAAGTAAAAACCGTGGTGTCAGAGTTGGATAAAACAGGGAGAGAGAAAGAAAAGCTCTGCTGGTTTGGTTGCCTTCAGAGAAAGAAGTGGGGTGTTTTTTTTCAAATGGAAAAAAGAAGAATTTTCCACTGGAACCTGGGCAGAAAGTCAGAATGAAATAGATGTAATTGAGGCACAGACCCAAATGAGGGATTACATTACTGATATGTTTTTTCCTAAATGATTCTTCTTTTAATTTTATGTACTGTCAGGGAAACTTCTTAGATACATAAATACTGGTGGGAATTAAACTGATCTGAGAAATGTGGGGTTTATCTTTTTTGACAGAGGCAAATCAAAGGATAAAGGCTGGATCTTTGATAGAAACATAACAGAGTTTGTGCCAGGGAGGTTTTACCTCTCCCATCCAGTGTGAACAACTTGCTAACTCCGCTGAATGTCAAGGCCCTGGTGTGGATATTTACAAAGGGAGCTTGATTTAAATCAAAGAGAGTCCAATTCCTCCTCCCTGATAGTGGGATCACTTCTGGACAGGATTCAGACAGACCCCACACCCCCACCCATCCCAACACCACTCTGACATCACCTTCCAGTTTCATGTCTTTTTACCACCACATAAATTGCATTGAAGCCCAGTGATATCACTGCTCCAAAATCCCCTTAATCCTCAAAGCAGATACAACCACAGGGGTTTAAACACCTCTGTTAATCCCTTATAGAGAATAATAAACCATTTGTTGGAGGAAACTGTATCTCCCAGACACTGACACGGACACGGCTGTGACATGAAACGCCAGGAGTGATCCAAGGGTTAAGCACAGGAAGTCAGAACTGAACACTTGACTCAATTAAATCACAGATTTAGGCAATTTTCTGATCTGCAGATGAAGGCTGAGTTCCTGGCAGGTGATGTAAGTTGTGCCTTGCTGATGGACACGACTGCACATGACACAGTTCAGGTATCCCAGAACAAGTTCCTGAAGCATTTCCCCAGTGGAGGCTCTTTTGCAAGAGCCTGCTTTTCCAAGAGGGTCATGAACATCATCAGCTTTCACATGAGGTCCAGAAAATTTTCTCTCTACTAAAAAAAATCCCTAAACTATGGATAAAAAACAATTAAACTTCACCTTTTATCACCAGAAAAAAAAGGAATCTAAAAGACCCCCAAAACTGCAGCAACTAGAAGGCACTGATATCTTTATACCTCGTGGAAAAGCCACAGATTAAGAACTTGCCTGAAGCTTTTTCTAGCCAGGAAAACTCCTCAGGGATGTAAAAACCCCACACATCCACATGCCTATGGATAACTGACCTCACCTGTGGCAATTCCCCTCCTCACCTGCTCGAGGGATTGAGCTGGGAACAGATGGAGCAGGACTGGAATGACGGCCACATTCCCTGCACCTTGTATTTTCCTCTTTTCAGCTGTTCCCTGCTGGCCACCAACTATAAACAGATTTTCCATAAATTATTGGGTCATTATGGTGATAATCCCAAGTCTACTTAGTCTCATATTCTGAGAATTTACAAACTGTAGCAACAACACAAAAAATGGGGGTCAATAACTCAACCCTTCCCTGAAACTGGCCAGAGTAGGAGTGAGCTGGGACAGAGGTTTGGGGCAGGAAATTTCCCTTTTTCCATGGGAAATTACTGGGGGAATTCAGGGAGACAAACTGGAATCACAGAGGGATTCTGTCCAGCTGATAAAAACCCTTTGCACACCTTGAGTTTGATTTTCAGATGTATTTTCTTAGAAAATCAGACTCAAGGGCAGCCAAGGAGTAGTCCCAGGTACCCAAGCTTCCCACAGGATGCATCACTGCAGCTTGATGAGCCTTGTTGTCTTTAAAATGATCTTGGAAATGCCCAAATGCTGGTCCAAATCCAAATGGAAATCCAACATGAGGCAGCAGTGGAGGTGTTTGGAAAGTGAGGACATGCAGCCCTGAAATGAGATCCCACCACGGATACTGCCCTTGCTGGGGCTTGTTTGTTCTGCAACACCTTCCTAGCCTTGGATGGTTACAATTTCCTTGGAGTTATTTTTTTTAACAGGATAAAGTGAGAAAACAGAAAGGGGAAAAATGAAAAAAAAAAAAAAAAAAGAAAAGTGATTTTTAAATCAACTGTCATTCCTGGCAAGGTTGAGGATCCCAGCAAGGTATTTGTTTATTATCAGGTATTTCCTCAGGATCAAATTCAGGGGAGAGAAGTCTGGTCCTGGTTAAGGTCTGTTTAAAGCCCTCCTTGAAAAGAGATTTATGCAAGGAAATTACCTAACCTGGGGCAGGGGCTGAGTCAGCGGCAGCGGCTTCTCCTCCTCATTGTTGGTGCCTCAGGGGGTTTTTTTTAGCCCTGCCGAGGGCGCCCAGTGAGAACAGCGGCGGGTCCTGGCTCACAGAACGGGATCAAAGCTCCAATTGTTTCGAAGGAAATGAGGCAGCAGGAGCAGAGCGCTGGACACCGCTCCTCTCCCAGCCTCACCAGCAGCGCCTGGCACCGGGCACCTCCTTGGGGTGAGGGACACACGGACACCTCCTTGGGGTGAGGGACACACGGGCACTTCGTTGGAGTGAGGGACACACAGACACCTCCTTGGGGTGAGGGACACACAGACATCTCCTTGGGGTGAGGGACACATGGACACCTTGTTGGAATAAGGGACACACAGACACCTCATTTGGGTGACGAACACATGGACACCTCCTTGGGGTGAGTGACACACAGACACCTCATTTGGGTGAGGAACACACAGGCACCTCGTTTCGGGTGAGGGACACATAGACACATCCTTTGGGTGAGGTACACATGGACACCTCGCTGCCACAGCATCCCTTTGGTGCTGGGACTGCAGTTCCTAAATCCCACCTCGTCCCATGCTTGGAAGTGGTGGCTCAGCCAAATTCCCACCTCAACAGGGCCTTTTCCCAATTTTTGGCTGCTTTTGGGAGGAGGAGACACCAATCTCTTCCCAGTTTTTGGCTGATTTTGTGAGTGGTGGATGTGCGAAGATTCCCACCTCCACAGAGGTCCTTCCCAGTTTTTGGTCACTTTTGGAAGTGCTGGCTGTGCAAAATTCTCACTTCAATGGGAGATTTTCCCAGTTTTTAGCTGATTTCATGAGTGGTGGCTGTGCAAAACTTCCCACCTCAACAGGAGCTTTTCCCAGTTCTTGGCCAGTTTTGGAAGTGCTGTCTGTGCAAAAATTCCACCGGAAGAGGAGCTTTTCCCACGTTTTGGCTGCTTTTGGGAGAAGAGGACACCAATCTCTTCCCAGTTTTTGGCTGGTTTGCGACTGCTGGCTAGGCAAAGATTCCCAGCTCAACAGAAGCTTTTCCCAGTTCTTGGCCATTTTTGGGAGTGGTAGCTGTGCAAGGATTCCTACCTTAACAGGATCTTTTCCCACTCTTTTGGCTGCTTTTCGGAGAAGGGAACACCAACCTCTTCCCAGATTTTGGCCACTTCTGTGACTGGTGGCTGTGCAAAAAGATCAATGGGAGCTTTTCCCAATTTTTGGCTACTTTAGGGAGAAGGAGACCCAGGGCATGGTGGGGCAGCAGGAGGGCAGCCCTGGGTGCTGTCCCATCCCAGCTGCTCCCAACAGGAGCATTCCCCAAGGAAGTGGCCCTGCCCCATCCAGGCAGCAGATTTCCACCCCAAAGGATGGCAAAGACCTCTGAGTTCATCCTTCCTGCTGGCAGCCAGTCTGATGCATTTAACTGTCTGGTGATGGGACTTCCACACTGTTTCTTTGGGGAAAAATTCTTCCCATACACAGCTGAGCTCAGGGAACTTCAACCCACGGGCAGGGCAGCAGCTCCAGAGCACATGACTAGGGTTGAAACGAGGTTTTGGAGGCAAAACATGGCCTGAGCAGGTTGTTGTATTATTTTTTCCAAGGTCACTGCTGGAATATCTGGCAGCCTTTATCTCACGGCTGGGAAATTTTACTGTACTTGCAGAAAACAACCAATATTTCTCATCCTGCTGCCCGACTCCTTGCTGTTTGTGTTGGTTTAACTTCCCTGACCCCAAAACACGAAACTGGAGCAACGTGGGCTGGAAGTGGAGCCCGAGGTGGATGTGAGTGATGTGTGTAATACAGTAAAGGACTGGGAAACAAACATCCAGCAAGCATCCTGGATGGAAACTCTTTCATCTGCATCGATCATTGACGTCCCTGCTGACAGAGCGTGGCTCTGCCAGCGGCCTCTGATCACTTTGAAATGCCTCACAAAAACGTCTCCCTGCACTTAAGGTTTTCCGCTGCTAAGAAATATCTTAATGCTAAAGATTTGTTTACAAGGGGTGGCTGTTTCCACTTGCTGGAGCGTTTAAAAAGTTGTTTTTTCCAACCACAAAGTAGATCTAAACATTAAGTGTTTCTCAAGTTGGGTTTCCAGCTCCTAGACTGCTATAAACATTAAGTTTCATTGGTTTAAAGCAAAATACAGCAAAAAAAAAAAAATTGCTGCTTCCACTTAGCCTCTCATAATGTAAAATAAAAAGAAAAAAGGGTGTTTTAAAAGAAGTCTTATTTTTAAAAGGCTTGTTATGCAATGGCCTGTGGTTGAAAACAGGGTCATGGGGACAAAGCACTTCCCTGTTTGCACTGATGGTGCTGAGGGTGGGTTTTGGTCCTGTCACCCTACTCTGCCACTCTGCTGGGAGGGGGAGCTGAGCAGTGTCAGCTCTCCAGCCAGAGGATTTGAGATCCTGGAGCCTTCCAGGGCAGGGAGTTACCTGCAGGGTGGCTGGTGGTGGATTCTTTGGGGCTGTAAGACCATGGGGTTTGAGCTCTGCTCTGAGGGGACACTGAGCCCTCTGCTCTCAGTTGTCCCCAGTGTTTGTAACAATTGTCCTTGCAAAAAAACCCCTTTCCTAAGCCTGGGTTTATTCAAGGGTCAAGCCTGGGAATGGGAGATCTTCCATCTGAAGAACAGTCCTGAAAAATAAAATATTCCTGCAACTGTCTAAAGCCAGGCTGGATGTGGCTCTGAGCACTCTGGGATAGTGGAAGGTGTCTCTGCCCATGGCAGGGGTTGGAATGAGATGAGCCTTAAGGTCCTTTCCAACCATTCTGGGATTCAGTGGTGATGGTGATGACCATCATCACCTCACTGTCCAGGGTCAGCTCTTGCTCAGGGTTTTGTGATGGTTGTCTGCAAACCGACAGCCCAAAGGAGTGATTTCTGTTTGAAAACAAGGGTTGCTGGGTCATCACACATTCCCCAGTTGGGTCACTGGAAGTGAATGATCAATAGAAAAATAATTTTTCTATTGAATTTCAAATGACAGAATTTCTATTGAATTTTTCTCTTGCAGGTTTGGAGTGGAAAACACAGTGTCTGGAAAATATTCCTGTGATATAGAAACGTCTCTTGGATCAGCTCTGTAATGTCACCAACTGCCCCAGCAGCTCTACAAAAAGGGCTCTAATTCATACCCAGGTTTAATTTGCTACGATATTTTTGCAATCTCTGTAAAATTAAGGAAGTTCTGGCATTGGTGGGCATTAATTAATGACTTGAGTGTCCTTAACTTCCAGTGAACTCTGCCTAGGCTGCACCTCCTTGTGCCTTCCATATCTGAATGGTGAAACCCGAGTCAGGCCAGGACTGGCTGCTGAGTGCTGGGAGAAGCTTTTCCTCAGGCAGGAAGGGAGAGCCACTCTCTGCTGGCCCCACCTGGGGCTCGGGTTATGATAAATCTGCTGTCACATCTCACAGCAGTCCATCAAAACTCCTGCCAGGCCACTCTGGTGCTCACCCCCCCGTGCTGGATCTGTCCCCACACTGCTGGGGATGTCACCTGGCCTCTGCCCCTGCCCTCCAGCTGAGAGGAAACTTCCTGTGGCATGTGGACAATGCCACAGCAAAGAGCCCTGAGCTCAGAGCTAGCACAGCTCCCGTCAGTTCTGCTGGGTGCTCCTGTGATGCCACTGTAGCAATTCTGGAAGCAGACTGTGAAAACTCCAGGTTTTTTGCCTGTCTGGTGTATCCTCACTTTCCTTATGGGAAATTCAAAGGCTGGAAGCTCTCAGTGGGTTGAACTGAAGCTAAAAACTTCTTTAATTACAGCTTAGGCAGTTCATTTGTTCAAACTCAAATGCTGCTTCAATACTTTGGTTCTAAATTTATTATTCTTATCAAGAAAGGCACATCTTGGACTGCCAAAAAGCTCCTGGGCATTTTCAGATGACTCTGAGGTAGAATTTCCTTGCTGCTATTCCCATGTCCTTTGCACGAAGGAAGGAGCTGCCCATCCCACAGTCTGGTTGAAATGTCAAAATTATGTGATTTTTAACATCCTCAGAGTAAAAACATATTTTGCTTCCTGGTTGTTGTTCTTTTATGAGGTGCTTTGAATCAAAATAGTTGCACGAGTCTTTTCTTGATGAAAAGGAAAGCCACTTGTATCTCCAAAATATTTCAAGTGGAAATTGCTGATGCACTCTCACTTTAGCCAAAAACATTAAAGCACTTCAGGATGATTAAACAATAAATGTCTGTCATTCTCCTCCACAGTCACTTCTCTGTTTCCCTCGTGATGTTGTTCATTTAAATGTGACCACAACATCCAAATTTCCTACACTCAGAGTTTATCCTGGTTTTTCTCATTTCCCTCTTTCCCCATCTGAAGATCTTCATTCCCTCTGCAGCTCAGGAACGGCGCTGGAAAATCCACACATCAAAGCATCCACGTGGGAAAGGGACAGGGAAGAGTTCAAGAGCAGCACAAAAAGCGTCTTCCTCTATTTCTCCTGATCCAAGTCAGCCCAAAAGAAGGAGCCCAGTGCTGTAGTTGGCACAGCTGTGGTTCCCTGTTGGAGCAGCACAAGGACACCTGTGCTGGGCTGGGCACGGCACAATGCTCGGAAATCAAGGAAAGTTCATCTCCAGGCAGGGATGGCTGCAAGGAGACAACTCACAGAATACACAGAGCCTCAGCAGTGGCACGGCGCAGAAATGGGAACAGGATATGTTTTTCCCATGGTTTGGGAACAATGTGAATACTTTCTCACACACTGTTGGTGAAGCACTTTGGCACACCTGTGCACTTGGACAGCTCTATTATACTCCAAGGTCTCCTGCTCGGCTGCTAAGGGCTCTTTTCCTCTCTAAGAACATGGATTGATTACGTGGAAACATGATTTGGTTTTGTATTTGTGCTGGATCGTGGATCAGGAGGAAGTTGCAGCATGTTCTGGCTCCTGAGCAGAGCTTTCTGCTCCCCAGCTCGGAGTGAGAGAGGAGCAGGGACAGCCCGGAGATGTTTACACAGCTCCCTTTTTATTTTGACCATCCTGAATAAGGAAAAACTGTTTACATGCTCCAGAGGATGTTTTGCCACTGTCACTTCCTACAGAAACGTCCTCAAGTTTTGAGTGCTGGCAGAGACAAATCACTCCTTGTGCCTTTGGCTGGAGTCCCCTAGGAGAGAGCACAGACCTCGCTCCTCCCTGGGCCCTTCAATCCTGTAATCAGCTCTGCCAGATCCAAACAAATCACAGTTGCTCCAGGGCATCTGCATCTTGTTATTCCAGATGATTTTGGGTGGGATGCTGTGGGATGCACAGCAACAGGAGATGTCGGATCCCTGGGCAGGTGGGATGAGCTTTGTCCCCAGATATCTCCACCCCACTCCTGGTGGGAACCACACAACCATTCAATGCCACTGGCTTCTTAAATATCCACTGCAGTGAATTTGGAGCTGCATTTTATATTTAAGGATCAGTTTGACATGGTCAGGCAGTGGGGACAGCACAGAGCTGCTGCTCTGAGAAGTGGTCCTGTGTCATCTCCTATTTTGAGAGTTAGCAGAGGGTTCAGCTGGTTTTTCCTTCTCACCAGACAATTCCTCACCTTCCTCAGTCCCAGGCTAAGCACTGGTAGAAATAAGGATCCCCTCAGAGTGTAAGTTTAGAGTCCATCATATTTGAGCAGCACCACCAGAGCCAAACTCTCAGATTCCTGAGCTCCTGCAGCTCCGGTTCTGTTGGTGCAGTCATGTCCCGTACGTGGGACAGCACGAGGTGTTTTTCTGAGCTGTAAAACAGGGTGGCTGCAGTCAATTCAAAGTTTACCATTTTCCATCCCCACGCAGAACCAAACAGAGCACAAAAAGCCAGAGAATTGCAACATTTTCCCCATAAATGTCCTTTAAAAATGTTTTCAGCGATCGTTTGGCACAGGAGCACAATTTCCATCAAAAACTGTTGAAGGACAGGATGGTTCCCCTCCTTTCCCTCCACAACCGGGAAGGATAATTTGTCCCTGCAAAAACCATAAGAAATTTTCCAGCTCAGGAATGAAGGCCCAGCCAACACCTGACCACGTGTGTGCAGGAGCGCGGAGATGCCGAGGGAGCTCCGTTCCCTGCGGAGCACAGCCCGTGCCATGCTCAGCCTTGGAATGAGTCAGGAGAAGTCAAATGAAGAAAACACACCAGGCAGCATCACGCACAGGGGCTGGAGCTACCTGGGTTTTATAACATCCACTCGGCTTCCAATTTCATCCGCTTGGCAAACGCTCTCCTGGTGGAAATAATTGAGGCCCGAGAGTCAAAAGCGATGGAGGAAATATCTAAGCTATGAAATGTCAAGTTGCTTTCCAAAAGGGTTCCAATCTCCAACCACATCAAGAAAGGGTGTCTGAAAAGACAATCAGGATTTTGGTCAATTAAATGTAGTTTTTTTAGTTTTTCTTTTGGTTGGGGATGCAGGGCCAGAGGAATGCCTGGCTTGGTGGGGGGGGGTTATCCTCCACAACCCTGCAAACCTTGTTTTTCAACTGCAGGTCCTGGGATATTTTCTCCTCAAGGATTTGTATTTTCTATAAAGTTCCATTCAGATTATCCTAAGTGGGTGATTTGGGAGCTTGTTTTCATTTTCGTTTTGTATCGGGGAGGTGAAACCTTCAACACTTCCAAACTGCAGCCAAGAAGGTAAATATTAATTCTCCAATTAACTCCTACTAAAACTACATTTCAACCTGAGAGTGCAGAACCTGCTGCACAGAGGGATTTATTTCAGATAAATATCAGCCACATCTATTGCCCAGCAAACCCTTAAATAAATGAAGTGGTTCAGAGTGGAAAAGTCATTCCTGAACATGAACCATGAGGCATCATCGATGTCCTACAACTGAATATCAAAGGTACAACCACTCACTCTTCCACTGGACAACTTGCTTCTCATCCCTCAAGAAGCAGGAATTCTGTAATAACTCTTTCAATGTTCTTTGGAGTCTCTCAAACTTCATAAAAAAGGGGAAAGAAGGAAGAATTTATTCTTGAACATACAAAAAAAAAAAAAAAGAGTCAGCTCTATTTTCCCGGGGGAATTTAACTATATTAGTTTACATCCTGTGGTATGAATAAATAAACAATCCCTAACCAATTTCAGACTTGCTGCTGTTTTGGCTGGCAGAACCTTTGCTTGGAAAGGCTCATCTAACGCTGCTCTGACCAGCTCCCATTTTCTCCTTCCCCTCACTTCCCTGCCCCTGGGCCTCCCCACTTCCACTCTCCCTCCTTGCTGATCACTTTCATGTTTCCTGGTTTCCTCTGTTGCCTTTTTTTTTGGAGTTAAGCTCCTTTCCACATCCATATTTTAATTATTCTCAGTTGCCAAATTGTCTGTTGTTGCACTCTGACAAGGAGGTGGTGTCCATAAAATTCGTATTTATGGATAGGGGATTAATAGCACAGGGATGTGGGATAAATAACATGTTTAAAATAAGCTATTGAGTCCTCCAGGATGGCTTGGGGTTCAAGTCCTTGCAATCTCTGCCGTCACTGAACCTTGGTGGCTTCCCTGTGTGTCTCCTCTGACATGGTGCAGACACCATTCCCAGCTCTCATCCCAAGGTGCTGCTCCACTGTGGGTGACAAAGGACTTCTCTGCACCACGTCCCTGCAGAGCTTTGTTTCTGGAGCTCTGAAAAGCCAGCACAAAAGGAGGCACAAAAATAACAGCCGGGAAGGAGATTAAAGCTTGAGTATAATCAGGGAACTTTGGGACTGGGTTGGGGGGACATGAATCGCTCCGGGTATAAGTAGGGAAGGAGCACAATGGTTCCTCTCCATCCCTGGGCTTGTTGCCACCACCAGCAGGCTCGGAGGGTGCCTCAGCCATGGCTGTGGTGCAGAGGAGCTGCACTCTCCATCATCCCCCTCGTTTGGGGGTGTTGGGGCCGAAGATCCCTGGGGAATCTTTGTGAACAGAAACCTTCATTTCAGTGGGATTGGCTCTCTCCTGTGTCCTTCCAGCACAAGACATGAGGACATTTGGGGAGAGGGTAAGGACCTCTCTAAACCCCCAGGCTGAACCTGCACCCTGGCAGGTGCTGAGTGCATCAACATTGGATTTCTTCCCTCATATAAATCCAGCAGGGGAGAAAACCATCCCGGAGGCGAAGCCAGCTTGGAAAATGCTGTTTATTCCCTTGAACTCCCTACGAAAGACACAATAGAACAATGGGCTGGAGGCGATGGAGAGGCAAAGCCCTGAGGTCACCTTCTCCTGTCCCAGCTGGTGCAGCATTGTTCCCTGATGGGAATTTCTGCCCGTGGCTCAGCTCTGTGACCATGTGTTTCCTACCACTGCTGCTCCCTCCCCCAGTCCTTCCGCCTCTTTGTTACTCCCTCAGAGGCCAGGATTATTAATTAAACCTCACTCAGGCTCTGGGGGAGATCGGTATGAGGAACCTTAATCTTAGAGATAGGGAACTGATGCAAAAAGAATGGGGATGACCTTGGGAAAGCCACAGGAAGGAGGCAACATCCATGCCAGGAGTGCCTGCGGGGCTCGGCAGGGACCCAAAGCAGCCCTGGGAGGAGGATCTTTATGGGCACCTTGGAAGGCCTGAGCCCAGAAGATGTTCCAAGAGGCAGGAGGTTCCTGGGATGGCACTCAAGGGTCTGTCTCCCATCTGGGATGAGAGCTTGGATCTCCACAAAACTTCATCAGAGCTTTTGGGCACCATCAACCTAAGGATGTGGGACAGGTCCTTGGGAGATGTGCGGTTTGCTGGGACATGGATTGAGCCTCAAACATCTGAGTTCCTGTTGGTTGTGCACAATATTATCTGTGTGGGTGGCTAAACCCTCAGTCTTTACAAATCTAAAATAAATTTTTTTTTTTTTCAAATTACCTTTGGGAACTGTCCACAGGAGAGAAACCACCCAACAACGCATAGGAAAAACAAAATGAAATAATCTCTGAAATATATCCCATGGTTAGCAGAGGGCTTGGGGGACTCAGTCTCCCCTCCAGTAGCACTTGCAGGCACAGCTGCACATCCTTCCTGTTCCACTCAGGAGTGTGTATCTCCAGCAGGATGATTTATTCCAGCAAACAAACCTTTTGGGGAAGAGCCCAATGGCAGGGAAGTGGCAGCAGCTCCACAGGAGGCACAGGCAGCAAAGGACCTCCTGTTCTGGCTTGGGATCAGGGACAAGGCCAACACAGGGGGCTCAGGGAGGAACTCGTTATCATTTATTAAATATCTGGCACCCCTCTCTCGGCACAGAGATAAATATCCACATATTTAACACAATCTAATGGGTTTTGCAGGGTTCAGGGAGCGCTGCTGCTCCAGTTGTCTGAGCTGGCGGCTCCCAGTTTGTGGCCATATGGTTGGCTGTGAATTGGGCTAATAAAAATGGAGTGAACGTTTTTTCTTCTTTTTTTTCCCCTCTTTTATTTTTTGTTCTTCCTGACCCTACTCAGTGCCATAAATACCTGTGTGTAGCAGAGGGTTTATAAATAGCACAGTAGCATCCACTGACAGCAGACTGGTGTTAAGTCTGACTTAATAGTCAGGCTCTGCATCGCAGCAATGCGGAGCTGGAGCAGGCTGGGAGAGGAATATGTGGCCAATAAAGATTTGGGAAGCTAAAGTCATTCAGAAAGCTCAAAACTGGGCAAGAAAAAAAAAGAATTATACCAGTCTGCTGTGGGACAAGGTCCTGAAATGGAAACGCCTTAAGCCAATATTGCCCCTCTGAGGTAGCCCTGAAATTCCAAATAAATTTACGGCGGAGCTGACAGCGAGCTTGAGTAACTCGGTGTGTCTGGACGTCTGGCCCAGTCCAATAATAACATGAAAGGGAATTTTGTGCATATCCTTTGCTGATCCGGAGACTTTGGACTCGGTTTTTGCAGCTTTTTTTTCTTTTTCTTTTTTTTTTGTTTGACGGCTGTCTACAAATTGTCGGATTCTCGAATGAATCTGTGATTCCTGAGAGTCCATAAATTTTCTCAGCAGCAGCTCCTGCTATGTGACACTTCTGCAGTTCCAGTGCCAATCAGGAGTTACTCAGCTCCTACGGTAACAATCCCCTTCCCTTACGGGATTGCCTTGGTTTCTGCCTGTCCCAGGCATTCACAAGCCGTGAGCCAATGCCCAAAACTCTGGCAATTGGAGTTTAAAACATGATTATTTTTAGTAAAAATGTATCAAAATCGATGCTTTTTTATTTGCTTTCTCTCTTCCCAGTCTGTAGGGCTTCCACATCTCCTTTGCTTGAAACCAAGCTTCAAATTGAAGTATGCTGCAGTTCCCACACAAATCCCACACTCTGGAAGTTAGAAGGGAAAGGTTTTCCCAAGAAGAGTGGGTTTTGATGGAGTTTTGGATCCTTTGACAGCTGATCCAAGTGTGAATGCCAGCTGAGGCTTCTCCCACTGTTGGGGATTTCCTTCTGTGTCTGTTCCCTGGGGATTTTGGGCTCTTGCAGAAGAACATCCTTCAGCACAGCCAGTGAGAACATCTGACCTCTTACTGCTCTTGCGAAAATCCTTTGAGTGGCTGATGGAGATCTGGTGTCTGCTGTCATCAGAGCCATGCACAGATTGCACTGGTTGCCTTCAAAAATCAGCTCTTTCCAAGAAAAGACTTTTGGAGTGTTTTGAAGCTGAATGGACAGAAAATCTTTATCTCAGTCATGATTGTGAACAGCAGCATCAGCACAGAGCTGATCCCACACAGGCCAGCTGCCCTCTCACTGAACACTCAGACCTCTACTCAGACCTCTCTTTTCTCCTGAAGAATTGAAGGAATTGAAAAATTGTGAAGTCTGGAGGGAAAAAAAATAACATTTTCCTGATGGCAATTGAGTTGTTCTTCGTAGGGTGTCTTCAAAAAACAAATACTTCTGCCTGGAGAGGCAGCAAACACCAGGATTTAGGTTCATCAGGATGAACCTCTGGTTCCACCATCCCTACTCATGGTAGCATATTGCCAGACAAACTTGAGGACATCTCACCACAAAGAGGTGGAAATGGAAGAGCTTGAGAGATGCTGTGCTGCTCTTTGGAGGGAATCCCACCATGGATACTGCTCCTTTTGGCTTTCATGGTTTTCAGGATGAGAATCAGTCCTTTTCCTTTCCCTTGTGGCTGTTAGTCCTTCAATCCTCCGTAACTCCCACTGTAGATTTTCCTGCCTCATGCTGCTGTGCTGAGGTAAGAGCAAATATTTTCAAATATTGGTTCTTCTGCTGAGCTGAAACATCCCTAGATGGAGACAACAAAGCAAAGAGACCCTCATGGTGACCCACTGGGACACAAGGCTTGATGTAGCTACACAACCCCTCCAGTTCCTTCATTCCTTCACTTCAAAACAGCTCCCCTGACAAGGACCTATCTTTCTTCCCCAAACTTTTTAATGCAAAACCTTGAGTGCACTTTTCAACCAAGATGTCCAAAATGTCTGTGTTTCATTTCTCAATTTCTCAATTTCTCTACTTATTTCTCATTTTCTCTATATTCTCTATAATTTCTCCTTCCTTCATCCTTCTCCTTCCCTCATCGCCCCTACCTTCCCAACCCTTCTCCCTTTCATTTTATTTTTCCATTAGTAGGAAAAACTGAAAGGACATCCACAATGTTCACATCCAGCTCCTGAACCTCAATTCGTTTTCTTTTTCCTTCTCTCTACTTTAAATTGCAATGTTAAATTGCTCTGACTTTCTAAGCAAGTTTTATCTCACAAAATAAATGGTGCTGAGCTTTCCTACAGGCAATCCCTAGCCACACTGGGCATGGCAGGATGTGTTGAACCGCCTTTTTCTTTGCTTCCCAAAGCAAATTCCACTTTCCTCCACACATTAAAGCAGACGGGAAATCATTTGAGCCCTTGGTATAAGTCAAACCTCTCCAGTAAGGTAAATGTTTTTCCTACAAATAATGCCCTGCATGTTTGATCAACTTTGAAACCACAATATCTATAAGCACCTCAAATGTTAAACAAGGCATGAGCCAGATGTATTTACCAGCCAGGAGACTTAAAAGCCATTCTTGACGTCAAGCTGTGAAGATCAAATATTCCAACTTGGTGGCTGCCAATACGGTTCCCAAGCATTGTCCAGATCCAAACCCCATTGTACTTGTTTTTGTTTTTGGCTTTTCCTCAGACCACTGGTGTTCTTAAATAAATAAGTTTCTAGGTCAACTTGCTGATGGATGTTAATATAGCCATGATTTAAATCCAGTGGTGATATCAGCTTCTAATAAGGGATAAATCAATGGCTGTGGTCGCTGTGCAAACATGTAGGGAATAACCTGGATTTCTGAGCGGCTTTTAGGGTGGGATTGGATTTGGGTTTGTACCGATGACTTCTCTGTGCAGGTTACAGAGCAATTGCACAAATCCAGGGCTGGATTCTGAAATTGTGGCTCAGGTTTAGTGGTAGCAGCAACAAAAAATGATGACGCTTGTGGACTAAATGTCCTGAACCAGATCAAGTGTGTTGGATTGTGACTCTCCACCCACTGCCATCAATGAGTACATAAAAATCTGG
Organism: Onychostruthus taczanowskii; assembly: GCF_017590055.1. Lineage (NCBI taxonomy): Eukaryota > Metazoa > Chordata > Aves > Passeriformes > Passeridae > Onychostruthus > Onychostruthus taczanowskii. The sequence continues at coordinate 6,887,124 of NW_024500350.1, forward strand.
CTCTGACATCTCTGGGACAAATTCACCAATTTTCCATGTCCTGATCAACAGTTACAGCCTTCATGGAATTCCAGCTGGGTGTAATTATTGTCCACAGTGTGTGATTGCTGCATCAGACCTCGAGATAATCTGAAATGCCATGAGGTTGTTAAAAGGCAATAAACCTCATTTGCATCTACTCAGCTGTGAGGGGTTTATGGGTGAGGATTTTATGGTGAGGGTCACATGAGGATTTTTCTCTGCTTTTTCTTCAGCTTTGTTCTAGGAACAACCTTTGTCCCACCTGGATGCAGGAGGGACCACATGTCCTGGGAAAACAGGGACACAGGGGGAGTGTTCTTGCACTTGGAATATTTTGTTCCTCAAAGATCTGATGGGATGTTCCAGGCTGTGTCCCCTCCTGCCCCAGCATCCTGGACATGCCCAGCAATGGATGCAACTGGTAAATAATCCCATATGGAATAATTAAAGCATGTTCTAAATGTTCTTTTTAAAACACAGAACAAGGAGAAAGGATGAAAGAATAAAACCTGGCACCCACCATGCTGTTCAGGATGAACAGGGGGAGAATAAAGTACCTGGCTTAGGAAACCCCTGGATGATCCAGACACCACAGGGCTGTGAAGTGTCTGCCTCTCCCCAAATTTAGTCTCTCAGTCTGATGCTGCTCAGCCTTTACACCCCAGTTCAAGTCTGAGCCGGATGCCCCTGATTTAGTGCTGGCTCTTTGTGCAGGAACACCAAATGTGTGGAAGGTCCAGAGGCACAGACTGCAGCATCCTCTCCTCGAGCCCCTGAAATACAAATTAGTCAGTCTGGTATTCGATCACGGGCTGTTCTTACAGCACTTTTTTATTTTGCACTTTGATTTTCCATGGCTGTTGCCAAGACAGAGGCTCTCCAGGACCCCCTCCCAGCCCATCCCATCTTGTCCAATCCCCTGGTTCTTCATCCTTGCTTTTTCCCTTTTTATTTTCCAGATCAGACCTTGGCTCCTTCCACCCCTTCCCCACTGGCTTTTGTGGCCTGTTTGAGAGCTCGTTTGTGTTTCTGATGAGTGCCCACGAAATCTCTCCTCGCTGGCACCGCCACGCCCCAGTGTTCCCAGCACTGACTGGGTTGGTGTTTTTTTAATATTAACTTCTTCTGCCTTCCTCCTGGGTGTTGGACTGCAATGAAAAGGGCAATGAATTAATGAAATATCTATTGCAGCTGACTTTAAATGATCCTAAGAAAAAATAAATTCTGAGTCCTACTTAGTCCTGATTAGCTCAATTACCTGCCAGTACAGGCTGCTTCTTTATATTTCCTAATTCTTTGCCCAAGCTATTATTAAATGTCTGAAGGAATCGCCTTCCTCTGCTTTCCTTGAGGAAATAATTCCAGTGCCTAATAGCTCTCCCTGGCAGGAAAACTTTGCTGAAAATCTTCTTTTTGCACCTCCTCCCTTCACCCGGACAACACTGAGCAATTCCTGTCTGTCCTTGAGGAATATATGTCTTCACATATTCATAGGCAATTATTATTTTTTCCACTTTCACAAGGATTTGGCCACAAAGTGGTTACACTTCAAAGATCCCAGCCTCAGATACTTTGGGAACATTGCCTCATTATCTGCAGCTACCGGCAGAGACATCCAGCTTCTCATCTGAGCTCCAAAAGTTGGCACCAAACCCAGCTAAAGCAGCACTTTGGGCTCTACCCCTGACTTCGGGAGAAGTCTGGGGCTTTGGGAAGTGACACCCAATCATGGCAACATTCCCTCTCCCTTTTTACTGGGTCCTCAGCCACAATCCAGCCAGACAGGACATCCTTGCTTGGAAATAAAATGCAAGGAGCTGCTTTTGCTCCAGGAGACTCGGTGCTCTTCCCAAGGGCTCACCAGGAGCTGTGCTCAGCCCCTGGGGAGCAAGATGGGATCCCTGGGCTTAACAAGGCTTCTTGGTTTGCCTGGATTGCCCCCCCAGCAGCAAAACATGCAGCACATGAAAGGTTTTATTGCCCCAACTTGTTGTTGCAGTGCAAGAACTGCCTCGAGGGTTTTATGACATCTTTTCAAGATGGATGTGTCCAGTGGATTTTGTCATGGAGAGAAACGCTTGGAAGGATGAAATAGAAAATCAGATGGAGGTGAAGTCTGAGGGAGAGCCACAGAGAGTCCTGACACCTCCCCAGGGGCTGGGGAAATCCCTGCCTCAAGGAACTGAACAAAGCAGTCAGCTCTGTTGCATTATTACAGTCATTTCAGCAGTTAATTCCAGGGGTGCCCTGACGCAGCTGGGTTCCCACCCAGGAAGGAGCTCAGGGGTCACAGGAAGCCTGAGAACCTTCAGGCAGCAACTTTAGTCCTAGTTTTGGGGATTTGAGCAGGGCTGAGCGACGTGCCAGTGCATTCCCTCTGTCAGCACTGCACATCTAGATGCAGGGCAGGGTGCAGGGCCTGGCTGCACATCTGGATGCAGGGCAGGATGCAGGGCCTGGCTGCACATCTGGATGCAGGGCAGGATGCAGGACATGGCTGCACATCTGGATGCAGGGCAGCACCACTTCCCGTGCCTGCCCAAGGGCTGTTACATGACTCACATTTTTAATCAGCATCTTCAAAAGCTCTAATCTCAGACAGAGATAAATGTGCTTAATTACTGCTTTGATAGGGCTTATCACACCCCTTGTTTTTGGGATTTTGGGGCTGGCAGGCTCCTGCATCCCTCCAGCTCCTGATGGAGACATCCCCATTTCACACTCTGGATTAAAAAGATTTTGTTGGACAGCCAGAGCTTCGCTGGAGCCCATCAAGCACAGAACTCAGTTATTATTTCATAAAGTGCTCTGTAACTAAACTGATTTACAGCCTTCCTGGGGGCTGAGCATCCCGGCCCGCCAGACTCCAGACTGATGGGAATTTAAAGGGCTTAGCTGAAAACTCCCAGAAAATAAAATGAAACGGCGAGTGATCTGCATGGAAATTATTCCCTGCCACAATGGCATCAGCAGAAATGCCCAGTTTATCTATTTATAGCCTTATCTGTGTCTAAATAGCCATAAATAGCAGTGTAAAACACTGCAGCTCGATGGATGTGTGGGGATGTCTTTTCCAGCCACTGAGATGTTAAATCAATTTTATAACAAGTTGCTTTTCCAGCCACTGAGTGGCTGTAAATGTTAAGTGTTTTTACAGGCGATTTTTTCCCCAGCTGCTAAGCAGCTTTAAATGTTATCAAAAAAAAAAAAAAAAGTTGCTTTTCCAGCTGTTCAACCACTCTAAGCATTTTTAATGGATTTTTTTTTTTTTTTTAACTTGCTAAAACCTATTTATATTTTACTCACAAAGCAAGTGCAGAATTGTCCTGGCTCTGTCTAGGTCTTGTTTTTATTGTATTTTTTTTTTTCTTTTTTGAAACCTGTGAATAAAAATTCTTTCTCTGTCTGAGGAAACTTTTTTTTTTTATTATTATTTTTGAGGAGAGAAGGGGCTTTGCTTTAACGAGTCCAAGATGAACATTATGAGTTCATCTCAGCATTTAGATACCTCAAAAGCACCGTCCTTGTGGTACATTCAATGGAAACACTGTTTTTGTGGTATGTTCAATGGAAATACTGTACTTGTGGTATTTTCAATGGAAAAAAATATTATTGTGGCTTTTCCAATTCAGGAAATGCTGGTCGGTCTTTAAACCAGGGGAAAAAGAGGGAGTGGAGGGTGAGAGAGCTAAATTGAGGTGACAGTGAAATGGAAGAATTATTTTATTGTAACGAGGTGGGGAGAGATATACGAAGAGTTTCGGGCAGGAAAATGGAAAATTCTTGCGGCCCTTGAGGATTCATAACAGTGGGAGAAGGAAAAAGCTCTGGAGTAGTGTTAAGGGAAAGGTGTAAGAAAAAGCTGGGAAGGAAGAAAGGTTTGGTGGAAAAATGGGGCAAAAAGAGAAGGAACAGCACAGAGATGTGTTAGAAAAAGGGGGATAAAGATGAGAAATCTGTTGTTAAATGTAACAATTAAGGAAAGAAACGAGCAATCCCTTTATTTTTGGTCCCAGCGTCAAGGATCCAAAGTATTGCTGCATGTTCAGAGGAATTAAAGGATTTTACTGTTGATTTAATAGCAGTGAAACACCCTGGCCAAACCCATCCTGTGACTGCATCAGGACTTGTTGTGGTCACTCTGGAAGAAGACCTGCAGCACTTTGGATCTTTTATCCAAGATTTATCCAAGGCTTGGAATCAGCCAGGGAAATCTGGGGATGAGATGTCCCTTCCCACTGAGGTTGGAGCCTAGAAATGCCATTTCTGCCTCTAAACCCACCAAGGCTCTGTACAAAACACTCAAATTGCAACAATTAGGAAAAAAATAACAAGGAGAAAATTCAAAATAATTTTGATATCCATCAATTCTATTGGGGAAAAAAAAAAAAAAGTAGGGTTTGGTTTAGGCAGGAAATGGGCAAGAAGTTCTTCCCAGTCTGTCACTCAGAATATTAATGATTTTTAGAGATGTTTAGGAGGTGGGTTTCATTCCCCTGGTTAGATCAGCTCCACAGTTCCTGGATTAAGATGACCTCTGAACCAACAGAGCATTTACAGCAAAACCCACAAAATATCCACATAAACACCATGGTTTTGTTGTATTAAAAGTAAATATCCCATATTTCCATGTGTTGAGCAGTAAGAATTGGTTTTTCTTTTCACTTAAACCCATGAAGTTTCCCTCTGTTCTCCTACCAGGTTGCTCCTATCAGAGCAACTTCTCCAGTCTGCAAAAATTCAGTTTGCAGCAGATTGAAAGTGTGCTTTAACCAAAAATGGGATTCATCCAAATTTGCAATAAAGTTCCTTTGGCCATGTCCTCATCTCTTTGTCTTTGCTTTCGAAGAACTTTGGAGTTTTCAGGTTTTACTGGCCAAATACACAGTGAAAAGGGAATTTTGGAATCACACAGAGAAGTATTTACAGAAAGTGACATTTTGGGTTCCACCAGGAAATATTTGCACCAGATGTGCTCCCAAATGCCTCCAGCCAGGGCTGAAAACCCCACCATGTGACCAGGCAGAGTTTAGCAACTCTGATCAGATTTTGAAGGCTCCTAATGACTCCCCAGAGCAGAGAGATCAGAAATTTGGTGTTTCTGGAACAAATTCATCTGGTCTGATAAAGTCCAAGGCCCCAGGAAATCAGTGGGAAAATTTTTTATCTCTTCAGGAGCTTCAGGTCAACACCATCATGAATGGGCTTCTAAAAAAACCCCAGAATTTGCTTTTACATCATCCATAAGGAGAAGGGAAAAGGAAGCAAGTGGATTAATATCCAAAATATTTTACTCTTTCTGGAGAATCATTACAGTTGTAAATCCTGTTGGATCTTCTTTGTGTTCACTAAAAAAACTGAGTTAACAACTTGCATCACCTCATAGTTCTCCCCAGTGACCATAATTTCATCAGCCTGTTACTAAACCCATGCATATTTAAAACTGGAATTCCCTGCTGAGCATTGGATCATCTGATCTGAGGCACTTGGAATCATTTTGGAGTGACACAGCAAATCCACAGTGGCTGCTCGCTCTGCCTCGTGGGAATTGCTGCTGGTGCTGAGGTTCTTTGAGGACAAGTAGCAGATTTTGGGGTAAAATATCTTTGTGTTTGAGCTGGTTTTTAATCCTTCTTGATTGAAACGCTCCTTGTGCTCTCTCCCAGGCTACCCCATGAAGGATCTCTGAACCCCAAAGTACAGATTGCCCACTGGGCAGCCAAGCAGTTCCGATGCGTGTCTCTTTATTTTCCATTTTCCTGGTTTAGAATTGCTGTTCCTCACTGGGATGGGAGGCCCTGACACCTCCTGCTCTCTTGGATGGCACAGGTTTCTCTCCAGCAGGTTCCAGAGCGGAGCCCATCCCGGTGGTGAATCCATCTTTAGCCACACAAATCCCATGGATACTCTCACTCTCTGGGTGGATGGATTGTGGTCGATGAAATCAAAGGAGGTGTTGGGTACATGGATTTTGGCCTCTTCATTTCACCCCCTTTGCTGGGGCAAGATTGTTTAAGGTTTATTTGTGGTGCTTTGTCCAATCTGATGGCAAACTGCTCCAACAGTGGAGCTTCTCCCACGTCCTTTGGAAGAATTTTCCACAGCCTAATAAGATTTCAGCACTTGGAAGTTTATCCAGCCTAAACTTTCCCCTACTTAACGTTATGCTTTGAGTCCTTATACCGTTTTCACCATCCTAAACAATTCCTCTTCTCCTCCGTGTTTACAATCCACGAGATTTCCCTCTGCCTTCCAAGGAGAAGTTTCCAATTGGTATTTATGAAATGGAAAAATAAATGACAAACAGAAGGTTCAGCAGAGAAGAACCTCCTGCTCTGCAGCAGTCAGATGTTTGTGCAGCCACTCGGTGTCCTTCAAAACAGACCCGATTCCCATAATTTTCTGCTGTCCAACTGTATCCCAAAGGTGTGAGACACATCTTCAGTCCAAACAAACTTTGGGGGCTGCAAACCTTCAACTTCCAGAGACGCGCTGTTTAAAAAATAAGAAGAAAGAATCTTAAGTCAAACAAGCCCTGAATTCTTTCTCTTTTTTTTTACCCTTTTGCTGTTGTTGTTTTTGACTGAGTTTGCAGGGTCAAGGGTTGTCTGTGTGGAGTGCTGGGGCCTGGGCATCCCGTCCTCAGAAAGAGTTAAACCTCCCAGGATGCAGGAGCTTTGTTGTGTCTGATGAAGGCAGACTTTCATTAGGCCTTTTACCACCAGCTCTTGGAACCCTTCCACTTCATGCAAGTCAAAAAACCACAAATATTCCTCTCCTTATATCAGTACCAGAAGCTGGGAGCATGGAATTCTTCAGAATGCTTTGAACCCCGTAATTGTCTCTTGTAATAATACATTTTTTACATTTGAGCTCGGGAGTTATCAAGGAGAAAGGACGTAGCAAGTTGGTTAAAATGAAGAATTAAATTATGGTCATGGAAACAAGGAAACAAAAAAAAAAAAAGAAAACAAGAGGTACTTTCCACTGTTTTCAAAAGAAAGTGATTTGGGAAAGGATGAATCAGAATGGAGCTCTGAATGGTTTTGTGTTCCATGGACAGAGAGATGGACAGAGGGAAGCTCAGGGTGGGATGGACCTGAGGGAAAGCTCTGCCTTGTCCTGGGATCCTCTGGTGCTACAACACTTCCTGTGGAACAGAAAATGAGTGTTTGGAGTGTTGGGTTATTGAGGGTAGGGTTTCTATTCTGTGTCAGAGAACACGGGAATGTTTCCCCAACCACGGAGCTGTTCTGCTCCTCATCCCATCACCACCATCAATGCAGCTCCAATCCTTGGCCACATTCCCTGCTGGCCTGGCCCTTCCCAGCCCTGCCTGACCTCAAGCTCCCTTCCACTGAAATCACTTTGTGCCTTATCTTCCCCCTTTTTTTTTTTTTTTTCCCCTGTAGAGTTCTTAGATCTACATTTGTATCCAGCAACACTTTAACAGGAAAATATCCAGTTTTATTTCCTTTGGAGATTTTAGGTGTGATCCCTGTGTTCTGAATAACTCCTTAGCATTTGGTTTTTTTTCCTTCTGGGGCATCTTCCTCCTCTGGATTCTACCTGAGATGTGACATCATTTAATCACAAAGATCTTCCTAAACCACACTGCAGAATTCCTCTGGAGGTATACATATAAATATATATATATATATATATAATATATATATATATATATATATATAATATACTCTACAAACTGGGAAAGATTTTGACCATGGGAATTCTAATCCCAAAACATGCTGCCCTCCTGAGAAAGTCCAGAATGAAGAAGCCAGAGAAAAAAAAAATCAGTGGTGCAAAGAGGTTAAAAAAACCCAAACCCCAACAGAAACCCGTTTTTCAGAAGCTGGTTCAAGTCATTGTTAGTACCCTGTCATTTGTTTGTATCCCAAATCCACAAAAGACATCAGAAAATGAAAAACAAAACCAAAAATGAAACCTAGCAATGTTATAAAAGAGTTTACAGCACAATAATTTTGTACTAAATTAAAGGGGTATTTACATCTGGAAAAAAGTAGATGGAAACAGAGTATCCTTTTTTTTTTTTTTTCTAGATTGATTGGATGATGATTTCTGAGTTCAGTTTATCAAAATAAAAGAAGCTCTGATCCCTTTGGCTGTGAAATGAGCAGGAACAGGGGGTGCAGTTCAACAGAGGAGACCAAAAGGGCTTTGTCCCTTTGGTGCTGCACAAACACCCCCAGTCCTGAATTCTGTGCAGATCCAGAGCAGGAAAACTCAGGCTTTTCTTGGATTTCATGGCCATGTGACCCCAAATTATCTTTTAAGAGGGAATAAGGGTCTGACCCCAGCAAGCCTTTTCACAATTCTGCTCACTTCATATCATGAAATTCACTATAATTTCACAATAAATCAGTGAGGGAGAGGGAGAGAGACCTGGATTGAGGAGAAGTTAAGGACAAACAAGGAAGAAAAGTAAGGATATATCATGATTAGGAAGGTCTTTTCATCATTTTTATGTTATTTATAATTTTAGGAATTTTATTATATAACCTGGAAATTATTCCTGGTTTAACTCCATTAAAATTCACTTTAAACTGCCAGAGGGCAGGGATGGATGGGATATTGGGAAGGAATTGTTCCCTGTGAGGGTGGGGTGGCCCTGGAAAAGAATTCCCAGAGCAGCTGAGGAATCCCTGGATCCCCGGAAGTGTCCAAGGGCAGGCTGGACACGGGCTGGGAGCAGCCTGGGCTACTGGAAGGTGGAACTGGATGATCTTTAAGGTCCCTTCCAGTGCAAAATCATTCAGGCATTCTGTGACTAAAACTTGGTGAGAACTTTGCCCCTTGTTCCACCCTCAATATCCCCGTGGGAGAAGCATCCCTTGTTTGCTTGGGAAAATCCCAGCAGAGCCTTGCTGCTGTCCTTTGGGATGTGCCCAGGGACCCAGGGCTCAGCAGCTCCTCCTGCCACCCCATGGCAGAGGATCAGAGAGGACAAAGCCCTTTGATGGAAGGGTCAGTCCCTGCTCCTTCTCACTCCAGATTAGCCAGCAACAAAAGCCTTTGTTCCAGGGTGCCTCTGCTATCGAGAGCAGGGCCAGATAAGGGGGGAAAAGCCACTTTTGTGGCTGTTTTATGTCAAAACTGCCTGGTTTGGCTTCTCAGGCTGGCTGGGCAATAACTCACTGCCAGCCCTTATCACCCCTAATCAGCCTCGGATGGATCCACAGTGCAAAGGAGCAGGAACAAAGCATGCCAGATTTTGGGATGAAAAAAGAGCCTTGTCCCTCGGAAACCCATGGAAAACAAACCCAAACTGATGTCTCAGGTTTAGCTTTTATATTTTCAGATTCTGTGCTGCTTTAATGTGTGGGTCTGCGTTCACATTATGGGATGGTGAGCTCTGCACAGAGCAGGGAGACAAAACAATTCCTGCTCCAGCTGGGCACCAAGGACAAATGATCCAAATCTCAGCCCCAAGAGCACAAACAACGTGGGCTGGAGAGAGAAAAACAAGCAGGATGGGACTGGATGGGCTAAAGCTGGAACTGGACAATGAACTGCAATGTGCACATGGAGCAGAGCTGATCCCAGGGAGAGACCCCGTGAGCGCTCGTGCATTTTGGGACCATTTGGGTTCATCTTGGGTGCAGCCCTGGCTGGGCTCTTGTGCTGCCCAAGGTGGATCCATGGAGGAGATCCTTTGAATCAATCCCTGCTTTATTCTGTAGCTCTGTCCAGCCTCTGTTCCAGCTCAGCCTTTGCAAGGCATCAAAACCAGTCCCCAGAGCCAGGAGTAGATAAAAAACTCCTGGAGATGATCTCACATCCCCCACAATGAGCTGGGCTCCAGCTGATGCTCCTGGTGGGGTCACCCAGGGTGGAGCAGGGACAGGGGGACACAGATCCATCCCTCCTGCCATCCAAGGGCACTGCACATTTCCCTCCCTTCCAACAATTTATCTTCCTTAACCCCCCCCCCCCCCCCCCCCTTCCCCACCCCCCCCCCCCAAGTTAAATCACAAAAATAAAGGAACACCAGGACCATTCCCAGCCATATTTCTCCAAGGATCTTCTCCCTGTGGGAGCCTCTAGAGCTGGTTCCTGTTCCTACATGACTTCCTTGACCATGGATAGTGGAAGTTTTCCGTGCTCTACGGTATCAACAATGGGCTTGGGAACTCATAGAACCTTTCATTTCCTCCCTTTTATTTGGAAAGGACTTTCCTTTAAGAATCCTGCTATTTAATAGATGGGTTGTGATGTCAAACTCTTTAATAAGAGCTCTGCTTTTTCCTCTGCAGTTTTGTTTTTATTCTAAACAAGATTCTTATTTTTTTTCCTAAACAGATACAATTTTAAGGAGAATGAAAAAAATAAAAAAAAGCCAAACATGACCAGAAAAGACCTTATTTGTTATGGAAAAATTATAACAAAGATTTTCTGTGGTTTATTTTTCTCTTTGCTCTTCCTGTTTTTGGTAATAAAGGAATTTTTATTGTTCTTTGGTGGTAATCCTAGCTTTATGTTGAAAATCAGAAAGGACTTTTTTCCTTTCTTTTTATTTTTTTAAATTTTTTTTCCTTCACTGTTTTGGGTTTGGTTCTCTGGTTTGTAGCCTGGATGGAACTAAACCAAACATTGAAAAATGCTGCCACACACGGTCAGGAATGGCTCAACTCCTGAGCTGAGGATGATGCTTCCCAAATCTCAGGGGGATGTTCCTCATCCCCTATCAGTCACCTCCAGTTACTGACAGGGGATGAGGAGCATCTGCACATATTCCAGGATAAAAGGAATATTCTGACCTGGGTTATGCAGCTGTAATTTCAGGATAAATCCCCGATTTGGAAGATTGAGGCCAGGGTTGTCCCCAGTGAGACCATGAGTGAAGCACCCACTTCTACCTGGGAGGTGCCATCCAAGGATGGCTGAAAAATCTTTAGTGAAGATTTATTTTGGGGGATTAAGCTGGATTAATTTTTCTTTTCTTTTCCCCTTTTATTCTTCCCTCCTAGTGATGGAAAGTAACAAATTATTGGAATTTTTAGTTCTGCAAAACTGGAAAATTAAATTTGATTTTTAGTATGAAAAGTACCAGCAGCTGAAATGTTATAATTTCAAAATTAATTTAACTGATACTCTTCCTAAGCACAATCATGTGGTGATCATGATAACCTTTATCTTCCTTCTCCCACAGAGGTTGCTCTGCCAATATTTATGCAAAATAACACTAAACTTGGATTATTAAAAAAAATTAAATTCCCATCCTTATTTAATAAAAATATGACACAAACCAACAGCGAAACAAAGAGAAGCAAAGCAAGAAAAATGATAAAATTGTTAAAATGACAAAATTCTACTGTGGAGAGTTGGATGTGCCTGTGCTGGCTTGCTCCAGGCCAGGGGTGTCCCCAAGAGCCCTTCCCACATGGCATCCTGAGGTTTCCCTGCTCAGCCCTTCCTGGGTATGATGGATCAGAGCTCCTGAAGTGCTTTTCCACTGCCTTTCCCCTTCCATGACAATGCCCAGAGGAAACAATTACAAATAACATCTCTTTTATTACAACCGAGTCCACGGCTCTTTGACACGATGGCTCTGGCAAGACTTGGAGAGACATCAGACCAAAACATCCTTAATTATCAGGTTTGGAGGTTAGTTCATTTGGAACCACGCTCTTCTGCCAGCACGGGAACTTTTGTGCCGCGAGCGTTTGCCGACGTTCCAGGCAGCGAGCGGAACAGCGCTGTGGTCCCGCAGGGCTTCTGGAAGTTATCAATTGTCGCTATAGGACACGAAATAAAACGACACACACACACTGGAACCTCCAAGGTAAAAAGAAGGGAAGTTTATTTTCTGACTCCAACATTTATAGATTTTCAAAAGTGGCAGTGGATTGGAGGATGAAAGTGCCACCTCTTCAATGACACTGGACAAGACGAAAGTCCATCAAATTTCTCCTCCTCCAGAGAAGAATGTAAAACAATAATTATTTACATAAAACTGCATGAGAAAGTTCGTTACAAGAATGTAAACTTCAGAAGGCTTAGAAGAACTTAGAAGAACAGGGTGACAATCAATATCCCGTTTGCCACTGCAGCCTTCTCACTCCCCCTGCAAATGAGCTGTGCAAACACAGCCTTTGTGGTGGGGGAATGGCCAAGCCCAAAGCACAAAGCTCTGCTCCTGCTCTGCTGCTGCCCCTTCCCCAGGAGCCCTCGGAAATCACGGAGCCTTTGCTGCCCCTTGCAAGCAGCACCAGCCCCAGGAGTGGTGCAAATAATGTTTCCAGTCAAGACTGAGAGTATTTTTCTTGGAGCATTTGTAACCTTTGGGATCTTTTCATGTTCTTTAGCCATTGTGTTTGCTTCTTCCTTGTTTTCTTCCAGGGAAAGCCGAAAGCGACTTAAAATTAAAATCTTTTTTTAACAGCTTTCTCCTGTTCCCTTGGCAAAACAAATTTTTGAGCAGTTGGAACGATACAGAGCCGTTTACTCCCTCCTCAAATAGTTTTCCCCTTCTTCCAAGAAATCCTGCTCGTTTTGGATCTGATCTCTTGCTTGTGTAAGGAGGGGACACCTCCAGGTCTGGAGAGATCTGCACCAGCTGAAAGTTGTCATTGTGAAGAGAGGGGACAGAGTTATCTAGGCCAGGTCGGATTCTCTCAGTGCTACATGTTTGTTTTCCAGTGTTTCAGGACCCACTGGTGATTGAGGGTGGTGGAACTGAGAGCAGGAGTAAAATTGATTTATGCCAGGCCAGGTTCTCTGAGTGCTGTTTGTTTGTTTCCATTGTTGCCCACTGGTGATTGAGGGTGGTGGGACTGGGAGCAGCATCTGGTGGGAGAAGGGAAGGTGCTGATGCCCAGTCAGGCTGGAACGGGAGGCAGCCTGGAACAACAAATCTGTAAAATCTGGCAAGATTTGGGATTTAGGAATCTATCTTTGCCCATCCTGGGACAGAACAAGACTGTGACACTCCCAGCAGGGCTCTGCTGTCACCGCAGCTCCCTGTGGAATCCGCTGGTCACCTGCAGGTGCTGGAGGTTTTCCTGTTCCAACCTTGGACTTGTGACCCACCTCAACCTCAGCTCCAAGGAGACCCTGTCCTCTGCAGAAGCACCTGAGATGACCCAAAATCTACATTCCTGCAGTGTGATACCCTTGCTAATTCTCCTCAATGAGTGTGTTTTCTCCTGGGACAGACACATAAATCACACCACATGAAACCCAAGCGAGCCCATGACAAATTTGGTATTTTTAAAGGTTAGTTGTTGTTCTTTTTAATCAAAGAAAAGCAAGGGGATGGGGTTGGACATTTATGATGTGCAAAAGAGGTTGTAACCACAGAAAAATCTGCCTCCAAAAGCCAAATATTATTCATTTTGGTGGAATGCACTGTTAAAATAGCTCAGCCTTTAAGGAAGAGGCAGGCTTATGTAAATCAGTGAGTTTACTTTCTTTTGAACACAAAACCTTACAAAAATCCCGTCTGTGTGTGCATGGGTGTCTCCCTATAGGCTTATAAATGTCACTTGATCAGCTGTGCCCCTCAGGAGATTTCGAGAACACATTTTAGGGGAGATAAGCACAGAGGAAGGCAATGTTTTGATCCACGGGGGCCATTGAGCAGCATCAACAAATCCTAGTGCTTTACCAGGAGTCAACAATTCACTCATGCTCCGTCCTGGTCCACCAGTGACTTCCTTTCAGAAGAGCATAATCAGGCTGAAAATTCATCCTCAACCCTCTGCCAGAGCTAGGAAACACCTGCCAGGAGCACTCCATCAAAAAATATAAAGTCTATCCAAGAGGATGATTAAAATATTGCCACATCTTCAAATTTAAACAGAATTTCTTTAATCAACAACACACTCTGGAAGTTTCCTGTGAAGTCCAACAGGCAGGACGTGAGGAGCTCCATTCTTTTTGTACCCAGATTTTCAGCTTTTTAGGGATCCTTCATGGGATTAAAGACAGGTCTACATGGATTCACCTTTCTGGATTTCTCTCCCATTGTTTCCACCTGCATTTTGCATGAACAGACAGGACCTTCTCTCATTTCATGGAACCCCAAAATTAATTCTGACATTTATTCAGGTGGATGCTGCTCTTTCCTTCCTTACTGCTGCCGTTTTCCCTCCCCAGACCCAGGATCATCCAAATTCAATGCCCCATCCTTTCCACCAAGCTGTTCAATAAAAGATTGAGGTTGGTGTTGTTTTACCTGGAACCAATTGTGATTTTCCATATTTAATATGGAAAATCACAACAGAAGATATTAAATATCATCTATTTAATAAATGCTATTCAGTAACTTTTAATAACTTTCATTTAATAATGCTGTTTAATAACTTCTATTTAATAGCTAGTAAGGGAACCAGGAAGGGTGTGAATGTGTCTTGGGGCTTTAATTTTTTGCCCATAAACCCTACTTTTAGGGTAGGGTTTAGGTTTTAGGCTTTAATTATTGTCCATAAACCCTACTGTGTTTGTGGCTCTCAGGGCTCTAAACCACACAGATTGTGTTTCCAAACACTGTGGGATCTTCCCTTTTTCCTTTCAGTTCTCCATGCTGTTGGAAAATAGGGATTGTTCCTTAAAAAAGAGTCCTGGAGGCCAGCCCAGACACGTGAGGGAGAAGACAAGAAGCAAAGGTCAGCATTGATTTACCAAGTGCAGAGTGGGATGGACAACCTGCTGCTTTCTGTGATTAGATGGCTCTGCAGAAAAGGGCAGAGAGAAAAATTATTGAATCCTCCTCCTTGTCTATGTGTGGAAACGTGGAATGCTGCTGAAAACCCATTTTCCTGCTGAAAACCCATTTTCCTGCTGAACCAAGTTCTTAGGGAAATAGATAACTTCAGATTTCTTTCTCAGCTTGAATCCCACAAAGCACTTCAGGTGTCTGGGCATGCTGCTCCACGGGGGATCTTCCTGGTCTTTCCTTGACCCAAATTTGCTTGTTCTTCCCTATTTTCCAGAAAAAGTCTCATTTTCATAAAACCTTGGGATGCTTTGGATGGGAAGGGACCTAAAATATCACCTGATTCCAACCTCTGCCATGGCAGGGGCACCTTCCACTACCCCAGGGTGCTCCAAGCCCTGTCCAACCTGGCCTTGCACACTTCCAGAGATGTTTTGTTTTCCAGCACAGTTCCTGCACAGATGGAGGATCCCCCATTCCCATAATTAATGTCACTTTGATGAGCTCTCCTGGATAAGGATGCCCTCAGGAATGACTTTGCTGCTGTTCCACCCTGCGGCCAGGAAACTGCACTTGGAAAAGTCAGCAAGAGCAGATCAAACATTCTGTCAACAGGCAGATCAAACATTCCTGTTTCTATTTTTCCTCCTTTGATTTTCATCTCGTGTAGCTGGAGGGGGGAAGCCTGAAAATGTGATCATTTAGCTGAGTGTGTAATTTGAAAGAGTTTAGAAACATTTAAAATAGAGGACAAACTACTCAGGGTGATTTTTGTGTACTTCATGTTGTGAATTTTCATACTTCAGCTTCTCTTCTCCCACCACTTTCTGTCCCCATCAATTGGATTTATTTTTTTTTTAAATCCTGCTTCATTTTTGCTGGGAGTAGATGAAAAGCTGTGGCTGCTTTTCTTGGCCTCAGGAAAAGTTCTGTGTGTGCAGTAAAACTATTCCCTGCTATTATCACCCCAGGAGTCAGACACATAAAACCCATTTTATCCATGGGATAAAGGAGAATCGGAAATGCTTCTGACTCAGGATAATCGGTGAAAAATGCTAAATTCAATAGGTGATCCTCACTGGTGGAAGTGGAAGTAGAGTGGGCCTGTGCTGATTTGTATCCCTTCAGGTTTTCACCCACAGCAAGGAGGAAGGAAGGAAGGAAGGAAGGAAGGAAGGAAGGAAGGAAGGAAGGAAGGAAGGAAGGAAGGAAGGAAGGAAGGAAGGAAGGAAGGAAGGGAGAAAAAGAAAGGAAGAAAAAGAAAGCAAGAAAGAAAGAAAGAAAAAGAAAGAAGAAGGAAGGAAGGAAGGAAGGAAGGAAGGGAGAAAAAGAAAGGAAGAAAAAGAAAGCAAGAAAGAAAGAAAGAAAAAGAAAGAAAGAAAAAGAAAGAAAGGCCTTTCTGACTGGTTTGAAAGACAAAGTGTGTAAAGATCGAAAGGTTAGAGTTTGAAAGATGACAGAAAGGAAAAATGGGAGAGAAATCATTCAGCACAGGTGAGCCAGGAGATTAATTTTATTATTAACCTCATGATTACATTGCCCTGAAGTACAGAGTCAAACAAAGTTTTCAAGGAGTTTTTCAAGATCAAAAAAATGGTAAAAGTGATAGTAATTAAGATGTTACATTTAAGATGAGCAAAACGCTCACTGAAAGGGGACTTCTGAAAAAGTCACAGAGAAGTCCTGGAGAAAACAAGACTCATCCTGTTGCACAGAGGTTGGCAGAAATAGAGCACTCATTAGTGACAATAAGCCATTAATTTGCTTGATTGACAGGTTATTTAGGTGGCAGAATGGAGTTATGTTTCATTTTTTTGGTGGGATCTCTAGGACATTTACTCCATGACTGAGCCGTCAGTGCTGTGTGCTCATGCTGATGCCTTGCAAAGGCTGAGCTGGAGCAGAGGCTGGACAGAGCTAAGAATAAAGCAGGGATTTATTCAAAGGATCTCCTCCATGGATCCACCTTGGGCAGCACAAGAGCCCAGCCAGGGCTGCACCCAAGATGAACCCAAATGGTCCCAAAATGCACGAGCGCTCACGGGGTCTCTCCCTGGGATCAGCTCTGCTCCATGTGCAGATTGCAGTTCATTGTCCAGTTCCAGCTTTAGCCCATCCAGTCCCATCCTGCTTGTTTTTCTCTCTCCAGCCCACGTTGTTTGTGCTCTTGGGCTGAGATTTGGATCATTTGTCCTTGGTGCCCAGCTGGAGCAGAAATTGTTTTGTCTCCCTGCTCTGTGCAGAGAGCTCACCATCCCCTGATGTGAACCCAGACCCACACACTAAAGCAGCACAGAATGTGAAAATAGAAAAGCTCAAACCTGAAGGCATCAGTTCAGTCTGAAAAAGAGAAGCTTTGGGGTGACCTCACTGTGGCCCTGCAGTGCCTGAAGAGTGCACAAAAGATGGAAAGAGACCATTTACAAGACCATGTGATGACAGGACAAGGGGGAATGGCTTCACGCTGACAGAGGGTCGGTTCAGATTAAATATTAGGAAGAAATTCCTCCCTGTGAGGGGGGGCAAGCTGTGGCACAGGGTGGCCTGAGCAGCTCTGGCTGCCCCTGGATCCCTGGCAGTGCCCAAGGCCAGGCTGGACATGGTTTGGAGCAGCCTGGGACAGTGGAAGGTGTCCCTGCCCATAGTAGGGGGTGGCACTGGATGGGCTTTGAGGTCCCTCCAACCCAAACCATTCCACAACTCTATAATACTATAATTCCACAATTTGATTCCTTTCTTCATTGTACTGCCATATTTTCTAAGTCACCTGTAAATTAATATCAAAATAATTAATAAATATATCCTGCTCTTTGAAAAAACGTCATCACTGGGACCAGATAAAAGAATGGAAATAATCAATAATTGCCCCGGTATGAACAGTGGTTTCATTTACTTCATTTGAAGTATATTTACTGGGCACTCTGGCACAGGGGAGCTTAAAGATAGGAATTTTTTTTTTCCCTAGAAAAACTGGTTTAAACATTGGTAGGTTTGGGGTAATTTTTTTTACCCTTCTGTTCCTTTCACTGCCATGTATTTCTCGAAGAAGAAATTTTATCCCTGCATTCCATATTAAGAAGAAGAGGAAAAAAAATCAATCTGTGGGTTCTCTTTTGTAGAAAGTTCTTGTTTCCAACACGACTTTTCGGTGGAATTTGTTTGGGAAAAATGCAGAGTGCACCAAAATGAGGTAATGACAGGGTTGATATTTATCAAAGCTCTTTTCCCCCTGTCATCAAACTGCATCAGGCTGTCAGCAAATGTCCTGGAGAAGAGGAGCTGCTCAAGCCAAATGGGAACACAACTGATCCCTTGGGAAGGTTCCCCTCTGCAGGACTCAGCCCAGGAATCTGAGACTTCTCCAGGATCTGGGACTTTCTGCTTCCAGAATATTTTCAGGTGAGGTCAGTGAGTATGTTCATTGATGCCTCAGGTTTTAACTTTTATATTTTTCAGATTCTGCTTTAGCGGAGTTCCACACCCCAAATCAACTTGGTGACCCTTCTCTGGACTCTCTCCAGCAGATCAAAGCTGATCATTAAAATTTTCCACCAAAACACCAAGCCTGAAGTTTAAATCTGCACACATAGAATCACAGAATGGCAGAATTGGTTGGAAGTGACCTTAAAACTTACTCCAATCCCTGACATGGGCAGGGACACCTTCCATCAGTTGCTGATATCAAATCCATATCAAACCATTTTTCATCTTGAGTTCACCCCAGGCCCCAGAAATGCCTGCAGACAAAGTTCATAGCTTTGCAGTAACTCTCAGGCTCATGTCAGTAGATTTTGTGGTGGCACCCGAGAATGACTCAGCCACCCCCACATATCAAAGTCAGTTTTTTGGTCGATGTGTTCTGGTCCCTCCCCTGATGAACTGTTCACCCCCAGCCCCAGCCAACCACAACAACATGAGGTTTGATGGAAACACTCACAAATCCCAGCCCCAGACCAGCACTGCTGTGGAGGGTAAGAGATACAGGCCCCTTGGTAAGAAAATGAAGGCTTTGTCATTTCTTGGTCTAGGGTTGCAGAGGATCTGCATCCAGTTGGAAACTGTTCCGTGGAATCGTTAGAAAATACCAACTTTCCATGTGGCAATTTCCTGAGAGAAGTGTGGCTGAAATGTGTCTGAAGTTCAAGAGAACAAACACAAGTAGCAAAATAAAGGCACCCACTCAAAAACTAGCCAAATGCAGGGCAGCCAAAAATGCCATATTTAGATTTTTTCCATGATCTACCTGATTCCCATCAGGGTACTGGGCATTCACTGGGCTCAGGATCCTTTTGGAGCTCACACATGGTGGATAATTCCTCCTTGGCTCACTCCTTTCCACACAGATGTCATGGAATAAAAATCATCACTAAGTTCCCCCTGTCACAGAGGAGCAACAAAGTTCCAGAGCCCTGGAATGTTCATTTGGAATGTTCATTTGAAATGCTATGGCTCTGCCATCCTGGTGGCTCCTGTGTCCTTCTGCCAGCTGAAATCAAATGGCCTGGTGTATTGAAAAGTCATTTAATAATCATCACTTACGGGCTGCCCAATTCTTCCAATTGCTTTAAATTTACAGTTCCTCCTTCTTTTTCCTCTTTGTTATTTCAAACTGATTTTGTTGGCATTTGCTGAGCCTGGAGTTCTGCACCAAGGTGTCCACAAGACACCTGGAGCAGTAACACTCCTCTTTTCACCTCTGCAGTTAAAATTAGGGGTTTAGATGCTGCTTCAGTCCTCCCAGAAAATGGCAAATCCTTGGAAACAGATGTGTGCAGAAAGGCAACAGGCAAGGGAGCCCCTGGGTATCCTGGACAGTTTCACTGACATGAATTACAGGAATTTTTGATATGGTGTCAGAAATAAAACAGCTTTCTCTGTTTTAATTCTTTGTTTGGGCTTAAGAGTGACTCCAGGAATGGCAACAAGGAAAATCCCACTCCCCAGTGGAATGGAAATCCATGGCTGTGGGCAGGGGTGTTCCCCCACAAAAATCAGGGTTTGTGGGGTTGTGATCAAAGCTCTGGGGCTGCAGCCACTACACAGCTCCAGGCTCCCTGTCTGGAGCTGGGATTGGCCACACAGGGGAAAAGGACAGTGTGGGGACTGCCCCAGATGTCTTCAAACATGGGAATCACATGGAGAAATCACCTCTGTTCCAATCCCGAATCCCTTTGGCACAGGACCTCCAGAAGCTTAGCCATGTCCATGTAACAGGGAGAAGAACTGGAACGTGTTTCATTCACTATTTAAAGGAAAAAGGACTTTTGTCTAGACCTGCTTTTGTCTAAACAACTTCTGGTGAGCACTCAGGTTTTCAACTTTTCCCTTGTTGATGTAAAAACAAGTGTCTGCCTCCCTGAAAAATTGGGAATTTTTACTGCAGACTTTGGGCAAAAAGCAAAACTATTTTGGCTCCAAACCAAAAACTTTAAGCTTAAAATGGCAAACCTCTCATTTTCAGCCAAACAATGAAAACGTTGGTTTTGGCTGGACATTTTTGGTTTTCCAACCGAAGTGATCTTTTTCTCGGTCAAAAATTTTCCATGAGGTGAGGAATAAACATTACGGGTAAAAAGCCTCGTGGAGCTGGAAGGAAGGAGGGAAGAGAGGGAGATAAGGAATAAAAACAGTTTATCACAACCATCATGAGGCTCCTGTTACCAAGGTCTGTGACGAGGCACAGCACCAATCCAGTAAAGAATCCCTGAAACCTATAGCCTGGGATATTTATAGCAGGATTCACGGTCACTGGATGTTCTCTAAACAAATTTATAGAAGTGTTTTTCTCCTGGTCGTTTCCTTTTTTAGACTATTATCACCAGGAGAAGCACTCCAGGCCTCTCCTACCTGGACAGAGTTTTCACTGCTGTCCTGATGATCTCAGCGCCTGCACAGACAATAAAAAGCCCCAGGCGCTTGTGGGTGACTTTATTAATTCACAAAAATTCCGAGCCCTGTGCAGGCATCTGGCAGGCAGAGAAGATGCCCTGCTGCCTCTTTCCCAACAGCCTGGAGGGAGAAGGGAATGTGTTTGGAGGTGGAAAAGCCATTCCAGACTGGGGCATGAGCCACCCAGGAGCAGGATGTCCCACAGGTCCCTCCAGCTCCAGGTGGGCTCCCTGGTGTGGGTATTCCTGCAGCTGAAATCCCACCCACATCTCTTGTTGCGACCTGATATGTCTCAGAATGGGCTAGAATCAGGAATCTCTGCAAATGGAAGAAGATGGGAAAAGGTGGGAGGATGTGGAGGTCAGCAGAGGGAGGAAGGGAGAGGTGAGGCCAAGGGGGGCCTGCAGTGAAGCTGGTACTGCTGGTCCACAGCTGCTTTACTGAGGTGATTTTTGATTTTCTGGCTAATATTTGGCTCTAAAGGGCCAAGGAGGCAGCTGGGCAGTGGTAAGGGAAGCACTGTCCCATGTCACCAGTGCATGTCCTAGTGTTTTGCTTCTCCCCTCCCAGACCTCCAGGAAATGCTCCATCATTCCTGGAGGCGCTGCTGCTTCCACCACACAAGGAACCCTGGTGACTTGGGAGGACAAAGATGGACTCAGCTGTCAAGAGCTGATGCTCTCCCCTCCCCATTTTCATGCAGAATCCACGGGCAGAGGCAATTTTTTAACCACTGTTCTAATGTTTCCCAACATAAAGTGGCTTTCGGGACGTGACGCAAACCAGCGGTTTAAAGCCATAGATATTTCTAGTTAATCTAAAAGATTAAGCACCTCACAGTCACTGGAAAGTGCTCCTTGCAACCTCAGTATTATGGCCTTGGATAAATCTGGTTTTATAATCCTGCTTAGTCTACACTGATCTGGATAAAAAGAGCCCCACCATGGAGAACGAGGCTCAGAAAAGCAGTATTTAGGCAAGGGGAGGGAAAACAGGAGCATGTATTTTCTGCAGGGACAGGAAGGTGGCCCAGGCTGTCAAATCGTGTTAGGGACACACCATAATCCCCAGTTACCCTTCCCAATGACACTTCCCAGAGTCACCTTCCTAGAAAGTCCCTGCAGAGAGAAAGGAGGGATGAGATGGGGGAGGAAGGCTGAGGGTGAGGAGCAAGGAGGTGCTGGAGGTGCTCACAGACCTCCTCAGGGATGTGGGCAGGTGTCCCTGGCATCCCACATGGGTCTGGAATGTGCAGGAGGGCTGCTGAGCTCAAGGGCAGCCAAGGCAGCAGTTCTGGGGGGAAAAATAGCTGGTCCTTATCTCCCTCCTCACCTTGGGGAAGGAGGCGAGAGCAGAGGTGAAGAAACACACAAACCAGAGGATTACCAGGAATCCCAGTTTGCCTTCCAGCACTGCAATGTTTCCTTCCAGCAGAAGTTTATGTGGCAGCTCTCTGAGGAAAGGCTGAAGTGCTGTCTGCATTCTCCACTAAGAACCTCCCAGTCCTAAAACATTTTCATTTGATTTAAGCGAGGTTTTTATATTCAGCTCAAGTTTAAAAGTGCATGAGCTCATTCATTACATCATCAGTTTATCTACGGGGTTATTAAAGTGCTGATCAAATGACAAGAACTGGAAACATTTGTCACAACCGAGGATCTCAGGAAATACTTTTTTTAGCACTTACACAGCCTGTATGAATAGCTGTGAATAGTGTGAAATAAATTAGTATTAAATGTATCTCTAAATCCAGTGTTTCCTGTATTTCTGAAGGAAAATGACTCTAGCCTGGATTTCTGATGTGCAGTTAAAACATAAGTTACTGAATTAATACCCAAATTGCTGGGCAGAATTCCCTTGTCTGTGTTTTGCAGCTCATCAGATCCGTGGGTCACAATGGCTTTATATTCTGAAAAAGCTGTGAACAAACGAGCTGGGCACTGCATCTGCAGCTGCAAACAAACATTTCACAGCTATCCCACAGAGAAAAATCGGTTTGAATTGCAGATCCTCCTGCTCCGTAGCCTTTGTCTCCTTCGAATCCACACAGGATTTTTGGCAGTGAAGTCAGAGCCTGGAAGTGTTGAATGCACCAAACTTAGCTCCTACTCACCCAAAGTGATAATATTAAAATAATAAGCCTGCCACAAACTTTATGGCAGCAGAATTCAGTGAGAAGAAAAGGCAGCTTTCAGAAAACAAAGCAACCCGTGAAATTCATTACTATGAGGCACAAATTACTACTGCTATTATTATCATCCAGTGCCTTTAAGCTGCTGGGATGAATAAGGACTCTTCTGCCTTGTACAAATAAAAGGATAAGAGATCATTGTCATCACAGATTTAGTGGATTAAGAAAATGATATGTACATAATGAGTCTCTGGAAATAGAATATTGGCATGATTTTTTTAAGCTTGCTGGAACTCCTCATGTCACACATGGCTTGAA
This sequence comes from Onychostruthus taczanowskii, assembly GCF_017590055.1. NCBI lineage: Eukaryota > Metazoa > Chordata > Aves > Passeriformes > Passeridae > Onychostruthus > Onychostruthus taczanowskii. The sequence goes on from NW_024500350.1 coordinate 6,910,163, forward strand.
CTGACCACTGATTAACTTAGACTTGAACAAACAAAAAAAAAAATCACACTTATGTAGCTTAAATCTCCCTTCCACGGCTGTTTTTAAGGATCTGGTGGGGTTTGCCTGGAGAAACAGGAATTGTTCTGGAGGAGCAGAATTCCCTGCTGAGCCTGGGGCCACAGTGGGATGTGCACTGGGGCACTCCAGAAGGTGAGAGGGGAGCAGAGGTTCCCAGACTGGTGGGATGAGATGTCTGCTGGAAAGGAGCACTGGAGCAGCTTCCAGCTTTTCTGGGAGCACTTTCTCTCATGAACAAGTGTCAGTTACAAGTATAAGATCACCCTGTTGTTTTGACAGAGATGAGATTTAAACAAACAAACCACTATTTTTACCAGTGGAGATTTTGGCTCCCTCTCCCAAAGGAAGAGGCCATTTTTTCCATTTGTGCCTGGCAGAAAACCCCAAACCCTTAAAGGCCAGTAGACACTGAAGCAAACAAAAGCAGAAGAGCTGATTCCATCCAAAGTGAACATCCTGAGGTCCATGTTCCTGCAAGGCCTTTGCACTCCTGATGCCAAAAACTGAACACAGGTGAGTGTCCCCTTTGTTTTACTCCTCTGCTGAGATGCTTCTGGCATGGAAAAGGCCCCATTTCCATCGCAACAACTTGTGGAAATCAGCAGAGGGGTGGTGCTTTTGGCTGAAAGCAGATTGTTCCATGAGTCCTGATTACCTGAGTATCTTTTTGGCTCACAAAACCCCGGTGGGACCGTGATAAGGTGATAAGGACTCAATTCTGAACATGCCTGTCATTAACCAGCAGCTTGGTCCTCATGGGAAACCTGGAGCAAAGTTCTGCTCTGAAACCATCAGAGAAGATGAATTTCAGATTGCAGAAAACTTTAGGGTGCAGTTTCTCCTTTATTCTCCCCATTTAAATATTTCTGGCAGCTCTGTAACCAAAAATGCCAACCCAGCACTGAGGATGTCTCTCCTTTCTGTCCTGGGACCCATTTTTTCCCATTTCCTTGGAGAAAAGTGGTGTTAAAGGAGTGGGATGCAGCTGAGGCCGAGGTTACACAAGCAAGGACAATTTCTGGAGTCCCAAGAATGTTTTCCCAATAACGAACCCTGCTCTAATGCAGAAGATCTGCCCTGCCTGGGAAACAATGCGAGGTTGAATGAGGACAGAGCAGAGAATGACATGTCATAAAAACCTCCTGAGTGCCAGCACAGCCCTTCCCTTCAGATGGATGCTCTTGAGGAGCTCATTGGAGGCCTCTGGAGCATTTGGTAGACAGCTGTTCTACTCAGAGAGCCATGGAGAGAGTGTTCAAGTCAAAACCACAAAAATGAGCTGATTATGCCATTTGGAAGCCATGTCCACAGAGCTCACCTCCTTGACTATGCTGCTGGTTTTTAGGAACAGGCTCAGTTTTTACCCTCTCCCTTCCCTGCTGATTTCCCTTTTTTTGCTTCTCCAAGGAGCCAGACCCTGCCAGAGCTGCAGGGGAGGGAGGTGGAAGCAGAGCAGCTCCAGCCATCTTGGGTGGTGCTGATGCCTTTTGGGGCTGCCTAAAAACAGAGGCCAGACAGAATTAAGGCCTATCCACTTATTTCCAGCTTCAATGTTCCTAAATGAAGAATTAAACCAAAATTATCTTTACCTACAGATTGCAGTTTGTGCAGGAGTTTCTGCCTCCATGAATTGATGCCAAACCTCCCAAATCTTGTCCCAAATTCTGGGTAGGGTGTTAGCCTCACCATGTGCATATCTAAACATCAAATTTTAGGCCCCTGAGTGTTTCTGACATGATTTCTTCTCCCAAAATGGATAATTTGGTGTACCAGAATAAAAGGGAATAAAAAGCAGTTTTATTTATTGAAGGGCCTTCAGGTACATTTAGGGCAGACAAAGCTCACCCAAAATGGACACGGAGTCACAGGTTTTGACACTTTTATAAGTTTGGTCCATTTGCACGTTGGGGGTTCATCTTCCAATTACAGCTTCAGCTAATTAAGTCATTTACCCCAAGTTTTCTCCCCCAACTCACTTTTGTTTCCATCTCTCAGGCCTGAGGCAGTGAGGTGTCCTTGATTGCCAGGCCTGGAGAGGAATTGTTGTGTCTGCCCAAAATGGGGAAGCAGCAGCTCACACTGTGCATGGAGTTTAGAGTTACACACTGAAGAATTGCAGGATTACAAATAGATGAAAATATAAAGCTAAAATCCTGAGGCATCAGTGGAAATGGTGGGATGGGGCAGACAAACGAGTTCTCACCCTGTTATCCTGGAGAATCTGTACCAGGAGCAGAAGGGAGCACGTGGAGTACACAGAATATTTTGTTGGAGTGTCACTGCCAGGCACTCAGACTTGTCCAGGAGAAGGGATCAGAGTCAGAGAAGGTTTTCCCAAGGTCACTTGTGGTTAATTGTGAACCTGTTTACTGTTAAGTGTTTACTGAGCTTCTCCAGATAGGGGAGGCAAATTTACCTGAACTACCACATGCAGAGATATTCATTAAACAAAATACCCAGGATATTAATTCAACTAAAAATCCAGTATATTTATTAAACCAAAGATCTAGGATATTCATTCAGCTAAAGATCCAGGATATTTCTTAAACCAAAGATCCAGGATATTCATTCAGCTAAAAACCCAGGATATTCATTAAACTAAAGATCCAGCCTAGTGGAAGTAATGGAAGGAAAGGGTGTTTTAGTCAAAGGGAACACATGAGAAAAGAGTGCAACTATGAATCTCCTTGGGATCAATCCTCAAATTAAACTGATTTTAAAATTTTCATCAATGATGCTGAACTTCTTGAAAAGTCAGGGTTGAAATACAGATGGTGATGGAGGGAAATACGAAAGGGGAAGAACCCAGCAGTCCCAAGGGACTGAGTAATGGCAGTGAGATGGAAATTTAATAACACACTGTGTCAGAGCAGAAATGGCAATAGCAAGAATTTTTGCTATACGATCAGAATATAACAGATAGAAAAAAAATGGAAAAGAGGAAGATGTGGTTATGAACAGAGGAAAAAGATTAATCCAGCTCTAGACTCCATCAGAGGAAATATTCCCAGACAGGAAATTATTACTGTTGTATTGCTGTAAGTTACTCTTTCTGTCTGAGACGATGACTTCTCCCTTTCAAATACAATAATTAATAAGATATTCTGCATAACTCTTTTTACTCAGTGGAATGGAGCATCAGACATGAAATTGGCACTAAAAGGTGGATGCACCAGTAGTTCTTTAACCACTGATCCTTTGAAATCCTTCTTTGCCAAGTCTCAGAACTCACAACAGACTTCCAAAGAAGAAATTCTGTTATTTCCTTCCCTCCTTTTTTTTTCTTTTCCCCTGCTATTTCTTGACTCCCTTATTCCAGTGATGTTTAGCATGTGCCTGCTGTGCAGAGCACTCTTTCTCTGCTCCCCACTTCCTTTTCACATCATTCTTAATGGGCCTTTAAGGACATCTCCGTGTTCCTGTGGTGTTATTTATGGCTCTGACATCACCCCTCAAGGTGAACAGCTCTTTGCAGCAGGGCTTTGACTCTTTTACAGCAAATCTGCCCCGCTGCTTTCTATAAAAACAGGAAAACAGCTGCAGCTTTTATAGGTGAGAACGAAGGTTTCTCCCTCTTCTTAACGTCCACTTCGTCACGGGGAAGTTCAGAATGAGTTTTGGGGGGAGGAACACAAAGGCTGAGTGTGGTCTGTAAGAGCTGAATTTTATCTGGCAGCCTCCAGCTGACGTGAAACAAAACGCAGAAAGCCATTCCAGATGTTTTTATTGTCACTCATGGCTTACATGGATGCAGGGTGGGCAGAAAATGGAAGAAAAAAGTGGCCTTGGCTTGCAGGATCAGGTTTTTCTTTGTGAAAACTTCTTTTTAAATATTGTGTGTGCACAATGTCTTTGCTGAGTGAAAATAAATCTATGAAAAAATCCAGTAAAAATAAGAAATAAGCAAGTGGCTGCTAAAGTTGGAAGTCCAGGGAGACCTGCTGTCATTAATATTGATGCTAATTTGCCTAATGAGCTTTAAATCACATTCCGCCTGGCCAAAATGTAGGGGCTAATATTTCAAATACAAACCAGGTACCAACAGGTTCTCATTTTGGGAGGTGTTCAGATTCCTTTGAGAATTCTGGAATGTGGGTGCAATGGGAGAGAAAGGATGAGGAACTTTGGGTTTTATTCTAAAATTCTGGGCAATTTGGGCATGAATCTGTAAATGACACTCTTAGATCAGGTACAGGCAGCTGCTGAGGGTGAAACTGAGATTGAATGGCAGGAAAAAAAATCCAGATATGGATATCTGGAGAGATGAACTGGAGCAAGAAGAATAAAAAAAAAAATTAATTAAAAATATCAACAAATCACATGCATTGGGAGCTCTTTTATTACAGGGGCAGAGCAGGTTTATTAGATCTCCACTTGTCACTCCAAGAGCTCATTTGGTAAAGAGAGCTTGCAAAGAGAACCATGAAAAGAGTGGTTTCTAGAACCAGCAGCTAATTAGAAACAAAATTAAGTTTAATTACTCCGAGGTGTTGGTTTTTTTTCCCTCTTTTTTAATTACAGTTTTAAAATAAGTTGTTCCTATTATTTACACTTTTAACTGGTGTGAACAAAGTGATATCATGGAGTACAAAACACACCTTTGCCTCCAGCCCTTTCTGCTCTTAACCCAATGAAGCTCTTGGAACAGTTGGAAGCTCTGAGTGGCTGGGTGGGTCAGATGGAAAATTCCCAGTGGTGTCACCTCTAGGATATGTCTTTGTGTTGGCAAATAATGAAAATTCATTAAACCCTTTTGCTCATCCATGGGAGGCCTCCAGGTGTGGATGCATTCAGGGAGGTTTGTGTTCCAAAGCTTTACACAGAGCAATAGGGAGTAAATCCAGAGCAAAAACAAAGATCAGCTCTGTTCTGATGGAAAATACCCACTTGTTTCCAGCTTCAGTGTTCCTAAATGAAGAATTAAACCAAAATTATCTTTACCTACAGATTGCAGTTTGTGCAGGTGTTTCTACCTCCATGAATTGATGCCAAACCTCCCAAATCTTGTTCCAAATTCTGGATAGGGTGTTTGTACACCGTGTGCACCTCTAGATGTCAAATTTTAGGCCCCTGAGTGTTTCTGACTCAATTTCTCCTCCCAAAATGGATAATTTGGTGTGCTAGAGCAGTGCTGAGCTGCTGCAGGCTCCAGCAGCAACCAGAGGCTTTATTTGACAGAATGAGTGGTCAAACATTTTTCCTGGAGCTCCCAGCTGGAGTTCCAGGATGTTTCTCCACGGCCTCAGGTCAAATAAAGTATTCTCTTGTGTGTCTGTGCCTTTCAGCACAGAAAGTTTAAAATTCTCAGCATCCAGGGCTCCAACACCCAGCAGCTTTTCTCCTGAGCATTCCCCGCCAGCTAACGGAGATGCGTGAGGGCAGATCTCTTTAAATAAAGACAACTCATGGAAAATGTTCCTGGGGCATTGCTGCCCCTCCTGACCAGGGATCTTGCTGATGTCTGCAGCCTGATCCTACCACCACAGCTTCCTCAGAACTTTAGAATTTGCTCTCTCCTTTTTTTTTTTTTTTTTCCACTGTCAACCGGCCAAATATTTCAAACATTTTCCTCTAACAAATGTGTCCTTGTGGGGAAAAGTCCATTAGTAACAGAGTAGTTGCATCTTGTCAGGACCAGACTTTAATGGCTGTTTGAATTTTAACTACTATTTGCTAACTGTTTCTGTCCAAGCCAACTAAGACCATCATAAAAGCCATTAAATCCCAAGTAAGTGGCCCCAGTGTAGCTGCAGGGTACAACACTGAGTCTGATCTGAATTTATCCACTGCAAAGCAAAGCCTGTGACCCTCACAGACTTTTGGGAGCTGGAAAGTTTTCTGTTTTCCAGAAAGGATTGCCTAGAAGAATAAAGGTACTCTTCTTTGCCCCAGGGAAGGCCGAGCAGGGCCTGCAGGTAACATGACACACTGTAATCCATTTTCCTATTTGCAGCATGAATGAAGACACTGTCAAATGTCTGGCACCGAATTCCTAAAATATATGGGACAATGCAAGCCAGTGTTTGGATGAGTGGAAAAGTTCCCTGTGCAGAGGGACAGAAAGCACAGTACAGAGCTGCTCGTGGTGAACAGGGCAGGTGAGGCAGACTGAATTTGGCATTTTTTGATATTTTTATCCAATTGCTGCCCCCTGAGCACCTCGTGGCATCATCCTGGAAATTGCTGCCCAGTGGAGCAGCAGGAATGGGCAGGGAAGGGACAGGAATGGAGGTGGGCACCCACGGCCAGTTGGAAAATTCACCTGCAAGAGCCTCCCAGACATCTTCCATGGACCAAAGGAGGTGGATATTGCTCCTCACCTCCCCACAAAAGAGAGCACAGCCTCTCCTCAGCCACAGCCTTACCCTCCTCCACCCTGGGGCTGGGATAACAGGGGGAATGTGCTGTCCATCTCCTGAGCCAGGGGAAATAAAACCCAACCCAGCGAGATTTATCCTCCACATTCTTCTTTCCTGCAAAGGCGTGGGGACAAAAATTAAATCTGTCAGCATTTGCACTTACTCAACAAATCTAAGCTTTTGAAGGTGGTTAGAAGCAATAAATCAAAATTGGTAAAAGTTAAAAAGAGAAAAATTCAAGGCATGACTGTTAACTGAAAGAAGTTTTATCTTTAAATAGGTGTGAGGTAACAAATGAAGTAACACAGTCAGTGCAGGAAAGGAGAAAGGTAGAACAAAGGTTAAAACAACTCAGATTTCCTGGTTGTTTACTTGTGGCCCAACCAAAGTCTATTGAAGGAAAGAGAAAGCCTCAGTGGGCTTTGGAATGGGCTGTTAAGACATTTGCACATCCTAAATGATCTCTGGATGTAACCAGTGCCGGGAGTGGAGAATGGAGAATTCAAAACAAGCTCAGAGGGAGCAGAACAGAGAGCTCACCAAGCCATTTTCCATGCACAGCTCTTTGCTCCCAAAAACAGCAACAGAAAAAAGGCCAGCCCCAAACAAACCCCAGCCCTCACAAGTGAGCTTCAAAACAATGCTTGGCGAGGAAGGAGAGCTCTGCTCCATGTTCTGAGTGCCACAGCTGCAGACACAAATCCAAAAATGTTCCCAGAGTGGAGGGACTGAGGGAAATGGATTCCCTGGGGAACAGGGGACGTTGGCAAAGGTGTTGTACACAGGAATGCTTCACCTTTGGGGAGCAGTGGGTGCTGCTGGGGCTGGATTCCATGCCAGGAGCTGTCATCTGTTGGGGCAGTATTGTATTTGCATGGATCCTCATGGCAGGAAGGAATGATGAATCTGGCTCCATGTTCTCAGAAGGCTGATTTATTATTTTATGATATTATATTTTATTAAAGAATACTATACTAAACTAACTAAAGAATACAGAAAGGATACTTACAGAAGGCTAAAAAGATAATAATGAAAACTCGTGACTCTCTCCAGAGTCTGACACAGCTTGGCCCTGACTGGCCAAAGAGTGAAAACAACTCACAGCAGAGTCCAATGGAACAATCACCTGTGGGTGAACAATCTCCAAACACATTCCAAAGGAGCAAAACACAGGAGAAGCAAATGAGATAAGAATTGTTTTCCTTTTTCTCTGAGGCTTCTCAGCTTCCCACAAGAAAAATCCTGGGCAAAGGGATTTTTCCAGAGAATGTGAATGCCACAGGGCAGTGTTGGTGCCACAGTGAAGGTGGCCCAGGAAAAATGGCACTGAGATGAAAGGGCTCAATGGATTGAGCTGAAAAAATCCTTTCCTTGGGCTTCACTAACAAAAACCCCAAAGCTGAGCTTCTTGCTCCTACCACTCTGCTCAGTGTCTCAGTAAATCACAGCACACACTTTGCTGAATTGTGGAATGGTTTGGGTTGTAAGGGCCTTAAAGATCATCTCATTCCACCCCTGCCATGGCAGGGACACCTTCCACTGTCCCAGGCTGCTCCCAGCCCTGTCCAGCCTGGCCCTGGGCACTGCCAGGGATCCAGGGGCAGCCCCAGCTGCTCTGGGCACCTGTGCCAGGGCCTGCCCACCCTCAAAGCCAGGAATTCCTTCCCCAAATCCATCTAATGCTGCTCTAAGTCAGTTTGAAGCCATTCTCTGTGTCCCTCATAAAGAGCCTCTCTCCACCTCTCCTGTGGCTCCTCCAGCCCCTGCTAGGCCACAGTGAGGGCACCCCAAAGCTTCTCCTCTCCAGGCTGATCAATCCCAATCTCTCAGCCTTCCCCCATCCCTCTGCTCATCCTGGTGCCTCTCTGGAGTTTCTCCAACAGCTCCATGTCCTTCCCATGCTGGGTACCCCTCACAGCACCCAGGGGAGCCACGCAGAGCTCCCTTCTCTGCAGCAGCCTGTCCAGGATTCCTCTCTTTACCCAGCCCCGGCACTGAGGAGCCCCCACTCCACCTGGCACCACGACCTGAGCTGGTTGTGGAGAGCCCAGCCCATCCCTGTGTGTGTTTCCTGTGCTTGGAGTCACTCAGGCCCAGGAACACTCCCAGAGCAGCAAATCCCATCTGCCCACTGGTGGTTTCACAGAATGATCCTGCAGTGCCTCACTTACAAGGCTAATTTGTTTCTAAATATGTTCTTTTTTTTTTTTTTTTTTTAATTTTATTTTTTTAGAATCAGCTCAAGGGTTTGCCTGGTCTCAGTGCTGTTTAATGGGGATTAGTTGGAAGTGAAAATGTGTTTTCCATTTGTCTCAGAAAGACACAACAGGGAGCAGAGCCCTGGAGATTATTGAGAGCTTTGGGTGGTTCTGGGAGGCCAAAGGCCAAGTGACTGCAGCTTTCAGTGGAGTGCAATAATCCCCTGGAAAAGCAGGCCTGGGGTGTCTCATTGTGCAATTATGGGATGGAAATTGCAGCACGTGGCTGACCTGGGGATTACTGGTTGGGTGTCCCTAATGCAGGACCAGGAACAGCCAGGGAATGCCCTGCACTCCCCTTCTGCTCCCGGGGATGCAGTGCCCCTCACTCCCCACTGCAGGAGCTCAGCAAACCGTGGATTTGGTGATTCCCTCCTTCCTGATAACGAGCCACTCATTTCACCCACCCCAGGGTATTTAAACAGCTCATCAGCGGCACACAGAATTCCTCTTTCCTCTCAGGGAGGTCACACTGCACAGTGTTTGTCTACTCAGCCCTGTCCCTGATGTGTGGGAGATTGAAATCTTTGCAATAATTAAATGATTTGCCAACAGAGGAACTCTCTGCCTGTTTATCTCTATTTATTCACTTCTCTGTGGTTGCTAAACCTTTTCCTTGCCTGCAGGGCTCTGCTCTCTGCCGTGGCTGAGGCACAGGAAGGATGCTGAGCAGCCCAGAGGTTCTGCCTGCAAACATTTCTAAAATCACACATACACACACACACACACACCATACAAGACAAATATGATTTTTTCTGGAGAACCTTCCCATCTCAGCATCCTGAAATAAAGGGTTGGAATCTGCTGGGCCTGCAGCATCCCTGTGATCCTCAATCATCCCTTGGATGTTTGCAGTTGGAGACCCAGCCTGCTTTATCCACAGGGTGAGGGGTACAATAATATTATTCCTGCTGTTTCTTTCCTTGATCCCAGCTCTCTGCTGGCTGCATTTCTTGGGACAGGTTTGAATGCTGTTGGTGACCTTGTGAGAACACTTCTTCATTATGAAAAGCAGGTCAGAAATCCCCCTGGGCACAGTAAAATGCCTCACCTGCAATTCCTCAAATAGTTTCCACTGCTGTTAATCCCTTTGGGTGTACAAGGTCCTGCACATGGCTGCTCACTAAATAGATATCATCTGGAGGCAGCTGGATACAACATTTTGGCACCAAACAGCCTGGATATAGAACACCTAGAATAATTATTTGAGGGTTTATCAACACCCTGAGTGATTTCCTGGGATGGCTCCTCTGGAGGAGCAAACTCAGCTTTGAGCAGGACATGGAACTTTCACAGAATCCATAGAATCCACAGAATTCACAGAATTCACAGAATCACAGAATTCCCAGAATGACCAGGCTGGAAGAGACCTCAAAGACCATGGAGTCCAACCCAGCCCCAGCCCCTCAGCTGAACCCTGGCCCCCAGTGCCACATCCAGGCTTTGTTAAACACACCCAGGGATGGGGACTGCACCACCTCCCCGGGCAGCCATTCCAGAACTTTATCCCCCTTTCTGTGAAACACTTTTTCCTGCTATCCAGCCTGTATTTCCCTTGGTGCAGCTGGAGGCTGTGTGCTCTGGTTGTGTCAGTGCTGCTGGAGAAAGAGCCCAGCCCCAGCTGAGCACAGGCACCTTTCAGGAGCTGTGCAGAGTGATGAGGTTAGCTTTCCCAAAGTTCACTACTGGTGGTGGAGGTCAGGCTTTGGCTCAGCTCCTTGTGGAGACCGATGCTGAATTCCCATCAAGAACTGTATTTTGGGGAAGTTGCAGAGGTTTTGGGATCTGTGGTTTTGGCCTAGCTCAGTCTTTAATCCACAAGGACATCCCTGGGCAAGAGCCCTCAAACCTCTGGGAAATGTGCACAGAATGGGATGTGCAGGAGCTGCTCCAGGAAAAGCTCAGGTCACATTTATTCCCAGAATCCAGGTGAATAATCTCCAGCTCACAAGAAAACCGTTTTCCCCACCCCCCCATCAGTTTTTACAGCCCTGTAGGCGTATTTTGTTTTGATAAGGAGAACTGTTGGGTTGGGGTTGTTGAGACAAGCATTGAGTTCCCAAGAAAAATTGAAGTCTGGGCTTTGCCAGTTTGTCAGTCATGGCCTCCACTAAAGCAGCAGTTTATAAATTAAATGTTACAAATATGCTCTTCACACAATATTTAGTGTAGCTTTTAATTGTTTCTATTAGAAATGCAATGATTAAATTAAAAATGAAGTTTAAAAATCAGCTTCTTCAAGAAACTCTTGCACATTCATTCAGTGACACCGGTTTGGGGTTTTGTCTCCTCCTCTAAATGGTCTGAAAAAGTCCCAATGCGCCCCCATTGTGAAACATGTGGGTATCAAGCCTAGCCTGGGGATAAACTGTGTCAGATATCCCTGAAAAATGTGGATTTCTGTGTTATCCACTCCTGAAAAATGTGGATTTACATGGTTTCACCTACTGGAGTTTTCTCCTGGGAAAGGTGTTTGAACTCCTTGCACAGAGCCAGGAATTCCCTATGGAGAAAGGCACCAAAAGGGGGTTGATTAAAGGAAAAAAAAGCTTGTGTAGAGGTGGCAGCCTGGCCACAGGAACGTTGCTGGTCTGCGCTATTTACTTGTTTAATGAAAACAAACCATTTAGATAACAGCCAATTTACAAAATCTCATTACAAGCCCAACTAAAAAAATCTGATTGTGGCGATGTGTTATGCAAACAGCATTTATGAATACTTATCAAAGAAATTTGGCTACTCAGTGTTACCTCTTCACAGCAGGTAAATATAATTTACATTTTTATATGTGGGTGAGCACCAGGGTTGGCCACAGTGGTGTGAAACCTGGAGCTGACCCCAGGCTCCTTTTTCAGCTCAGGAAAGGAATTTACTAATTTATAACATTTTCCACCCACCAGATATGCCAAAGAATTAGAAAAATTACAATCAGGCAGGTGAAAGGGAAAGGAAACATCTCAACAGCTATTTGTAACGGGGTGAGAGTATTTAGTATTTAGCAGGAAAAACTTTTTAAACTATTTCTTCAGCTGCAAGACACTGCAGAGGGAGATGAGAGGGGTGACAGGTCTCAGGATATTTGAATTTTTAAGCAAAGCATCAGAAACTGCAGCCCAGAGCCCAGGGCACAGCAAAGGGAGCTCCCCTGGGCTGCCAAGGGGCTCCTGCTGGGGTTCAGAATTATTTTTGAATCCCACAAGTGATGGATGAACAGTTTTTTCTTTTATTTTGCAGCCGTCAATGAACAAGAAGAAAGAGTTTCCTGCGGAGTGAAATCTTCCTTGCAAGGTGAGGAATCCACTGGAGACAAATGCCAGCATCACATTCCAGAGCTTCCCTCCTTATTGTGCTTGGCCTGGGCTTCCTCCATCCAGGGCTGCCTCTGGGCCAGCCCAGCACAGAACCAGCCTGCACTGTCTAATAAAATTTGTTGTGCTGCTTTCCAAAATAACAATTCCTACCCCGGCACTTTGAAAGCCAGGAAGGCACACAGGCAGGAAAACACAGCCTGCAACTATTAAAAAATTATTATTATTATTATTATTATTATTATTATTATTATTATTATTATTATTATCATTGTTATATTATTATTATTATTATTATTATTATTATTATTATTATTGTCATTGTCATTGTCATAGTCATTATCATTATTATTATTTTAATTTTTAAAATGTTGTTTTTATTTTTTACTGTAATTAATTATTAATTATTACTATTTTTTTATTAGGGCTACTGGAAGAGCTGCATAAAAGGGTCTGACAATGCAGCACAGTTTGGCATTCAGTTTAATTCCATTAATTGTTCTTTTTTTATTATTTTTTAATGAAGAAGTCTCACCCCAAAATAGACTCTTTCCATAAGAAAGCACAAAGATTAAATTGGAAATAAAAAATCATTAACTCTTAGTATCTGTAGAGTCATGCTGATGGTTTTCTATTTGTTTGTTTTTCCCAATGACTTTTTAAAATTCTTTTTCCTGTCAGTTGTGCTGTCTGAAACCCCTGCAGGATTTGCAGGACCCCATAGAGCGCTGGGACCTGCAGGACAGTGGTGCTGTGCCCCAGAAGGATCTGATGGTCCGGGAGATGCTAGAGTACAAAAGTTTCCCACACTCATCCCTTTCCTCAAAAACAACAAAAAGCTGCCACATCTTTATTTCTGATCTCCCTTTCTCTCACAGCCTTAAAAAACCAAGGAGGAACTGGTGGGAATGGGGGAGAATCATTTGAAGGTGATGGCAAAGAAACTCCTTAACATGAAAAAAAGAGAGGGGTTGAGGATGAAATTCTGTTTCATGGAGATCTGTGGGACAAGTGAAATTGTAACAACAAAAGTGTAGATGAAGAGGAGAAAAAGTATAAATAAAAGTATAAATATTCTCACTTCCACAGGAATGTTGCATTATTTTAGAAGTGTGTTTTTTAGGCACAGGGGCTGTTGTGTTGTCTGCTCTGAGATGATCTTGGTGACATTTTTATGATTTTTATGTCCCCTCCTGCTTTGGAGTGCTCCAGACTTGGCCACAAGCAGAAGGCTGCTCTGTGGTAAAGCTGTTTCAGGATCATCAATATTTTAATGATTTAATTGTATTTTATTTAAAATAAATTTGAAAACAAATTTTATCTCATTATATTTTATGTTATTGTTTTATTGCCCAAGACAGACATGCATCCTTGCATTCCATGTGGGACTGGAATAAGGGTTGACACATTCCTCCAGAATCCCAAATATTTATCAGACATTAATTTGGTTGGAGCTTTGCAAATTTCAGATGGGCACAAATTGAGATGGAGAATGGTGAAAAAAAATTCCCTCTGTATGCCAGGAAGTTGAACTGAGTGACAAAAAGTGGTGGCTGCAGGAGAAAATGCTTAAAGGGTTTATTTGGGGTTTCTGTAATGTTTGAATGCCCCTTGCCTGTGCTAAAGCAAAGCCATGATTGGTTTTCCACCAAAAAATTGTAAATGTTAGTCAGGTTCCCTCCTGGATTCTGGAGTTCTCAGGTTCCAGCTTACACAACAGCAAAGTCTCAATGCAGGACAGATTTTCATGCCTGAAATGGAAGTTAAATAAGGAGTAGACAAAACAAGAAGATCCGTAGACTAACTGGAAATGTTGAGATTTGAAAATTACCTGATAGGAAAAGGGAGGGGAGAGGGATCAAAGACATCCCAGGGAATGAAAAATTCCTTCACAGTGCTTCCTGTTCTCTCTGTTTTGTTAACCAAGGTAGGATTAGGTTTCAGCTGCCAAAAGAAATAACATTTGGAGATTTTTTTGGTCTGGGGAAGTGGGATAGAAAGATTTAAGACAGCTTTTTCCGTACTATTTGCTTTTTGTCAAGCAGTCAAGTCTAGTTATTGTTATTAATTTGTATTGCAGAACCACCAAAGTGGGGCTGGCTTTCCAGTGTACCTGGGGCTGTGAAAATGCCCAGGCAGGGACTGGTGTCACCTCACAGAACCCAGAGTGGCACCAGGGCAGGCAGAAAAGGGCATTGTGCCCTGAGCTGTGCTCCTCTCTCCTGGGTCAGGACAGAGCTGGAGAGCTGAGCTGGCATGAAAAGAGTCAAACCTGCCTTTTTTTAGCTAAATACAAACCCACTTTGGATTTAGACACGTTTCACCTCAGACCAACTCATTCCTGTTCAGCCCTTTAGATTTTGGTTTCTCTTCTTTCTTATCCAAGCTTCAGACATTGTCCCTGTGCAGGGATTGCACGAACCATACCCAGAAATCCAAGTGGTTCAAATTAATCTTCAAGTGCCTGCATTAATCCTCAATAAACAGCCTGAAAATGATGTGAAAAGGGAAAAGAAGGAGCTGAAGCACTCTGAAAGGTCACGATGCTGCAGAGCTCCTGGGTAGGGATGAAGGTTGTGCTTCACCCTCACCTTCCTCCAGGTATCTTTTTCTCCCTGTGGAGAGGAAGGACTCTGGGAAGCTGTGTATTTCCATCAGTCCTTTTACTAAAATCACCCAGTCCAGCTGTACCATTTACATTCATCCTGCACCTTGGATTTTTTTCTCTCTGCTCTTGGGTAAAGTGAATTCTAGAAGAAAACTTCTTGCTCAGGCAAATTCCACCAGCACAGAAAAGGACACAGAAAAGTCTGTGACTTCAACAGAAAATGAGATTGCACTTCTTGTGTAGGCTGGAAGCCTTTATCTTAATCTCATGCTATTCTGGAAACAAAACACTTCTTACAGGAAAAAATAAAATAGACTCCACTACAAATCTGAACCTGTTTATTCTAAAGTTGTCTATCAGTGGCTAACTCCAAATCCAATCTCATGGGTAAATATTTGCAGAACCATTTGAATGATGAAGGGTTTTTATTACCTGGGAGAATTTCCTGCTTCATGCCTTTGAAAGCCTCACCTGGATGTGCAGGGTGGCCCCAGCTGCCTGCCCTGTGTGTCCCAGCTGGAAGGAGGCTGCTGAGGGCCCGGTTGGGTGTCCCTGATGCCTTCAGGTTTTGGCTTTTCTATGTTTCACATTCTGTGCTGCTTTAGTGTGTGGGTCTGGGTTCACATCAGGGCATGGTGAGCTCTCTGCACAGAGCAGGGAGACAAAACAATTCCTGCTCCAGCTGGGCACCAAGGACAAATGATCCAAATCTCAGCCCCAAGAGCACAAACAGTGTGGGCTGGAGAGAGAAAAACAAGCAGGATGGGACTGGATGGGCTAAAGCTGGAATTGGACAATGAACTGCAATGTGCACATGGAGCAGAGCTGATCCCAGGGAGAGACCCCGTGAGCGCTCGTGCATTTTGGGACCATTTTGGTTCATCTTGGGTGCAGCCCTGGCTGGGCTCTTGTGCTGCCCAAGGTGGATCCATGGAGGAGATCCTTTGAATAAATCCCTGCTTTATTCTGTAACTCTGCCCAGCCTCTGTTCCAGCTCAGCCTTCCCAAGGCACCATTCCCTTCCTCAAGATGCCCTGGGCAGCCCCCGGAGCTCGCTCCCAAGGACCTGAGTCAATGTTTAACCCGAGTCTTTGGAACTCACAGCTTGTGCCTTTCTTTATTATTAACCCAGCCCCTGTTTTTCTGCACAGTTGCAGAGCTGCTGGCAGGAGACACAGAGGAGCCTCCAGAGAACTCCCTGGTGGCAGCCTGAGCAAAGGTAAAGCTCCTTTTGTGTCCTTTCCATTCCTGCACGGGGCAAAGCAGCTGCACATTCCTGGGTCTGCTCTTCTCTTGGGGCAGAACAATCTGGCAGCAGCCAGCTTGGCTTAATTGTGTCTTTTTAATTAAACCACTGGATAAATCGAGCTGATTTATTTCATCCTAATTCGGCCCAATCTGAAGTGTCAGTAGTTAAAGAGTATGCACTGTGAGTTTATTTATTCCCTGGTACACTCTTTTTTGTTGCTTTTTTTCTCCACACCAACAGCCTTGTCTCTCTAATTGGTTCTGTCCCTCCTAATAGTTTTTATCTTTTTATGTTTTATACTCATATCTGTGAAGGTTTGTGTCTTTTTCTCCCTGTGGAGACGCAGGACTGCACTAGGGAAAATCTACATTTCCATCAGTCCTTTCACTGACCTCACCCGTCCAGCTGTACCATTTACATTCTTCCAGAACCTTTGATTTTTCTCTCTGCTCTTGGGTAAAGCGAATTCTAGCAGAAAACTTCTTGCTGAGGCAAATTCCCTCAGCACAGCACAGAAAAGGATAGGGGCACTCATCTCACATTTGTTCTGGTTGCTGTGTCAATGTGGTGGGAATGCTTGTTTTTAAACCATGAGTTTTTAAATCATGAGTATTTGTTTTTAAATAATATTTCATGTGTGTGCTATGTGGGGGCTCAAAACTGGTCTGCAGAGGGAAGGATTCACATGCTTAAATATATTTTTTTTAATTTGTTGTGACATAAATTGACATGAAAAATAATAGAATGGAACTTTAGCTGAAATAGAACAAGGAAGGAAATTGGAATGATGATTGAAAGTTTAAACAGGTACTTGCAGAAAGTACATCCAGTGTGTTGTGTATTAGAAAAATATTATGCATTTTTGAAAACTGTAATATTTTATGTAAAATAAAACTATAATTTTATATAATATAAACATTATTATACTGCATATTATATACTATATATTATTATATATCTATATACTATATATTATTATATATCTATATATTGTCTTTCTTATTATAGATTGTATATCATTATATATTATGTATTTTATATAAACAATATATATTATATAATGTATATAATATTAACAGAAATGGGCTTTGAAAAATTAGTAAAAGAACCAAATCTTTCCTGCCTCCAGCTGCTCTGAATTCCATTTTGCTCCATGAGTAAATCCTGTAGGACAGGTGTGATCCCCATAAAGGAAGAGAACATCTCAGCCCCAATTCACCCTTTGGGGACTCCTGGGTGCATTCTCCTCTCTGTCCTCTGCCTGGTGAGGAAAACTCTGATTTTTTGAGTCCAGCCCCAGCTGTTTCTTTAAAGGATTGTGGCTCCATTTTCAAGGGATGATAATGTGGCCAATGGATATTTCCAAACCTTCCACCACATCTAGAGAGGTTCAGTCTCCCACTGCAGAATCCTGGAATGAATGGGAGTATTGGTGGTATAAATTAGTATTTATGGGAATATTGTCACTACAGGTCCAAGTGACCCTGAAAATCCAAATCATAACACAGAAAAAATAAATGAAGAGTTGCCTGATTTGAGGAAATGGAAATCTTGGCTATGAATTAAGTGAGAAGCTTTGAACCCCTTTGTACAATGGCCAGATTCAGATACTGCAATTTACCCAAAGATTAAGAGATAAACAAGCAAAAAATAAAACCAGAAAAAAACGCAAACCTGGCCCCTAAAAGAACGGGGGAATTGGCAAAGTGATAAAGAACTTTGTGTCTGTTCAAAGGTGACCTGGGTCAGCAGAGAATGAATTTGTCATCGTTTTTTATCAAGAGTTTAATGTTTGTTAAGAGCCCAGAGATTTCTCCATTTCCTGAGTGTTTTTTTCCCCCCAGTCTGGCAATTCTACAAAGCATAAATTGGACTTTAAAGGAATTTGCTTGTTCTGGGTGCCACGAAAATGCAAATACAGATGATGGCATCAAAAGGGCAAGGAGAGCTTTGATGATCCAGATCTTGTCAGGGAGCCAGGGAGCCACTGGACCAGGGAGAACAGGAATCCTCTGGGGAGAGCACACACACCTCAGGAAGGGACAGGGGCAAGTCCAGGACTTTCTCCTGGATCATCCCTCAGGCCAGCCCAGCTGCCTCATCTCAGCTTCTGAGCTGAAGTGGTTAAGGAAAAAAAGTGAAAAAAGAGCTTCCCAGAGGGATTTGGAGAAAAATGAGGGAAGGGAGAAGTGGCTTCATTCTATTTTGCTCATATTAAAAGCAGACAAACTCCTTGTTGTGAGTTAACTTCTGGCTCTGCTGGTGTGGAAACCAGCAGCAAAATTCCCACTTCAGCAGGACCTGGAGCTGTGGAGGGGGTTTGGTTCATTGGTTGGTTGTGCTTTAGTTGGGTTTTTGGGATTTTTTTGGGTCAGGTGTGAAAGTCAGCAGCAAAATTCCCCATCCAGCAGGGCCTGGAGCTGTGGAGGGAGTTTGGTTCATTGGTTGGTTGGGGTTTAGTTGGGTTTTTGGGATTTTTTGGGTTGGTTTTTTGAGGAAGCCAGTCCCAAACCATGCTGCTGATATTGAATGATAGGATACGTCGGATTTCACTTGATTTTCCTTCATGGACATAGGAACAGAGAGCAGAAAAGCCTCATTTTGCAGCACCACTGCCCCATCCAAGCTCAGTGCCATTATCCTAACCATAAATAGCGTAGACTTTCTTGGGGAAAAAAGTGCAAAGTAGGAACTGGTTTTTATTCCTCTCTCCAGCTTATTTCCCACATAATTCCACAGCGCAAGACTCCTTTTTGTCCCAGCAATCAAGTCTTAAAACTCACAGATAATAACAGAAATACATCCTGTGATATGATCAGGGTTTCTTTTTCAGCATCTAATGATATTAAAATAAATGGAATTATGTTGCTTTTCCTTTTTTTTTAAGTCAGTAAATTCCCAAAGAGGATTTGTCCCATTTCTACAATGTGCTTAAGGACTTAGAACTCACGATCAAATGCAGATTTATTATGGGCATGAGGGCTGGCACATGGCAGCCTCTGCTCAGAGCTGCTCGGGGCCTTTTTCTTCTGCTCCAGGAGGGTTTTTTCCCCATCTTCATTATGATTCTTGAGGCCAGATGTGGCCTTTTGCAGGGTTTTTTTTTTTTTAAATTGTTCAGATAAAGTGATAAATGCTTTACAACAAAGAGCAAGGAAAGGTGGGGTTGTGGAGTTGGAAAATATCACTCTGCTGGGAAGGTTTTCCTTCTTTTTTTGAGGATATTCCCACTAAATTGGGTGGATGCTGGCTGAAATCTCAGCTCCTCTGTGTCTCTGGCTCTCCTCCTCTGCTGGCAGCGCTGTCAGAGCTGCACAGGAGCTCCAAAAAATCCCTGCAGGAATCCCAGAGCAAGGAACACTCCCTGCTCTATCCAAGGGTGAAGCACCAAGGCACCTCCGGAGTGGTGGAAAGCAGGAGAATTCAAGTATTTAGGGAGGGATTGAGCAGCCTGAGCTGGGCCCGTTTGCTTTTCTAGCTGTGGAGCCAAGGACAGGCTGCCCTTGGTCCCAGGACCCCTGGGTGAGCAGGCAGCGATCGCTGGAGAATTCAGGAAGGGCACCTGAGGCTTTTACAACACTTCTCTGATAGCCCAAATCAGATCCCATCACCAAACCAACAAAGCATTAAATTATTCTTATATTTTAAAACATGAAATAAATAAAATACAGATTATCAATGCAGATAAGATCATCTCACACCCTTTTAGAAGCTGCTGCAATGCACAGGATACACAACACTGAAATATTATTCATGATCTTAAAAACTAGGATTTTTAAAATGCACCAAGATGGGATTGGAGCACATGAAATGTTGAGTTTTTGTGCTCATGATGTGAGGGTGCTTTGTCTGGCAAGAACATTTCACTGCTCCTGTTTCTCAGCCCTTCTTGATGGAGTTGGTTTTTTTTTTTTTTCAATTTTTAATCTACTCTGCACAATTCTTTGCTTTGTTCAGCACAAAGACTTGAAAGTTGCCAAAAGTAAATGGTAAACTACTAGAGGAAGAGAAATACAGTCCTTTAAGCAAACTTTTCCACTGGTGTTTACAAATTCCCTCTCTCTTGGGATGAACTTTAAGGTCCCTTCCAACCCAAACCATTCTGTGATTTTAAGAAACAGTCTCAGCCCAAAATTAATTATTAATGTTCAAGAGATATGTCTTGGACAAATTAACTCCAGTCTTCATTAAAACAAATTATGGTTTTATTAAATTACCAGATCAGAGCCACAGATTAAGTGCCTGCTAAGTTTTCTTCTTATATAATTCTATGAACAGAAACATTTTTTTAAGGAGAAAGCACAACCAATCTTTTACTGAAAATAATTTCCAGGTAATCTTTTCTGCAGCAAAAAAAAGCACCTTTTCTCTGTTTTCTTTTAGTGCTGATGAAAGGGCTTAGCAAGAGCATTCAGAGAAAGGATTTACCAATCGGGGCCTTGGGCACATTTTCAAAACTCAGACACTTCCACCTTGTCTTTTGTTGCCAGCTCGAATTCCCCAAATCCTCTTAGGTTAATTTGTTTTCCAGCACAAACCCACATGAAACCTAAACCGCGAGAAGGTTGTGGGTTTTTGTTGGGTTTTTTTTTTCTTATTTCGCTCTGCACTGCGGAGGGTTGAGCCCATCCCGCTGGGGCCGGGGGATGTCGGGGGTTTCCGTTCCAGCGCTGCCGGAGCCGCTCCCGCTCGGGGCTCCGGAGCCGCCGTGGTGCTGAAGGGATAGCGCCCGAGCGCCCGCACCCGTCCCGTGTCCATCCCCGTCCTTCCGTGTCCATCCCTGTCCATATGTGTGCATCCGTGTCCATCCCATACCCATCCATGTCCATCCCATACCCATCCATGTCCATCCATGTCCATCCATGTCCATCCCTGTTCATCCATGTCCATCCCATATCCATCCGTGTCTATCCCTGTCCATCCCAAATCCATCTGTGTCCATCTCATATCCATCTGTGTCCATCCCATATCCATCCATGTCCATCTGTGTCCATCTCTGTCCATCTGTGTCCATCCATGTCCATTGGTGTCCATCCATGTCTGTCCGTGTCCATCCATGCCCATCTGTGTCCATCCATGTCTGTCCGTGTCCATCCATGTCCACCCGTGTCCATCTCACACCCATCCTGTGTCCATCTGTGTCCATCCCATATCCATCCATGTCCATCTGTGTCCTTCCATATCCAACCCGTGTCCATCCCATGTCCAATGTGCACCTGCCCCACACCTGACCCCACCCCCTCCTCCTGCCCCTATTTCCCAGTCATTTCCCATGAAGGGAAGCAGTGTCCAAGTGCTCCAAGGCTGCTTTCTGGAAGAAAAGTTGTTCAGAACAGCATTCCTGCCCCAAAGCTGGTTTTAGGATAGTCACAGAAGTGCTGAGGGTGGAAAAGACCTCTGAACTCGCTGAGTCCAACCATTAACCCAGCATGGCCAAATCCACTGCCCCGTGTCACCAGGTGACACATCTACATGATTTTAAATCCCTCCAGGGATGGGGACTCCGCCACTGCCCTGGGCTGCTTTTCTGGAAAGAGATTCTTCCTGATATCCAACCTAAACCTCCACTGGTACAACTTGAGGCTGCTTCCTCTTCTCCCATCACTTGTTGCTTGGGAGCAGGGACAGACCCCACCTCTCTCCACGCTCCTGTCAGGAGTTGTACAGAGCCAGGAGGTCGCCCCTGACCCTCCTTTTCTCCAGGCTGAGCCCCTTTCCCAGCTCCCTCAGCCTCTCCTGGTGCTCCAGACCCTTCTCCAACTCAATTGTTCTTCTTTGGGGTCACTCCATCACCCCAATATCTATGGATAATACCCACTAAGCTCCATGGAGCTCAGTTTCTCCTCCTGTGTGAAAAACACTGAGATTTTAAACACCAGGAGCTCTTCATGCCCCCAGTACTGGGCTCTTGTGCTGCTTTGCCAGCACAGGGCCAAGAATTCATCTCCAGCCTGAATGGCCTCAGCCTAATGAGGTGGGACACACGTTAGTCCTGGTGCTAAGCTGCTGCAGGGGGGTGTTGGCTGTTGTTGAACAGCTGCTGGATGCTGCCCCAGAGGGAAATCCACCCCCGGGTTGTATTTGGGGTTGTAAAGTTTGCAGCCGTGCTGGGGAAACAGCAGAGCCGCGGAGCTGTTCTGAATTATTCACAATGTTCAGTCACACAGAACAAGGACCATAAACCCAGGGGTCAGGTGCTGGCTGGGCAGGGACAGGGGCACAGGGCACCCCCAGGGCAAGGACTGCTGCTGAGCCCTTCATTAGCATTTTATTAATTAGCAACTGCTCTCTGGCCTGTGCAACCGCCTGCATCCAGACAGCTCAAAAATCATGTAACCCCCCTGCAGAGGCTGGGCACAGGCAGAGAGAGGTTCTGGGAGAGATCTGCAAGGAATACGGGACCTGGAATTATGGATGACAGAGAAAATTCTGAATTTTTCTTACTCAAGCATTTTTGAAAAAATGATAACATTCCTCAGTAACACCTGAGAATAGGTAGGACCAGGGGGTCAGTAGGACCAAGGGGTAAGCTCTGAGGTAGGCAAGGGCTGGGCTATTTCTATTTATCAATATCCCATCTGAACCCCAAACCCCCTGTTGAATATTTAGGATTTCCATGGCAACATATTTGTTGGTGAAAATTCAGAATTTTTCTTATTCAAACACTTTTGAAAATAAGCCAACTTTCTGATGTGTGATAGCACCTGTAGGACCAAGGGGTCAGCTCTGAGGTTGGCAAGGGCTGAGCTATTTCTATTTATTAAACAACCCATCTGAACCCCTTGTTGAGGGCTGAATATTTAGGATTTCCATAGTAACATATTTCTGAGCCCCTCTTCCAGCCAGACTGAGGCTTGTCAGCTGATCCAGGGGTGCTGGAGGTGGCAGCTGAATTTATTCAAGCAATCACATTCTCCTTGCCAGGCTAATGCCCATGAATACGGAGTTGGAGTTGACAGGGATTCCATCCACATGAACATGGATAATGTTCCAGCCCTGGAGAGCAGCATTTAATTGATGAGTGGGATTATATTTACACAGCAATTATAACAAAGTCAAGGTTGGCTTTCTGGGAAAGGGTATTTACTTTATCCTCACTGCCTGGTTGTCCAGGAAAGCTTTTCCTTTATGGAGGAGAAAAAAAAAAAAAAAAAAAAAAAAAAAAAAGAGAGCAAATGCACTCAGCTCTTTTCATAACCTGCAAATAGCCCATGAAGGCAACTCAGGAGCCACACCGGGGTTGCCTTGGCTACCTCCATTAATTTACTCCATTCTGACAGGGATGCTGATTGTTTATCCACTGAGGAATTAATAGTCAGGCCCTGCTATCCTCAGATGGCTGCTCGGGGCCAATGTAAAATGGATAAGGGCTCATTGTAAATCCCACATGAGTCAATGGGCATCTCTGTCCCCGTTCCCTGCAGAGCTGGAATTAGCCAGCCCCGCTGTCGTGCCCTGAAATATGGATTTTCTGTCCTCAGGGCACCTCTGCAAGGTAAGGTAAAGCCATGCACTCAGGTCAGGGATGGAGAGCTGGAGAGGTGACCTCAGAATCACCCAGCAGTCCTGGTCCTTGCTGTCCCTGCAGTCTGGATTTCTCTCCATGGGATGTGGAGAGGGGGAAGGAGTGTGACTGGGTTTGTCCAGCTTGGAGCTGGGTGCAGGGAAGCAGCTGGAGCTGGAAACTGGGAGGTAATTTCACATCTTGTGTAGTCAGAGAGACCAACAGCTGCATTCAGGTGCCTTTTTATGAGGCCTAGCTGGAATTAAGGAATGGAATTAAAAGGCTTTGGAAATAAGAGGGTGGCGAGGAGCTCAAAGCATCCCTGACCTCTGGCAAGGCAAGCAGAAAAGTGCAGGAGATTCCCAGTGAGCACCTGCAGACCCTGAGGGAGAAGAGCTGGGCTCAGCCAAAGCCCAGTGCCACACTCATCCTCCCTCATGGACAGACACTGGGAATCCTGACATTCCCACATGGTCATGAACATGTATCCCAACATTCCCACATGGTCAGGAACATTTATCCTTCTCTTCAAGTCTGAATTCAGTGGGGTTTAGGTCCATCTTAGTTACTGCAGAGGGTGAATATCCCTACATGGCTTATCCTGTGCCAGAGATAGGGAAAACCACCTGGGTGTCTTGAGCTTTTTACCACCAAAAGAGCTTTTTTTTCCCCTCTTAGCCCAAGCTAAGTCCTGACATGGAAATTTTCTTCTCAGTTGACATTAGAATTAACTTGTTGACATCATTAGCAGAGCACATAATAGATAGCTGAACTGCTCTGATATTTATCTTTAGGTCAACAGCCCTTGAGACTCCAGAGGCAAATTAGAAAAGAGCGAAGGCTCTTTATTAGTAGAACTTAATTTAACAGTATTCAAACTTCATTAAGGAGTAAAAAAAAAATGACCCTTCTTAATGCAGTCTTGCTTTATAAAGTATGGAATAAGAATATTAGATTAGCTTGATCCTGGTTCCTATTAGGTACCACAGTAGATGAGAATGCACAAATTCCCTCCCTGAGTTAGGACCCTGGGATGTCAAATCAAAGCCCAGGTGCTCCACAACCCATTTCCTTTCCTCAGTGTTTTATGTTTCCTAGCCCTGTAATTCTCCCCAGGAAACCAGCAGAAATCTTAATTTCTTCCCTCCCTCCCTGCCCCAAGTAACAGCTCTGGTGATTTAAACAAGCAAGCACATGTTCTTCCACTGTCTGCACCTCCTGCTCGCCAGAAATGGGGATGTGGTGAGGAAAACCATGGAGGAAAGGAAAGGAAATGACATTAACCTTTTCCATCTGATAAATAAGGGCTCTATTCAGCTGCAGTAATCCACATCCTTCCCTAGAGATCCACTTAATGTAATACCTAAAGGCTCAGGTAATTTCAATTTATTTCCACGCTGGCCAGCTGATTTCTTGCTGAATTATTGAGTCCCTGTGCACATGGAAAAGGACTGGAGCCCTCCTGCCATTCCCAGCACCCTGATCAACCTCTCAGATGTGCCAGAGGCTCTGTGACACCCCCAGGGCTTTTCTGTGCCCCCAAACAGGGACTTCTGTACTGATTTTCATGGGACCACCACTCTGTGAGCACTTAAGGTCCCATGAGCTGCTCTTCTCTGCAGGGAGCCCCTCCCTGCCCAGTCAGACATTCAGCAGCTGCAGTTTTTATGGGATTAAAGGAGAGTTTGAGCTTGGAATGGGTGGAAATTCAGAGCAACAGCCTCAGCCAGGTCACAAAAAGGGTTCTGCAGGTGTTTGCTGGGGGTTTGAGGTGATGGATTGGGATCAGTGGCCACTGCAGGGTGGGTTGAGGGATCCACACTCTCAAAGGATAAAATTTGGGGATTGAATTGTGGTGTTTTCCCTTTCTCCCTTTGCAATACACAGATGGCTCCAGTGCCTGCCCAGCTGGAGCAGCCCAAGGAACCTGTGGAGACAAGGGATGTCTGCAGGCACTGAGGGAGAGGTTTTCAGGGCAGGACAGGCAATCAGGGAACACAGATCCCCTTGGAAACATGGGATTTATCTTAGTCTCAGGAAAATTAATCCACAAACACCAGAGGGTTCTGTCCAAAAAGGAGACAGAGGAGTCCTGTAACTTTATTTGAATAAACAGAGAGGCCATGGGGCATTCCCCTGGGGTCTCTCAAAATTTTTAGAGGATGCAGCTTCCTGTTTATCCCAATTTCCTGGCTATATTTACCTCTCTCTTTCCCCATTGGCTGAGACACTTGGGAGGTACAGACTTCGCAGAACACCTAACACCCCCTTCTAATGTGTATCCCCACTAGTTTTCTTTTATTTTTTTTGTCTGTCTGGTTTTTTTTTTCCTCTTGAAAAAATTCTTCAGTGGGTAACAGTCTGTGTCAATTAGTCGAATTCCTATGGAATTTATTTTTCCCCCATTGCTCCTTTCACCTCTCAGTATCTGGCCTTATCTACCATCACAGCTTGTTTGTAAAGACATCTCCTCCTCATTCCTCTTGACCCCTCCCCTTATTTTCTCAATAATTGTCTTTACAAACCTTCATTATCATTGACTTCACTTTTTGTTCCTTTAAACTTTTTGTGTTTTTTGTTCCTTTTTTAACTTTTTGTTCCTGGGTCCTTTTTGGTTTTGCAATTATTTACAGCAGCATCATTTTCTGTCCCTTTGTAGCCATTTCTGGGTCTGCAGGCAAGGCTACCACCTGCAACCCCTTGATCACACATTGAATAAGTGGCACTAAGCAAGGGACCACACATGGTAAAAAATGAGAGTTTCTACAACACATAAGAGGAAAAAACCCTCATTTAACCCATAATCTACCAGGTAACCACAAAAACAGGTCCCATTCCCATCTTTTCCAAATTCAGACTGGTATATGAGCTAACCTTTTTGTTCTCTGGGTTGAGGCTGTGGGCTCTGTAATGCAGTGATTATTTAGTTGGTGTTTTCTGTATGTTTTTGTGTATTGTATTTATTGGTTATTACTTCATCAACTACTCTGTGTAGGAAGAAGTTTTGTGGTTGTTGTGTTTTTAAGTGTAGCAGCATTATGTAATCTTAGATTCACAGAGTCTCAGAGAAAGGGATTCAAAAGAGTCCTTGGCCCTGTATTGGGAAATTGTTTTTATACATATATAAATAAATAAATATATTAAAAAATAATCTTAGATTCACAGAGTTTCAGAGAAAGGGATTGAAAAGCATCTTTTGCTCTGTATTTGGAAATTATTTGTGTACTTAGTGTGAAAGAGTTTTCACTTGGTCTTTTGGGACAGTCGCAGGACATTCCTTGATCATTGAGTCTAGGAGATCTAAGGTGTCTCTTCATGATCTGGTTATTACATTTCTTATAACTATTATTGACTATATATGCTTATAACTATTATAACTATATATGATTAACTCTGAGGTGTATTTGACTTTTGTTATTGGTTTCTCTTCTTCAGCTCCTCTGTTGTGTGATTGACTTGTAGTCACCAGTTTTGGTTTTAGTTTTACTAGTCTAGGGATTTTTGAGGGGTCTTTTTTCATTTCTTTTCTTGTTTTTATTTTTTTTTCTCTCTGGATATTTTTATAGTTTGTTTATCTCTGTTCCTTCAGGGAGGTCTCGACTCTGATAGTGTCTGCTTCACACAGGAGGATTTGTTTCACCACTTTTCCACTGTCACCTATT
Organism: Onychostruthus taczanowskii; assembly: GCF_017590055.1. Classification (NCBI taxonomy): domain Eukaryota; kingdom Metazoa; phylum Chordata; class Aves; order Passeriformes; family Passeridae; genus Onychostruthus; species Onychostruthus taczanowskii. The sequence continues at coordinate 6,937,171 of NW_024500350.1, forward strand.
TGCACACAGCAGTTTGAGTCATTTAATTTTCCACACATTAGTATTGATCCACAGCCCTCTGAAACCATGGGAATCCTGTCACTGGGACCAAGGCATTTGGGATCAAGTTCCTGCATTTTGAGACACGCTCCTTCCTCTTAGATTTTTTTTTTCCTTTAGGGAGTGTAGCTACCAAAACACAACAACCCAAAGTTGGTGCAATTTTGCAACTTTTCTGATGCTGTAACGAGCTGTGCTCCCGGGGTTCATTATGAGGCTGTCTTGAAACTTGCTGGTGAAACAGGAAAAACAAGAAATCCGACCTCGCTGCAGTGCTTAATTGAAGTGCATTTATTGACTGCTTTTAAGCTCTTATAGCAACTGTGTTTGCTGAGAACTGAGGGCCTTTAGTTTAATTCACCCTTAGCAGAAAAAATCCTGTCACACTGCAGGGCTGGGCTGGCATTGGGCTGGCAGCTGCAGCTGGAGATTGGAGCTTTCCCCCTCCTTGTGATGCTGCTCAGCTTCTCTCCCTCTCCAGGAGTCCCATGAGGGATGAAAATGCCAGAGGTAAAGCTAGAGCATCATGCTTTAGCTTGATGTTTTTGGAGATTTCTTGGTGCCAGGGCAAGTAACCTGAATCAACAAAGAGAATAAACCCCTTTGCTAAAAGGTCTTAAAGATTCTTCAAGCTGCAAATCTTCTGAAGAGTCTGGAGCTCCAACCTCATAATGCTGAGGAGGGAGGACTGAGAAAAACCTAAATCATTGCCCAAGGGAGCTGCAGTTGGATCTCTGCTGGGAAACCTACCTTTGATCCAGCAGTGCTGACACTGGGGTGTGCTTAATGCTGCTAAATTCTTATCCCCATCCATCTGCACTGGAAATTTAGGCTGGAATTTCAGCCTGGAAATGCAGAAATCTGCAGTGTGTGACCGTGCTGTGACCTGAAGAGCAGTTCCTCACGTCCCTCAGCAGGCAGTGGTGCCTCCAGCCACCACCTATTGAAAACAAGGGCGACTCCGACGTGAGAGAGGGAGAGAGAATGATGCATCTGACTCCATCATCAGAAGGCTAATTAATTACTTTATTATACTATACTATGTGCATTGCATCTAAACTGAATCTGCCTTGCACTCACCCTTGCTCACAACTGCACAGAACTGCACTCAGCGCTCATGACTGCCTCGTGACAGTCCAGCACACACACACACTTCTTGGCCCTGATAGACCAAGGGAACAAAACACCCTCACTTTGGACAAACAATCTCCATATTGCATTCTACTTTGGCACAACACAGGCACAGCAAGTGATAAGAATTGTGTTTTCTTTCTCTGATGTTCAGAGAATGTGAATCCCAGAAATATTCCTGGGATTCCTGGGCCTTGCTTTTCTCTGTGAAGAGAAATGTGGCAACAGCCACCCATTAGCACTGAACTTTGCCCGGTTCTGTCTGGATTCCAGGAACTGGTTCCACTGGCAGGAAAGAATTCGGAGCTTTCTGCCTTATCTCTGTGTCCATCTTAAGAGGGGAGCTGAGCACAACTGAGAACAGTTTCTTGATGAAAGAGGCAGGGTGTGAATGCAGGAGGCTGGAGGGATGGAAAGCAGTCCTGGAAGAGATGGAATAGATGGAGTTGATGGATGTGTCTCTCCCCTAGTGCAGGAGATAAAGCTGATCTTGCAAGAAGTGCAAGGAGATGTTTTTGGATATGATGTCACACTGACTCCCTGTGAGTGATGCCTCAGGTTTGAACTTTTCTATTTTTCACATTCTGTGCTCTTTAGTGTGTGGGTCTGGGTTCACATCAGGGGATGGTGAGCTCTGTGCACAGAGCAGGGAGACAAAACAATTCCTGCTCCAGCTGGGCACCAAGGACAAATGATCCAAATCTCAGCCCCAAGAGCACAAACAACGTGGGCTGGAGAGAGAAAAACAAGCAGGATGGGACTGGATGGGCTAAAGCTGGAATTGGACAATGAACTGCAATCTGCACATGGAGCAGCGAGAGACCCCGTGAGCGCTCGTGCATTTTGGGACCATTTTGGTTCATCTTGGGTGCAGCCCTGGCTGGGCTCTTGTGCTGCCCAAGGTGGATCCATGGAGGAGATCCTTTGAATAAATCCCTGCTTTATTCTCTAACTCTGTCCATCCTCTCTTCTAGTTCAGCCTTCTCAAGGCATCATGACACCCGCTGATTTCATCTCTACAATGTTATACTAACTGGCTGGGGATTTTTTTCCAAGTTTTGGAACCCTTTTGGCTTTGCAGAGCTGAAACACCAGCACCACTGAGGCAGGTAAAGAAAGCCTCTGAATCCTCATTGTTCCAACCCAGGTGCAAATCTGACCCGGAGGAGATGGGGCTCTATTCAAGGCGTCTGTGATGCAAATTTATGCAGATGACAGTCATTAGTCTACTGTCTGTTTGTTTTTCTGCTTGCTGGGTAAGGAAGAGGCAGCGACTCTGCAGAGAACTGGCCGGGAGATTTCAGATTTGTGCCCAAACTGCCAACTTAAAAAAGCTTTAGAAAGTGAAGAAGACTGACTGTCAGTTCTTTTGGAGTTTTCAGGGGAGTGGGAGGGTGGAAGCTCTTTCACCACCGGCCACCAACCCCTTGGCTGCTCCGTCCTGGCATTTATTGGCAGATCCTCGTGCAGTGGGTTGCCAGGAGCAAAGCTCCATGGCCAGGAGGGCACAGGACCCAGCAGCCCTAAATTAATTAGACACAGCCCTAATTAAGAATTTATTGATAAACCTGGGGTCAAACCAGTGTCTGCATCTTGGTTCTAAAAGCATTGTAGTAGGTAATTCCCAGGAATGAGTTTTGTCACCTGAGCCAGAACACGTGGACAGACCTGTGGAAGTGGAGGCTTTTCACATTGACCCCATTTCTGTGCTCACTGTGACCTAGTAAAATCCTGCCCCAGCTCTCTGGGATCCTCTCACCTCTCAGGGGACAGGGACACAAGCTGAGCTGGTCTCTGTGCAGCCAATTCAGAGCATGGAGTAAAGCAGGAATCTAAAATAACCTGCAGTGAGGGCAGGTTAGCAGCAGCACGGGGTTCTGAGTGGAAAAATCAGGTCTTCAGACACCTCTGGGTGACATTTATTCCCCAGACTGGTGCTGGGATGCAAGAATAAAATCCAAGGTCCAAAGATATCTGTGCTGCCTGCAAAAAGCCCTTTCCACTTGTTCAACAGCCCTCTTGTCAAGGCTGCAGTCACCTCTGGATCAGTTCTCAGGGAAATGGGGAAGGTTTGGGGTCAGGTCGGTTCCTGGTGTAAATCCTTTGGTTATTTCACACTTCTTGCAAAGCAGACCTTGAGCCTTTTTGAGAAAAACACTTAGAAAACTGCTGGGCTCCCCAAAGTAGCATTTTTCTCACCAGCTCGAATGTGCTGAAAGGACGGGATTTTCTATTTTCTGTGAACTTTTCCCAAACAGTCTTGCCTTCTTTTTTCTTCTTCTTCTTTTTTTTTTTTTTTTTTTTTTCCCTTCTCTTTGAGAGGGGGAGGAGTTGTGTCTAAAAAAACAAACCCAACCTGTCGTTCTCAGCTCTGCCAACCTGTCAGTCCAGCCATGCAAGAAGAGAGGGAGAGAGACAGAGCAAAGCAAAGGAGGGAGTGAAGCAGAGATTCTTTGAAATCTCAGCAGGACATTAAGGTAAAGCCCATTTCTCACTTCCTTAATTACTCTTTTCCCTGTGTTTGTACACGTAAACAGAAATTCTGTTGCCTTAGAGAGCTCTAAACTGACTAAACACCCCGCGTGGGAATAACCTGCTTATGGTTCAGCTGGAGGGGTGTTTTGAGTGTAACCTGGCAGCTCGATAGTTGTTGTTTGGAAACACGGTTTGAGTGGCTGGAATTCGTGTTAATTTGAATATTAAAGAGAGGCAGAGCTTGTTCGAGCCCATGTTTAGGGAGGGTGCTAAGCCGGTGTAATTGCAGGGCTGAGCCAGGCTCTAATTACCGCAGATCAGGGTGAGAACTTGTCAGAGAATGTGGGAAATGGATTTGTAGGAATTTTTTAAAGCTCTGTAGAAGGCTCACATCGTCTGCATCTGTATGTAAACTTTGAGATAAGAAATGCTGAATGAGAAATACCACGGAATAGGAGAAACGCTGGTGAGAGAGAAATGGAACTAGAAACAAGTTGCAAAGGATGGCCTTGCAAAACAGACTGGATACTTCAGAGAAATAGACCTGTGAAAGATGCATTGCAGTAGGATCTGCATCAATCATTTTAGATAATTGGCTTTAAGGCATTTGCAGTATGGTGTGGCTAAAGCTGATAGGCCAAGAAACGTTTACAGTGTATTGTAATTAAGAAAAAATTGGCTTCTGATTGTGATGGTGTGAATTATAACACGTGTATTGTCTCACCCTTCTCATAAGACTGAAAATGGAATAGAAGTTTTTAAAACACCTCTCAGTTACCCCATCTCTGGGTCAGACAAAGACATAATCCAACACGAGAGGAGGGAAATCCTTCCAGAGCTGCCAGCTGCAGGGCTCGGTCACCTCCTCCTGGAGCACCTGGCATGGCCCCAGGTGGGGATGGGCTGTGGGACCACCCAAACCCGTTTTGGCAGCTCCTGCGTTCCCTTCTGTGCTTTCTGTCCCCTCCTGGAGGAGCTCAGCACCCTCTGGGAGCTGCCCTGGGCGTTCCTGAGCCAGCACAGGCTCCCAGCTCAGCCCGGGGAAACTGAGGCTTGTGGAGTGTCAGGAAGGCTGCTTGGAATCACTCAGAGGGATCACTCTGCCTGGGGAGCCTGCTCGGGGTTTGTTGGGACGACTGGGGGAGTGCGGGCCGAGGAACAAACAGGAATATTCACAATTTGTTGGACCTGAGTGTCCGTGCATGAGCACCTGTGTACAAATGTGTCTGTGCAAGGAGCCTGCTGAGAGGCTTTTCCCCCTCCTGTGCCATGAAAATCCACAAAAAAAAGGTGAGAAAGCAAGAATCCTCTGTGGTATTTTCTGAGACCCTGACGAAGGTGAATTTGACTCCATGTTTTTAGAAGGCTAATTTATTATGTTATGATATTATATTAAAGAATGTTATACTAAAAAAACCCAAAAATTAAAGAATAGAGAAAGGACAGAGACAGAAGGCTAAAAGCTAATTAAAACTCCTGATTTTTGCTAGAGCTCTGACACAGCTGGATGGTGATTAGTTATTAAGTAAAAGCAATTCACATGAAACTAATGAAACATACACTTGTTGGTTAAACAATATCTAAACCACATTTTAAAACAGCAAAGCACAAAAGAAGCAAATCAAATAATTATTGTTTTCATTTTTCTCTGAGGCTTCTCAGCTTCCTAGGAGAAGAATTTTAAACAAATATTTTTTTAAAAAATATAATAATAACAATCCTGCTCATCCCCCTTAGAAATCCCTCTATTCCTATATTTCTAAACCCTGAGCAAACATTTTAAGCTGTCTTGAAAACTGAGATACCTTTCTGAGCAGGCTGAGGATCCGGGTAGGTCACACCAGAGGCAGAGAGGATTTCCTCTCCTTGCTGTCTCTGGGGTTTCCACTCCTGCAGCAGGGTGCAGTTACCTGTCCAGAGCAGCTCGCCTGAGCAGAGCAAGCTGAAAGGTGGCAGAGATAATGCATGTCCCTGGAGGGCTTGGAACGCCTTGGCCAGGGCTTTGCTTACACAGTCCTGACTTCTGCATCTTCCTTGGTGTCAAACTTCCTCACATCCTTGTGCCTGTGCTGTGATCAGAGCTCTTCTCCAGGCTGTGGCCACCACAAGCCTGGAAATCCAGAGGGGATCCAGGCTGGGAGGGCTGGAATCCAGAGGGGATCCAGGCTGGGAGGGCCTGAAATGCAGAGAGGATCCAGGCTGGGAGGGCTGGAATGCAGAGAGGATCCAGGCTGGGAGGGCTGGAATGCAGAGAGGATCCAGGCTGCTCTGTCTGGATAAAAACCTTTGCACAGTCCTGGTGTTACATCATTTTCCTTTCTTCTGGGATCGTGTTCTCCTGGGAGCCCTGACTCATTCTCTGGGGATGGTGATACAGAGTGTGATTATAAACACTTTATTAACAGAAAAAACTTTTTTTTTTAGAGTGTTTTTTGTAATATTGTTGTGAGCTTTCTTGCCAGAGCTGGAATGGAGAGGGAAGTGTTTTTTCAAGTGAACATAGTGGGTGGAGAAGAGGAAGTGAATATTTAAGTTTTGGTGGAGATAAACTTCTTTACTCCTTGTTACAGTAACACAAATTAGTCACTGAAAGAAGGAAAGGAGGAAAATTAACTTTCCTGATCTGCAAAGACTTCACTAATGAACCTCACAGCACTTTTGGATCTTCTCTTCTCTTCTCTTCTCTTCTCTTCTCTTCTCTTCTCTTCTCTTCTCTTCTCTTCTCTTCTCTTCTCTTCTCTTCTCTTCTCTTCCCTTCTCTTCTCTTCTCTTCTCTTCCCTTCCCTTCCCTTCCCTTCCCTTCCCTTCCCTTCTCTTCTCGGATACTTTTCTGGAACCAGAGCAGACATTCTGCTGCTCTCTCTTAATTCCTGCTCTGCTAAGGTGTGGATGCAGTAAGATAAGGAGATGGGTGCTGCCAAATCAGCCAAGCCCCGCAGAGCTGGGGCAGTTGAGCCATTACTGACAAAACCTGGATTATTACAGCTCCTGCTGATGGATGGTTTGGCAGTGCTGAGCAAATGTCAGCTGATCTATCAGAGTTAACCAGCTGCAACTCCCTAAATTCAGGTGATACCCAGGCAATCCATATTTTAGATGGGCTCCAGTAGCGTAGCAACAACTCTGCTGGAAGTGTCGGAATGAGCAGCCAAGTCCTTGCCAGGATTTCTGTGCCTGTCACTGCAGGGACTGATGGATGGGTCATTCCTTCGGGGAGCTTCTCCTAAAGAACAAAAACGAACAAAAACTTTAGCAAAGGACCCTTCCCAGACAAAAAGGTTGAAATCTGAGCCAGCCCTCTGCCAGCAGAGGCTCTGAACAGCTCCTGGAAAGGTCAGGTGGAAAACACTTCACACTGAGGAAGTTTCTGCTGTTCACCAGCGCTGCTCCCTCACCTCAGTTTGAAAATTAAGATCTAGACACAGTTAAGGGACAAAGGGCTTTTAGTTCAGTACCTGATAAGGATTTTTATGGTGCAACAATTTGTTATGGTGGAATACACTGAAATGCACGTAGGTAGATTGCATATATAATTTTGTAGACCTTGCAAATTAGCATATTTAACAAAGATGCTCTAACGAGAGGCTTGAATGAATAGCATGGCATCTTTTTATCTTGAAGTATTTTCTCTTAGATGGGATATGAGTTTATGGGATATATTTTGGAGGGGGTTTTGGTTTTTTAAGATAGCATAAACCTTTCACCAGGACGCTGCTCCCTCACCCCAGTGCTCCCTGGCGTGACTGAAATTCTGGAGACTGATGCTCTGCCCCTTTTTCTGTTATTAGTCACCTTTCTTGCCCAATATTCTCACCCCAAGCTTTTGGTGAGCAAGTTTGGTAACAGAACACCCCTTTCCAGTAATTCATTGTGCAATTAAACCACTACGTGATAAATACCAACAAGCCCAACATGCAAATACCACCTCCCATTTCTGTCTGCTTTCAAACCAGGATAAGGCCTTGATTTGAGACTTCATTTTTCATCTTCAGTTGTAAAAGAGAACTTGTCTGTCCTGTCTGGCAGGAGGCAAGGCTGGAACTTAAGAAGTGGCCGTGCTGCATTTCACAAGGAACTGTTCATTTCTTGTGTTTTCCAGTCAGGATTCCATCATTGGTTCCTCTTTTTAAAGCAGATAAATTTATGTTTTGAGGGTGTATCTAGGGGAGGGTAATCTCCAACTTCTCAACTTTGTGGTGGCATAGTGGGATGGAGAACTGGGAGAGTGGAGAGGGTTTCAGCCCTTAATTTCCTGTGGAAAGGTTCAGCAGAAGAACCATTGAATTTTGGGGTTCTCCTTGCTAGGAGAGTGGGTCAACACTTCCCACAGAAGATCTAAGGACTGACATTTCAGTTTGTCCAGCAAAAAAACTGGAAAAAAAAAAAAAAAAGGTAATTTTGGCTAACAACCATTTTTTCAGACAAGTTTTCTTCAAGGGAAAACCAAGACAGGCTCACAGAGCTGTGTGAAAGGACTCACCTGGATAAAAGAGTAAAATTTTACTGGAAAACAGCTGGAAAATTTCCATGTTTAATAAAGGCATCTCCATTCCTGAGACAACTTCACAAAACATCTCCATCCAGGTCCTTTTAAAATATTCTCTCCCAAACTGGTTTCAAATTGGCCCCAAACGTTGTGCACATCAGCAGCAGGGCACTGTTTGGAGTGGCAGAACCTGCATCACCTGGCCCTGCTCATTCCTGACTTCCCAGACCCACTTTTGGATGGCCAAGTGGCCCCTTTTGCTCTCCAGGAAATGCTGATCCCCAGCATTTCATCCTGGGAGAAGGAGCAATTTCCTACCTGGCTTTGTCCCACTCAACGATAGATTAGGACAAATCTGAGCCACAGAGATGATATTCACTTCATAAAAGCAGAGGCCATAAAACACAGGCCACTTTCCACCAGAAATCTCAACGGGGAAATTCAAATATTTCTATTTCCACTCACAAGCCTTCCCCAGCTGTTTGACTATTCATGAAAATCCTTTCAGTTTTCCACAACTGAGTGAGGACTCTTTCCAGGAGCGGCCTGTGGTGAGATTTCCAGTGCACTCTTGCTCTGGATGGACTTAGAATATTAATCTTTTCATGGTATTTTGTCACCACAACCAGTTATTTCACAAAGAAATGAGGCAATTGGTGCTTCATGCAAAAAAAAAAAAAAAAAAAAAAAAACAAAAAAAAACAAAACCAAAAAACCCCAAGTAACCCTCCTGCGAGTTTCTGTTATTCAGGCCTCAGAAAAAGATTTGATTTGGACTTTTTCAGTGGGAATAAGTAATTACAGAAAGGCTTGATTTGGACTCTTTCAGTGGGAATAAGTAATTAGTGCTTTGCTTTATCTCCAGCCTGTTCAAATGGAGTTCAGTGATTGGTGAGGCAGTTTTGGATGGAGGTGCAGTTGCCCTGGCAACAATCGGGAGTGAAATCAGAACCTTTTGAGCAGCCAGTGGAATGTGGTTCCACTTGGATGACAATAGGTCACAGCGTTTTAATGGGCAGAATGCAATCCAGCACAATAGGATTTATTGCCACTGTGACATCAGATTGACACTATTCCTACAAATTCTTCAGCTTGTGACAGACCTCGCTGAAATCTGTTCAGTGGAAAAACTGGGAAAACTCCATTAATCATTTTGTTTTCCAAATGAACCAGAGCCTGTGTGTGCCAGGGGTTGGGAGGAATAGAGTGAAACCCAGGCTCGCTGCACAGAGCCCTAATGAGAGGCTGTCCAGGGATGGTTCTGAGCACCCAAGGCTCCTTTCTGCAGGGTGCTGACCCAAACCTGCACCAGGGATGGTTCTGAGCACCCAAGGCTCCTTTCTGCAGGGTGCTGACCCAAACCTGCACCAGGGATGGTTCTGAGCACCCAAGGCTCCTTTCTGCAGGGTGCTGACCCAAACCTGCACCAGGGATGGTTCTGAGCACCCAAGGCTCCTTTCTGCAGGGTGCTGACCCAAACCTGACAGAAAACTTCTGCCCTCGCTGGGTTTTCTATCACCAAAACAATTCCCAGTGATTTCCAGGATGGTAATTCAGGCTTTTAGATCTGATTGCATCTGCTGACAGATGAGACCTTGCAGGAGCAATTCCTGAAGCAGCACAGGAAGAAAAGGTTCCCTGTTCAGTGTGGAGGGGCAATATTTCATCCCTCCTGCCTGAACATTTTTCCATCTCCTGCAAAAAGGATCCTTTTATTCTGGAAGATCCCAGAGTTCTCTCTAAATGGATACAATGCCCAGGACTGGGACAGGAGAATGTGCTGCCTGCAGCTTTAAGGAAATGCAGATTTAGAGTGCCAAAATCTGCCCTGAACCAAAAGCACAGGTTTTAAATAATTCAAATTTCAATTCTTCAACTGAGGTTATTTTAAAATTTCAATTTTAAATAATTCAGTCTTCTAATATAAACACACAGAAAGGTTGGAATCCCTTGGGATGTCCCTACTGACCTCTGTCACACATAGAAATCCAGAGCCACCTGTTTGGTGGCATCAGAAATGGCTTTTAGAATTTAAGTATTCATGCATAAGGGGAACAGGAATATTGGAATATTCACGGATAAGGAGCACAGTAAAGTTGGACTATTCCTGGATAAGGGGCACAGGAATTTTGGAATATTTCTGGATAAGAGGCACAGGAATGTTCGAATATCCCTGGATAAGGGGCACAGGAATGTTGGAATACTCATTTCAAGTAGGTGGCCCTGAACCTTTAACCAATTTTCCTTTTGAATCAATGGAGGGGGTTCCCATTCATGTTTTAATATGAAAAGCAGATTTTTCTCCTCAGTCACAGGCTGGTACCCTGCACATCCTTTCATTGTTGATAGGAGGCTTTTGCCACAATAAAGCCCCAAGCTGGTGAGCTGTTCCTCTCCTTGGAATTGTTCCTGGAGAACAATTGAGCCAGACAATGACACAACCTGTTGCTTGTCCTCCCCAGTGGGAAACGGGCTCGGAGCTTTGAGTCCATAAACAGCCAAGGGTGTGGAAGGCAAGGAGTGACCTCAAAGCCGGGTTTTACACGGCAGAACAAAGAGATCTCCGAGCCTGATTGGAAAAACACCCCGAGAGCAAATCCATGGCATAAGATCATAATTATCAACACACGTCACGGCGTGGCTGGAGCCCCTGGCAGCTCCTTCAGACACCAGGAGCAGGGTCCTGGGTGACTGCAGACAGCAGCAGGGACATCCCTCCATCCCTGCAGACATCCCTCCATCCCTGCAGCTCTGGCTTGGGCTGGAGGCTCTGATGCCTCAGGATTTTAGCTTTTATATTTTTCATCTATTTGTAATCCTGCAGTTCTTCAGTGTGTAACTCTAAACTCCATGTACAGTGTGAGCTGCTGCTCTCCCATTTTGGGCAGACACAACAATTCCTCTCCAGGCCTGGCAATCAAGGACACCTCACTGCCTCAGGCACCCAGAAATGGAAACAAAAGTGAGTTGGGGGGGAAAACTTGGGGTAAATGACTTCATTAGCTGAAGCTGTAATTGGAAGATGAACCCCCAACATGCAAATGGACCAAACTTATAAAAGTGTCAAAACCTGTGACCCCGTGTCCATTTTGGGTGGGCTTTGTCTGCCCTAAATGTACTTGAAGGCCCTTCAATAAATAGAACCACTATTTATTATCTTAATTTTGTCTGGCCTCTGTTTTTAGTAGTCCCAAAAAGGCATCAGCCCATCCTTAGGGATATTTGGGGCCATTATTGCTCTCAGAACACTTTCCCTTTGTTCCAGCACTCCTGGCATTGTTCCAGCACCTCCGTGATCACTTTTTCATTCTGCTTAATCCAAACTTTCTTTCTATCCCATGATCAGCTTTGAGGTTGCTCCCAAATTAAGATGCCCAAGTGATGTTTTGGGTGTTTTTTTTGTTTGTTTGTTTGTTTTTTTTTTTTTTTTTTTTTTTTTTTTTTTTTTTTTTTTTTTTTTTTTTTTTTTTTTTTTTTTTTTTGTTTTTTTTTTTTTTTTGTTTTTTCCCTGTGGGAAACACCACTTTGTGTTCTTCAAAGTCTTCACTTCCCGAAGTTCCTCTCATCCTGAGGTGATGGAGCTTAGCACCACACAGAATGTTCCAGAAGAGGAATTCCACCAGTCTGAGCTTGTGATTTAGGGCTGGGCAGGCCTTGGGAGTGATTTGGGGTTTCATTAATCACCTTTGGATTTGGATTTGAATTTGGAAGGACCCTGAGCAAGTGATGCTGTAATTCCATTTTATTCAGTGAGAACAGGAGTAAAAACGACCCGTGAAAAATACAGGGTACAAAATAGGATAAGATAAATCTCCCACTGAGGCTGAGTACATCACTCTTGAATTTAATTTAATTTTGATGGCTGATCATTTATCCAACTCCAACTAATCTGGAGTGAATCAGGGGACAGTGGCAGTAAATTTCAAACCAGAGGGTGAAATTCTCTTTAGTCACACTCTTGTCTCTAGTGACAGCACCCCTGTAATGGTATTGTGGAATAAATAAGAGAGACATTTATTTCACAGGCCCACAGCACCTGTGAGGCCAAACAGAAAAGTTGTCTCTCAAAACAATGTTAGGGAATTGCTTTGGCAATAAAATCAACCCTAGTGCAGTTTAGATATCATTTTTGTGTGTGTGTGGAGTGTTGACATTTGCACTGTAGCAGGTTTGTATTCGATGTATTTTTGTTAACATGGGCTCTGATAAGATCTGCTCGCTCCTTCACACTGTTTGCCTGGAGAAGTAAAACAGGAAAAACACAGCTGGCTGAGCAGCTTGGTGGCAAACAGCTGGGAATGGGCTGGATTCCCATCCAGGAGCTCCTGCACTCAGCAGGGCTGGGGGAAAACCTTCCACACCAACAATTCCAGTCAGAGTTCCACACTCAGAGCTCCAATCCCGGGCCTTGAGGGGCACAGATCAGCCTCTGTGCAAGTCACAGGGAGGGAAAGTCCTGTTTAAAACAATCCCTACGTTTAATTTTTCCATTAGAGGCAACTTCTAGATATACATTGCTCACATCTACAGGCCTGTGTAAGGGACACAGGAATGTTGGAATATCCCGGGGTAAGAGGCACAGGAATATTGGAATATTCATGGATAAGGGGTACAGAAATTTTGGAATATTCATGGATAAGTGACACAGGAATATTGAAATATTGATGAATAAGGGGCACAGTAATATTGGAATGTCCCTGGATAAGGGGCACAGGAATTTTGCAATATCCCTGAATAAAGGACCCAGGAATACTGGAATATTGCTGGATAGGGGTCCAGGAATGTTGGAATATCCGTGGACAAGGGACCCCAGGGGTGCTGGAATACCCCTGGATAAGGGGTATAGGACTATTGGAATATTCATGGGTAAGGAGCACAGGAATTCTGCAATATCCATGGATAAGTGGCACAGGAATATTGGATTATTCATGGATAAGGGGCCTAAGGATGCTGGAATACCCCTGGATAAGGGACACAGGAATATTGGAATATTAATGGATAAAGTGCACAGGAATATTGGAATATCCCTGTCCCTTGTGCCCAGGGGTGCTGGAATACCCCTGTTCAGGGGGCCCAGCTGGGAATGCCGTGTCTCCAGGCCGTGCTGTCCCCTGGCCTGTCCTTTGTGCCCAGTTTGCAGCAAACAGGAAAGAGAGGAGCTCAGGAAGCAGAGCTGCTGGGGTGACGTTAGGGAAGCTGTCCCTGGAAGAACCCTGCTGGAATATCAGCTCCTGCCCGCCCCCAGATTCCCAGAGTATTCATAAATAACCTGCTGTGTTTTGGGAAGGGACAGAACAGCAGTACTGGAGGGTTGGCTCTGTGAAATGAGTGCTCAGCACTCTCTGATCTCACTCCGTCATTGTTCCTGGCCTGGCACTCACCTACTGCTGATTACATTAATTCATTAATTACATCACAGCTATTCACAGCTGCAACAAACTGTTCTCCTGCTCCTGGGCCAGCGAGGGCCGGGGGAAAACTTCCTCGAGGGATTTTCTGGGGCTCTGAAGGCTGAGGGAAATCCCTGAGGAGCAGGGTGGGGTGGAACCTGCAGAAGGATGGGAGTGAAACTTCCCTGGGCATCAGGACAGACACCCGTGAGCCAGGGGAGGAGGAAATGCTAATTAGTGTCTGATTGCCTCACAGCTAATTTGCATTAAAGCCCAGGGGCCTGCTGAGTTATGGAATAGGTTGGTCACTGATTTCCAAAGGGAGAAGTGGGATGTAAAATGTATTTTTTCACCTGTCCCATCCCTGGCGGTGCCCAGGGCGAGCTTGGAGCACCCTGGTCCATGGGAGGTGTCCCAGCCAGTGGCAGGGCTGGAAGAAAATTATCTTGGAGGTCCTTCCAACCCAAAGCATTCCATGATGTCCAGCTCTAGGATGTGTCCCAGCTGCAGCAGCTTTAGGAACGGAAACTGCAGGAGCTGGAGCAGAGGTGGAGACTCTTCTGTCCTGCTGAATATCAAAGTGCAAATGGCTCTCAGCTGGTGGGAAAGAACCTGGACCAGGAATTTCCAGGCAGCAGGAGGGGATGCCAGTGGCCCAGCTGCCCCATTCCAGTGTGGGATTATACTGCTTCCCTCACATTAAATGGTTTATTAACCAATATCAAAAATATAAAACATGCAACTCTACAAAAATAACAAAACTCTAATAAAAAATATAATATAACATATATAAAACATATGTAAATAATAACTACAAAAACCAATACATTTTATTTTATTAATACATAAACGTAAAAATTTTAATAAAATATATTACATAAACCTATCTAATAATTCAAAATACATGAATAAAAACAATATACAATTAAAAATATACAATTAAAATATAAATAAAATAAAAAATAATAAGAAAACATAATTAAATAATTTACTCAGTAAATTAAACCTTACACCATAATAAAAAGTAAATGAAATATCTTAATTTAATTTATTGAATTAAAATGATTAGTAAAATTTTTAAAAATTAAACATATATGTATAAAAATTATCATAATTATAACAATACCTTACCTACTCCAACACATGCAAAAAATAATGAGCAAAACCATCCGCAAAATATTCTTAATTAAAAAAAAATTCAAATAAAAAAATTTAAATAATTTTTTAATTAAAAGAAAATTAAAAATTAAAATACAAAATACAAAAAGCTCTCGAAACAGCAGAACTCAGGGTCACCTCTGAGGCTCGGCTCAGGTGCTCCTGCTCGCTCCGTTTCCCTGCTGGGCCATCCCAGTTCAGTCCCAGTTTGGGTTCAGCTGTGCTGGGGCAGCCCAGGAAGGGAGGCTGAGCTGGGATCGCTGCTGGCTCAGTCCCTCCTGCAGGAGCTGCTGGGAGCTCAGCGCTCCGAGGAGGAGGAAGAGACTCCCCAGAGGGAACAGTTTTAGGTTTTGTGAAAAACGTCAATCACTTGTTTTTAGAATTTTAAATATTTAATAGTAATAAAATGGTTATAAAAATAGCAATATAATTAGAGTAATAAAAATTTCAACAATTGAGATTAGGACAATACAAGACAATAAAAACAAAGAGTTACGGATGGTCCAGGTACCTCTTTCTGGGCAAAATAAGCCCAAAAAAGGCCCCCATTAACAGAGGATTAACCCTTAAAAGCAATAGCCTGTAGCATATTCATACACCTCATCCATGATGCATAAATTCCATTCAAACAAAGGATTCTGTCTGGTCAGTGTCAACTTCTTCCTCTTAATCCAGTGGTGTCTCCAGGGCTGAGCGAGGTGGGAAGAAGTTAATTTCTTCTGATAATGGAGCAATAAATTATTTTTCTCTGAAACATTTAGAACATGTCCTGTGGCTGCTGTCTGGTGCGAGTCCTCTCTTTAAAAAAAAGTATCTTACATGGCATAGTTTATATTTTAACATTATGTTATAACCTAAAACTATATTTAACACCCTACTTGAGAAAATTAATACAGCATAACTTTCTCACATAACACATATAATATTCATTTTAATATTTGTGAAAAGCCACTCATAAAATACACATTTTTCATGGGTTTCCTCCTTGCCAAAGTGGCTGGGACAAAGAAATGGCAGCGAGGCCCCAAATCAAGAGCTTTGAGTTGCCAGCATTTTCCATTGCTCCTGGTATTTCAGTGTTCGCACTGCTGCTCCTGGCTGGAGCCATGCAGTGCAAATAAATTAAAATTGACATTCACAGCTTTCCATGGATTCTGGGAATTGCTCTGGGTGGGAAGCAGGGAACTGCTTTCCCTTGAACCTGTGGCTCCAAAATGGGCAACCAGCCTTCACCAAGGAGCAGCTTCCAGTCTGTCTTCTCCGAATTTAAGGGGCCAAACCTCTTCATTTTTTATTTTTATTTTTTACTGGTTTTGTTGTAAGCAGATCTGGTTTCACTTAGATGAATTAAATGTCAATAGATCTGTTGCTGTGAGTTGTTCCAGTGGGGATCACAGCACCATTGGGTGACTCAAAAATCCCTGCAGAGCTCTGCTGCTCTTTGGTGTCTATGTCTGCTCTTTAAAATGCTCAATAAACACTTTGATATTCACACTTTAGGTCTCTGTCTGTAGGGAGGCATTGAATAAGGAGTCTAAGCAAAAAATAATATTTTGCTCTGGTTTTGGTGTATTAGAATCAGAATGGTTTGGGTTGGAAGGGACTTTAAAGATCATCCAGTGCTTACTTTTATTTATTTTATTTTTGTTTAAAATATATCAAATTTTATATATGTATATATTATATTTTATTTTTTTTTTCATTAATTAGGGAATTTTGTATTCCCTTTCCCCTTATAGAGCTGCCCTTCAGCGACTGTGGGGATCTGAGCTGACAAACATTAAATATGTTGGCTTGGATATTTTGGAATATCCTTGAATTAAGGGCACAGGAATGTTGGAATATCCCTGGATAAGGGACACAAGAATATTGGAATATTCATGGATAAGGAGCACAGGAATATTGGAATATCCCTGAATAAGGGACACAGGGATGTTGGAATATCCCTGAATAAGTGGCATGGGAATATTGGAATATTCCTGGATAAAGTGCAGAAGAATATTGGAATATTCATGGATAAGGGACAGAGGAATATTGGAATATCCCTGAATAAGTGGCACGGGAATATTGGAATATCTCTGGATAAGTGGCATGGGATTATTGGAATATTGCTGGATAAGGGCCATGAGAATATTGGAATATTCCTGGATAAGGGACACAGGAATATTGGAATATCCCTGGATATTCCAGGGGATGTTGGAATATTCCTGGATAAGGGACACAGGAATATTGGAATATTCATGGATAAGTGGCCCAGGAATGTTGGAACATCCCTGGATAAGGGCACAGGGATGTTGGAATATCCCTGGATAAAGTGCACAGGGAGGTTGGAATATCCCTGGATAAAGTGCACGGGAATGTTGGAGTATCCCGGGATAATCAGTTGGCTCAAACTGACCAGGAGCAGGGCTGGATGGGATATTGGGAAGGAATTTCTGGCTCTGGGGTGGGCAGGCCCTGGCACAGGTGCACAGAGCAGCTGTGGTGCCCCTGGATCCCTGGAATGTCCAAGGCCAGGCTGGGCTTGGAGCAGCCTGGGACAGTGGCAGGACAGACCAGAAGCAGAAGGATTGGCTGTGAGTGGCAGAAGTCCCTTTGCAACAAGAAGAGTGAGAGGAAGGAAGGAAGGAAAGAAGGAAGAGCCTTAATGCTGCCCCACAATAGATTTATTTAGGTTTTGTGGGTGGTGGATTTTTTTTAAAGGAACAAGTCTTGGAGCCAATCCCAAGGCAGCCCTGAAGGTTCTGACTTGTCACATTTGTGGTCTCGCAGCTGAAACCCTTCCAGGGTTACACAACAGTGACTAAAACTGGAAACCTTTCAGATCAGTTCCAAAATGAAGCAGAAATCTGAGGTGATTGCTAAAGCAACACCTCTCTCTGCTAATTGCTGAGAGAGAGAGAGACACCACTGTGAGTGTGGGGGTGAGAGGGATTATTACCAATTTAAGAGAGACCCAATTTAATTTGGAGGCTTGGAGTTGTTTTCTTTTTGATTTGATCTCAGAACAGAATTATCCTGGAAGCCAGATCTTCACATTGTTTTGCTTAATGTTTTACAAACAGGCTGTTGAGTGAAGTTGTCACCGAACAAAAATTCACCCCTATTGTTTACACAATGGGAAAAGGGAGTCATAAAAGGGGTGTAGCAGCAATTTGTTAGGTATTAGGTTACGGTGCAAGAGGGATTATCCTCACAAAACACTGAGCCCTGAACTCCAAATATCGGGATTAAATTGACAATTACATCCACTGAAAGTCTTTGAAAGGCTCAGTTTGATGCTCGAGGCTTTGGAGTGACTGTTCTGAGCGATCTGACAATCAGGAGTTGGAGTTGTTCTGGCACAGTGCTCTGCTCAAGAGGAACTACATGAAAATAGAAATGTGATAAAATCTGCTCCTGCTGGTGTTTGCTTTGTGGCAGCTCTTCAATGGGTAAAAGTAGGTGCTGGGTTTGTTCCTGGTTCTGCCACTGCACTCCTTTATGACCTTTGAAATACAGGAATTTCCTCCCATATCTGATTGGGGTGAAATTTTTAAAGAATACCTGTTTAGGGGTTCAGTGTGGAGGCCCCTGAACACGGATCTCTGGAACACTTCTCTATCTCCCTGAGCATTTCAGGATCCAGCACAGTAAAATCCTTGCCTTGGCTTAGATAATTAACAATTATTCTGGTTTCAGAGCTCTGATACATTTATTCTTTAGAACAACTCTCTGCCATTACCCTAAAGAAATCTTTTGAGATTTCTCTGTTTCTGCCTTCCTACCACCCTGCCTGGCTTGGCTGCTTTATTTTTACCTCTGACAAACTTTCATTTGAAGGGAGGAAATACATTTATAAGAACAGAGAGGAAAAAAACTTCAGCTGTGCTGCAATGCAAGGGGAGGCTCATGATGTGCACAAACATGCCCAGAAATCCAGGAAAAATCCCACAGAAAGTAAAAGCAAGACAGAAAAGGGGGAGGGTTTATGTGTCAGTGTTAGAGGAAGGTGAAAACGCTTCCTGGCAACATCTGAGAGTCATTTGCAGCAACAGATCCCTGAGCTTTAGTGAGTAGAGAATGTTTTTAAATCCTCCCCCACCTCCTTAGTTAATCTTTACCAGGTAACAGGACCTCTCGTGGAATCGTGGGGCTTTCTTAGGGATGTGACAAATATTTCCAGTTTGGAAAATCAGGCTTTTGAAATGACTCTGAGGTTGAAGGTCATCAGTCCTGTTGGGACTCTGTGGCCCTTGGTAATAATTTGGTAATAATCAGATTCTGCTGAGTGTTCTGCAGAAGTCAGAGTGCCTCAGCAGAGGGAGGGAGAAAGAGCTGGGTTCCCAAACTCCCTGGGCTGGTCTGGAACAGGGAAGTCACGTGTGTGCTCCATGGTGTTCCCAGGAACAAGGGACAGATCCTAAAACTGATTGACATAATCCAGGAACACCGAAGGGTGGGCCTGGGCCTGAATGTTCTGAGCAACGTTAGAGAGTTATTAATTATAATGCATTATTAATTATTATTGTTGTTATTATTGCACTTGAGAGACTTGAAGAGGTGGCCTTGAAAAGTGCAGGTTTGGATTATGTTTAATCACACCCAAAAATACTGGGCAACATTTTTTGATGCTTTGGAGTGGCTGAGGAGGTTCTTTCCAGAGATTTTAGGTCACCTGGGGCAGTCTCCACCGTGTAATTTGGGGTTTTAGCTCACCTGGGGCAGTGTCCATTGTGTGATGTGGGGTTTTGGGTGACCTGGGGCAGTGTGCACTGTGTAATTTGGGGGTTTAGGTCACCTGGGGTAGTTCCTATGGAGCAGTTTGGGGTTTTAGGTCACCTGAGGCAGTCTCCATGGTGCAGATTGAGGTTTTAGGTCACCTGGGGCAGTGTCCACTGTGCAATGCCAAATGCCTCTGAGAAATCCAAGCTTTAACAAAACCAAGAAAGCTTAGCTCAGGTCCTGGGAGCAATCCTTGTCTGGTGGCCCTGCTCTGCACTGGTTCTTTTTTTGCTCCATCCATCTCCAGGGCTGGAGTTTTGGTTTTGGTTTAGGGAGCTCTGCATCACTTTCCCTTTCTTATTGCAGACTTACTTTGGATTGTTCTGGGAAATCCCAACCTGCTCCATGGCTTCCTATAGCAAAAACCCATCTCAGACATCCACTGGAGTATTGCTATAAATACAGCTTGTACTCAGGAGAAACCCTGTGTAGAGTCAGAGTTCCCCAAACAAGTCACCTCCACGTCAAAGTTGTCTCCTGGTTGTGGCAGATGACCAGAAAATCAGAGTGGCCTTTTCCCTGTTGTTGATGTGTCACCATCCAAGATTCTCCCCACCAAAATCCAAAGGTGGTGCCAGTGAAACACAATTTTGGAAATGTGAAGATTTTCTGATGGTGACAGAAGAGAGTGGGATCCACTCAGGAGCCTTTGATTCATGAAGTTGAGTCCCTTTTAGAGCCCTGGGGTGTTTGGGAGTATTTTCAAGGATAATATTGGGACTATTAGCCCTTTCAAGGATAATATTTTCAAGGATTGCTCTGGTTTGAAGCAGTCAATAAGAAAAGCAGTAGAATCATGGGATATTGAGTTGGGAGGGCTGAAGGATCATCCAGTCCAGCTCCTGGTCCTGACACCCCAAAATCCCACTCTGGGCATCCCTGGGAGCACTGTCCAAACATTCCTGGAGCTCTGGCAGCCTCGGAGTTGTGTCCATCCCTGGAGAGCCTGGGCAGTGCCCAACAGCCTCTGAGGGAAGAACCTTTCCTAAAATCCAACAAAATCTCCCCTGACCCAGCTCTACCATTCCCTGGTTCCCATCAGAGAGCAGAGGTCAGAGGTGCCCCTCAACACAAAGCCCTACAAATGTTTTTATTTAAGGTTATATTGGCTCCTGATTACAGGATTCGCTTCATTTTCACACCTCACGTTATGAGGTCCTTAAAAAAAAACACCAAAAAACCAATCCTCAACAGTTTCCAGGTTTTGTTTGTTGTTAAATACAACTTTGAAAATGTTGGGTCAAGCGTCTTCAATAGAGCAGGCTGCACTGTTTGTTTAAAACTCTGAGCAAAGCAAGTCATATGAATGTTTCCAAAGACCCTATTCCAAGAAGTATTTTTGGAAACATTAATGTTGTGTTTTTTAATGAAGGCCACATTCTGAGGCTACGACACCATATGTCACATTCATTTCTGGACTGGAAAAAAAAAAAAAAAAAGGAAAAAAAAGTGAAAAAAAAAGAAATGGAAACTATGTCTGGCTTTTAAGTGTTTTTGGATGAATGTCTCTGCATGCTTGTCATTGTTCCTTGGATGAGGGGAGAGTTCTTGGGCTGTTAATCCAGTCCATCCAATATATTTTGCAGTCCATGGGGCTGACTCTCCTCTGCCTGGAAGTGTGTGCAGTCATTTCTGTTCAGGCAAAGGGAGCGAAGACCTGAGGAAAAGAATTCCCCTAGGAAAGTTGGTTTTTCTGAAATTTGCTTTTCTTAAATTCATTTTCCATGGATTTCGTGGCTCCACTGAAAACCTACATCCGAACTCTGAAACGAGCTTAAAGATGGGAAAAGAGCTTGTCATTTTTCCATCAAAAACTTGCAATTTCTGGAAGAATAATGACAGATTTCCTACAAAAAAATACTAGGTTTGGTTTTTCTTTTTCTTTCTTTCTTTTTTTTTTTTTTTTTCCTTTAGGAATATCAGTTAGAAGCATAAAATCAGCAAAAAATTTGAATTTTTCTGCTGTGTCCCCATCACTTCTGGCTGGTTTGTGTGTTAATGGCTGGGATGTCATGAAATGAGCTGGAGACCTGCAGGAAAAGGATTTGTCTTTTTAAATGACGTGTTTTTTATTGGATTCCAGGTGATGAGGTCTCAATTTCTAAAGTAATTCTTGTTCTTGGTCACTAAATATGGCTCAGGACTGGCACTGCTCAGTTCTTCTCTGCTCTGACAGAGGAATCTCCTAATCCACATCACTTCCTAAATTTGTGTCACCCACAACTTCCATTGACACCCTCCCTGTTTGTTTCAAACTCATTAATCAAGATTTAAGTATTTTTGGCAGCCAGATATTTTTTTGTTTGCTTTAAAGAAGGATTTCAGAGGCTTTCCAGGACCTCAGAGGGGTTTCTTTTTTCATTTGAAATGTAAATAATTTTCTGCAAATTGAACAAACATGTCTCTGTAGCACCAGCTCAGTCAAGTTCAGTTCACAAGAGCAGGTTTTTTCTGGGCAATGCTGGAACATAAATAATGATGGATGATTGTGTACTTGATACATTTTTTGGTTAAAACACAGTATTTCCCTGCCCATGTTACTGAAGTTTTACCTATAAATAAGGGGGTTTTCCTTTTTTTTTTTTTTCCCTAATGGGGTAATACAAGGAAAATTGGGAAAAGCAATTAATTTCCTCCAGTATTAGGCCAAATTTAAGTGGTTTGTGCATGTGACTGCTCAGGGGAGCTCATCCTGCTTTTAATGTTGCTTCATGGGATCATTAAAGGAGTTACTTGCAGTAGGGTCACCACAAAGGTTTTGATTTTTCTTTTTATCTACAGACCAAATTTTAGGGTTGAAAAGGACATTTCTAACTTGAATTTGTACCTGCCTCATATTTCCAGGTCTAGTTTTGAGCAATGTTGTGTAATGGATGTCATAGTCTCTACCCTTCCAAAAATTACCTGTGATGGCCACGGAGTAAATGGGATCAGATTTGGAAATCCAAATAAAAACAGACTTTTCCTTTATTTCATAGATTTCCAATGAACAAGGAAAACAACTCCTGGGACCTTCTGTAAGCTAAGGCAGAGATGATGAAGACGAATGACCAAAGTGGCTGCTACAGGCCTGTAAATATCCAGGGAAACAAGGTCAGTTACCGCGGCACCTGTCGAGAAAGCCCGGAAAAGGAGGTGAAGAGGCTGCAGAAGAGATTTCTCCACAAGGATGGCAGCTGCAACGTCTACTTCAAGCACATCTTTGGGGAGTGGGAGAGCTACGTGGTGGACATTTTCACCACGCTGGTGGACATCAAGTGGCGCCACATGTTTGTGATTTTCTCCCTGTCCTACGTGCTCTCGTGGCTGTTCTTCGGCCTGGTGTTCTGGCTGATTGCCGTCCAGCACGGGGACCTGTTCAGTGACGAGGAGGTCACCCCCTGCGTGGCAAACGTTCACAGCTTCACGGGAGCCTTCCTGTTCTCCCTGGAGACCCAGACCACCATCGGCTACGGGTACCGCTGCGTGACCGAGGAGTGCTCGCTCGCCATCCTCATGGTGATCCTGCAGTCGGTGCTGAGCTGCATCATCGACACCTTCATCATCGGAGCGGCCTTGGCCAAGATGGCCACGGCCCGCAAGAGGGCCCAGACCATCCGTTTCAGCTACTACGCCGTGGTTGGGCTGAGGGACGACAAATTCTGCCTGATGTGGCGCATCGGGGACTTCCGGCCCAACCACATGGTGGAGGGCTCGGTGCGCGCGCAGCTGCTGCGCTACAAGGAGGACAAGGAGGGGAGGATGACCATGGAGTACCGCGACCTAAAGCTGCTCAACGACCAGATCATCCTGGTCACACCAGTCACCGTCGTTCACGAGATCGACAGCGACAGCCCCTTATACGGCCTGGACCGCAAAGCTCTGGCCAAGGACAACTTTGAGATCTTGGTGACGTTTGTCTACACGGGTGACTCCACGGGGACGTCCCACCAGTCGCGCAGCTCCTACGTCCCCAGAGAGATCCTGTGGGGCCACAGGTTCAACGATGTGCTGCACGTCAAGAAGAAGTACTACAAGGTGGACTGCTTGCAGTTTGAGGAGACCACGGAGGTGTACGCCCCTCACTGCAGCGCCATGCAGCTGGAGCAGAAGGAGCAGGAGTGGAACCGCGCCGAGAAGACGCGGGAGAAACAAGCGGAGAAGTCAGCCCTGGAAATCAAGTACAACCAAAAGTCCCTCAGCGCTGTTGCCCTCGTCACCAGTTGTGAGGACCCTGAAGAGCCGCTGACAGCTGCCAGCCAGCCTCCTGGAGAGGTTTCCTACAGGAAAGCAGCTGTGACCTTGAGCAGGCTCTCCATAGAGTCCCAAATCTGACTGTTCCTGCCGTTGAAACCCCTCCCAAAAAACTGTCCCCTTGTAGCTCCTTGGATGCAAACAATGAACTCGTGTGCAGCAGTATTTGTACCCCAGACCTCGCTGACAGCGTGCCCACACTGTCACACCCTGTCACACCCTGCTGGGCTGCCAGGGGCAGCTGTGGGCACAAGGGAGCAGCTTCCACTTGGGATGCCCAGAGAGCCCCTTGAGCGAGCCCTTTTTGAACTTTCTTTCCCTGCAGGGACCAGGGTTGGCCATGCCCAGGGACACAGAATGACCTCGGTAGGGCACACAAAACATGCCCTGGGCCCTCGGGGTAGAGGTTTCAAAACTGCTTCACTGGTCTGGAAGGCCCATTCCCAGTCCCTCCAGGAGGCTCTGAAGTTCCCAAAAAATGATTCCTCTGGTGCAGCCTCATCCCAGAGCTCCTCTGCAGAATCTATGGGGCTGTTCTTTGTAAGACAAGGGAATAACTGACCCCAGTGTTCCTGGGTGCCTTTGGACATGTGTTCTCACCCTGCCCAGTCCTATGGGATCCGCAGTGGGATCCTGGAGACCTTTCATTCCCTAATCATGAGCCATTCCCTGCGGTGTCACTCCCTCAGCAGCAGCAGGAGGGATGCAGGAGGTCAAAAAAAAAAAAATCAAAACAAGACCTCCAGTTTTAAATCAGCAAAATCAGGTTGAGCCTTGAGAAGATCATGTCTGGAGTGAGCTGTGCAATATTTTGTATCAAATCCTCTTTCATTTAATTTCACTTTTCTTTTTAGCGTGTTGCACTTCCTTTCAAAGACAAAGATCAGTCTGGAGAACAAACAGGGTGATTTTGTCAAAATGAAAAATGCTTGTCTCAGATGGCTGTGTAAAAATGATCCTTCACGGAGGAATCCAACAACTCCTCTGTTGGCTCAAACTGGGAAAAAAAGGAAAACGTTCTGAAGGTGTCTGTGACGTGGAAGTTCCTGCTCTGCACATCTCTGTAATTATCTAGTGAGCAATGCCTCATCATGCTTTTGCCCCTGATGATTGCAGTTCATTTGCATTGTGTTTAATTATCCTGCAAACGTAAAATAATCACACTGGAGTTTGGGGGGTTGATCTCACCTGCCCTTAGCAGCCAAGAAATTCAGTGTTTGCCTGCTCTCTGGTTACTGGAGCTCTTCTGTCTCCACAGGGGAGTTCACTCCACCTTCCTCAGGTTTTTGGGGAGCTGAGGGCAGCAGGATGAGTTTTTCCTGGAAGTGTTCATCCCTCTCCATTTATTGCTGAAGGAGATTAAACAACTGCTGTGGAAATGCTGGCTAACTTTAGGCTGCTAAAATTAGGTCTGACGAGTCATTCACATCACTCTGACTAATTAATTGGGTTTTTATGAGCTCATCACGTTTAATGAAGAAAAAATAGCCTGCTAAGTGTTTTTTTTTTGTTGTTTTTTTTTTTTTTTTCCCCCTGCAATTTACTCCATGTAGTAGTAGGATTGCTGGATTATTTTAATGTATTTCTCTTTTGCTAGCACTTGTCTCTGGATAAACATGATCCCTTTAGGTAAAACTGAAGCCTGGAGGGCGTTAGTTATTCCAAAACTCATTAATTACCCTATTTTATGTGCTGATTCATCAGCAGCAACCACTTATAAGCGCAGTAAAAACCATCTTCTTGTATCCTGGATTTAAACACTGGCAGACATGGGGGAAATAGTCTAGAAAAAATGGAAAGGAATGTAGGAAAATGTAGAAGGGTCTCAGTACTTTCTGTGGTGTTGGAAAAAACACCATTGGGATTGAATAAAATAGAATATCACCTTCCAGACATGGGAATTAACCCTTCCACTCCCCTCAGATCCTGCCTGGGATGCTTTTATTTAATTCTGGGCACCCCTTCTTGAGAAAGATGAGGAGCAATTGGGATGTGTGGAAAAGATGTCAGTGAGGAAGGAGGGAAATAGCTCATGGTGTTTCTGCCCTAAAAGGGGTTGGGAGGCAAGGAGCTCTCAAACACAGAAATTGCTTTTGGAAGGGGGAGAAATCTGGGGCTGGGAGAGGATGGGACAGGAAAAGATGGGATTAAACTGGGGGGAAAGGGAGGGAAAATAATTAGGAAACTCTTAACGAGGGTGAGTGAGACAGAGGTGAGGGTTTGTAACCTCAGTGGTGGCTCTGGGAAGCCTGGTGGAGGAGGAAGCAGAGTCAGGGGTGAGACAGAAGGGCCAACTGGAAGTTCCCAAGCCTTCTGCTCTGTGATCCCGTGATTTCTAGCCACAGGGGATGTCCCACGTGGACACAGCTGCTCGCTTTGCAAGAGCTCACCCGCGGTGTTTGCTGCATCACAGAGTAAAGGGACTCAGAGAGGTGGGATGTTGCTGAGTGACCAAAATGCCCACATTCCTTCCCAAGGCCCAATTCCAGGTGCTGGCTGCCAAAGCAGTTCCCCCTGCAAAGCTGGGGAGCTCAGCTGCCTTCCCCTCCCCAAGTTCTCTTCCTTGTGAACCTCTGGAAAAAATTCTTCCTTTGGAGTGGCTTTGCTGGAAGTGAAAGCATCAGGAGTCTGATTTCGGGATTTGTCCTGTGTGTTTTGGCACAGAGAGATACAAATAATAAATACAAATACATGAGTATGGCTGGTAAGGTGTGCCTGGGTCAGGAAGAAACTTCTCTCCCGGGCATGTTAATTAAAAAAACCCACTTTATATTTTCTTCTACTTTTATCTCCAGCCTCTGATCCCAGCCCGTGCTGGAGACAGAATGCTGGGGAACCACTGCTCTCAACCAGCCTGCCTTTTTTTTCTGTTATTTTGATTTCATTTATTCCAGTACCAACACTATGTATAATAATGATGAATAGCAATGCATGCAGTTCTTCCTTTTTCTTTTTTATGAATAAAGACATCAAAATAAAGAACATTCCTCTGCCACACACCTTGTGAGAGCACGTTGGGCTTTTCTTCTCTTCAGTTGCAAGTTTTAAGCTTCCATATCCAGTTTTTCTGGGCAGCCTGTGCCAGGACCTCACCTCCTTCAGAGGGAATAATTTCTTCCTAATTCCTCATCCATTCCTGTCCTCTGGCAGTGGGAAGCCATTCCCTGTGTCCTGTCCCTCTGTCCCTGGTCCCAAATCCCTCTCCAGCTCTCTTGGAGCCCCTTTAGTCCCTGGAAGGGGTTCTGAGGTTTCCCTGGAAGCTTCTCCTCTCCAGGTTTATTTTTAGGTGGGCCCTGTGTTCTGGTAGAGCCAGTTCTTAATCCTTCCTCCCTAGGAAAGGTTCCTGCAGGACACTGGAAACAATGGAAAAATAGGATAAATAGATAAATAGGATAAATGAGGGGGAGGCTCTTCCTCCCCCATCTGCTCTTTCTCAAATGAGGATTTCCCAGGGATTTTTTTCCATGCCCATTGTAGGGCTGAGCAATAAAAAAAGCAAACAAGACTCCCAAAAACCCAGCCAAAGGAACAACACATGCATCCCTCAGCAGGAACACAGACCCGAGCCTCCAGTCATTCCCAATTAATTGGAGGAAAGCTGCTACCAGCCCAAAGGGAAGAACATGGATATATTTTGGGCTGTTCCATGGTAAAACAACAGGACTTTCCTGCTCTTCCAGAGCCTTGAACATCTCCTTGGGGCTTCC
Source organism: Onychostruthus taczanowskii (assembly GCF_017590055.1). NCBI lineage: Eukaryota > Metazoa > Chordata > Aves > Passeriformes > Passeridae > Onychostruthus > Onychostruthus taczanowskii. Next base: position 6,964,554 of record NW_024500350.1, read on the forward strand.
AAAAGGCAATTCGTGAAGCTGAGGTTCAGCAGCTCCTTCCCAGCCACCACTAAGAGGCAGGAATTGGAATTTCTGTGTGAAAGTTGCTCACCCCATCCCCGATTTTCCACAAAATTTACCAGCTGAAGCAAAATTCTAACAAACCACCCTGCACTGGCCTCCTGACTCATGATTAAAACTTCACCCTGGTTATTTTCCCTTGGAAAGCAGCACCGTTGTTCTGGGTCAAGATTCATTTATGTCAAAGGGGGTATAATAAGAGATTATTATATCATTTATTTTTCCAGCCTTGCTCACCACCATTCATTAGGGCAGCTGGCATCTCCTTCCCCGTTATCATGTGCCGTTTAGTGCATAGTTTTTGTGAAGTTGGGTTTCAGATGTGGGACAGGGTATTATCCCCTTGTTTATCCCTTGTTTCTCACAGGCTGTGCAGGAGGTCTGAGCTCACTTCAGGAAATAACAGGTACCTTTCAGGGCATCAGAAATGGCATGTAGGAGGAAAAAAAAAATTGCTTGTAAGCTTTTTTTGTCTCTTAAATCTTTGCTGGTTGGAACTGGGACCTGCAAACAGAAGGAGTTGGTGGCTGTGGTGGGCAGGAGAGGCCCAAAGCAGGGAAAAGGAAGAAGCATCTGACAACAGAGTCACTTCCAGGCAGGCAAGGGGAAGTGTGACAGAACCAGGCTGAAACAAGAAGTTGAAAGTTTTCAACTTTGGGCTGAAAAATGTGGATTAGTGTTTTTGATGCCTTCAGGTTTGAGCTTTTCTATGTTTCAGGTTCTGTGCTGCTTTAGTGTGTGGGTCTGGGCTCACATCAGGGGATGGTGAGCTCTCTGCACAAGAGCAGGGAGACAAAACAATGCCTGCTCCAGCTGGGCACCAAGGACAAATGATCCAAATCTCAGCCCAAGAGCACAAACACTGTGGGCTGGAGAGAGAAAAACAAGCAGGATGGGACTGGATGGGCTAAAGCTGGAATTGGACAATGAACTGCAATGTGCACATGGAGCAGAGCTGATCCCAGGGAGAGACCCCGTGAGCGCTCGTGCATTTTGGGACCATTTTGGTTCATCTTGGGTGCAGCCCTGGCTGGGCTCTTGTGCTGCCCAAGGTGGATCCATGGAGGAGATCCTTTGAATAAATCCCTGCTTTATTCTTTAACTCTGTCCAGCCTCTGCCCAGCTCAGCCTTCTCAAGGCATCATTTTCACAGGGTTTAAAAATCCCAGCACAGGAGCTGCTCCCAGGATTTCCAGGTTTTTGTGAGGTCAGTCCTGGTGGCTGAGGAGCTGCTGGGGTTGGACACCACAAGCAAAGGCAGTGTGAGGCTGGGCAGTTCTGGTTTGGGTTCGTGCTGCTCCCTGGAAAGCCAGGAGAGTTTGGAACCCTGATGTCGACGCCTCTCAATGTTTTCTTCAGGCCAAGCAACGCAAAGATACCTTGGGTTATCAAAAATGGACAAGGATTTCCCACCCAGGTGTGTCATGGACTCATGCAATGGTTTGGATGGGATGGAAGGGAGCTCAAAGCTCATCCAGGGCCGCCCCTGCCATGGGCAGGGACACCTTCCCCAGACCAGGCTGCTCCAGCCTGGCCTTGTGCACTTCCAGGGATGGGGCAGCTGCAGCTTGTGGGGAAGTTTCTTCCCAAATATCTCATCTAAATCTCCCCTCTTTCAGTTTTAAACCTTCCCCACTTCTCCTATTGCTGTCTTCCCATGTTACAAGCAACTCTCCCTATTTGCTGCCATGCCTCTTTAGAGTCTGGACTAGCCCCGATCCCAGTCCCAATCCTGTTCCTGATCCCAATCCCTGTTCCCTGTTCCAGATACCAGTCCTGTCCCTGTCCTGATCCCCATCCCTGTCCTGATCCCAGTCACGATCCTGATCCTGTTCCTCATCCCTATCCCTGTCCTGATTCCAATCCCAATTAATCTGATCCCTATCCCAATCCCGGTCCCAGTGCTGATCCCAATTCCTGTGCTGATCCCGCTCTCGATCTCGGTTCTGATCCCGGTCAATCCTATCCCAATCCCTTGCTGGTCCCGATCCCGATCCCGGTGCTGATCCCAATCCTAATCCTGATCCCAGTGCTGATCCCGATCAGTCCGATCCAGATCAATGCAATCCTGATCCCGGTGCTGATCCTGATCCCGATCCCGATCCCCATCCTGATCCCGGTCCCGATCCCCATCCCCATCCCCATCCCCATCCCAGTCCCGATCCCGGTCCCGATCCCCATCCCGATCCCGATCCCGATCCCGATCCCGATCCCGATCCCGATCCCGTCCCGGTCCCGATCCCGGTCCCGATCCCGATCCCGATCCCGTCCCGGTCCCGATCCTGGTCCCCATCCCGATCCCGTCCCGGTCCAGATCCCGATCCCGATCCCGATCCCGATCCCGATCCCGTCCCGGTCCCGATCCCGATCCCCATCCCCATCCCCATCCCGGTCCCGGTCCCTCGGCCGCCACCTGGCGGCAGCGCGCGGAGCTGCGGCGGGCGCCGAGCGGTGCCGGAGCATCCGCGGGACAGCGGCGACAGCGGCATCGGGGACGGGCCACGCGCAGCCCCCGCCGCCTCCCCTCGGCTCCTGCAGCCCCTCGGGGGCCGCTCTGCACCTCTCGGGACGCGACCCCCGCCCGTCCCGCAGTGTCACCCCAAAAACAGCGGGGTTATAACCTGGCAACCTGTTACCAGTGAATTCCCAGTATTCCCAGTGTTTCCTGACCATCCCCAGGAAACCTGGGCACAGCTCTCAGATTCAGCACCGTCAGTCAGCACAGAACACACTTTGGTTTAGAATTGATTAGGGTGTTTGCTGGTTTATTTTGTATCGTTCCCCTTTATATATAGCAGCACAACTGGGAGGGCCATGGCCCAATTTGCCAGCTTAGGTAAATATAGCCGGGCAAACCTGGCTGCACTCCACCAGGAACCTTTCAAATAGGGCAATGAGCTATTTGTGGCCAAAGGGACAGACTTGGGGACATATCGGTGACCAAGAGCCAGGGAACGTGTGTGCGTGTAGAAAGGCAAGGCTAACATTTATTATCGTGTAAAACTCCACACAGAAAAGCTCCAGAATAGAAATGCCTTAATAATTATCTCATCTCCAGTGCCATGTCCACTTCTGGATGCACATTTTCCGTGGAGCGGCTCCGTGCGTTCTCTCACGCACGGGAGCAGCTCCAATGAAACATCTGCTGAGCCCTCCATATCATTCTCCTCCTCCTCCTCCTTCACATCCTTTCTCCGGGCTCTCGGAAGCTCCACAAGTGTCAGGCAGCTGCTGTGCTACGACTACTGGGCAGTGCTTTCGTTCCTCGTGCTTCCCCATCTTTGATCACAGGGTGTCTCCCCGCCTCGCCTGACAGGGGAGGAGGGACTATTTTTGGTCTGTCACGATCCCGGCTTGGCCCAGGTGCCAAAAGGAGCTGGTGGCCTCTGTGTGACCGTGGTGCAGAGCAGCAGCAGGGAGGAGGCTGCCCCAGAGCCTCCCCAGCTGCAGAATCACAAAATCACAGAATCATGGAATCACAGAATCGCAGAATCATAGAATCACAGAATTTACAGAATTCACAGAATTCACAGAATCACAAAATTCACAGAGACACCAGGTTAGAAGGGTTAGAAGAGTCCTTCAAGACCATCGAGTCCAACCCAGCCCCAACCCCTCAGCTGAACCCTGGCCCCCAGTGCCACATCCAGGCTTTGTTAAACACACCAGGGATGGGGACTGCACCCCCTCCCCGGGCAGCCATTCCAGAACTTTATCCCCCTTTCTGGGAAACACTTTTTCCTGATATCCAACCTGTATTCCCGTGGTTCGGCTGGAGGCTGGGTGCTCTGGTTGTGTCAGTGCTGCTGGAGAAAGAGCCCAGCCCCAGCTGAGCACAGGCACCTTTCAGGAGCTGTGCAGAGTGAGGAGGGCACCCCTGAGTCTCCTTTGCTCCAGGCTGAGCACCCCCAGTCCTGCTGGTCTGCTCTGGGGCTCGGTGGAGTGGCTGTGCTGGGTGTCTCCAGCAGGAATTTTGGCTGGTAAATGCCTCCTTGGGGTAGCCATGCTCTGAGTGGGGCAGGAAAAATAGGAATTATGCATCCACGCTTTCAGATCTCCAAGTGGAAATCAGAAAGAGCTCAGGGAGTGTCTCCAAGGGGAAGCCTTCCCTGCCCTTACTCGTAGGAAGTAAATGTGACCTCACCAATTCCATGGGAGGCTTTCCAGAGTGACCTGTCGTAGGATGTGAAGTGGGAAATGAAATTTGGGAAGTGTTTTATGGCAGATCCTGCAATTACTCACTTCACTGATTAAACTTTTCTCCCTTTTTCCACAGGGAGCCACTCTATTAGAAGGTGTTTTTTGTCTTTCCTCCCATTTTATCCTTCTTTTTGGAGAAGTCCCAGGTAAAGCAGTCAGATGTGGTTCTTTACAATCCCACACAACAGCCTCCAGCAAACCCTGCTCGTACAGAATTCCCAAACCCACAGAATTCCTTTGCTATGGACCAAAAAAGTGGGAGAATGGTTTGGAAAAGCTCTGGTGATAGCAATCCTCAGGAGCTGGGGTGAGCAGCTCCAGCAGGGAGGAGTAACATGTGAATACATCTGCACTAGGATTGGGGCTGAAGCAGCTCCATCCCTTTCCTCACACTGCTCAAATGGGATGCTCCCTGCCAGTGCCAGCTCCAGCCTCACCCCTCTGAAACACCGGCACCGCCCCCAGCTGTGTGTTTGGCCCGGGGTAATTAGTGTGGTGCTAATTTTACCTGAGATGATGAAAGCCCTGGAGCAGCCTCTCCACACCAAGCGAGGATCCACGCCCTGCCCCAGCCTCCTGGGCCTTGTTTGAGCAGAGGAAGTCGTGGCTTTGACTCAGGGATTTGCTCCTCGGGGAGGTTTTTCCTTCCCAGAGTTATCTGAAGCACAGCTGAGGGCAGAGGAGAGCCAGGTCAGGGATGTTTTGTGCTGGGAACCAAAAGCTTCGAGGGTTGAGGTGCTGCCTCACAGTAAATTACCTGCTGCAGATTAAATTACTCACCCAGATCTGCTTCTTCTCTTTGCTCCCCCGTGAGAGGAGCAACGTCCAGACACCAGACAGCACCAAGATGCTTGGAAGCCTTTCATTCCTTTCTGGGCCTTCCAAAAAAGATTCAGAGTCAATTGCCATTTCAGATGAAGATCCAGAACAGACACTTCTTCAGCTTGAAAAAATTACAGTGGAGGACGGTCAGGGGGAAGCAATCTGCCAGGCTTGAGGAGTGTGAATAAGGCAAAGCAAACAGCTCTGTGCAGCCTGCAGGATAAAACCCTGCCCTGGGCACCCATCCTGCCCTCCCTGGAGCCCAGCACAGGAGGGGATGAAGGAAAGCTGAGCTGGCAGGGGAGTTCTGACTTCTGGAAAACTGGAGGATGGATGTGTGGGTTGTTGGGGTTATTTTTTAGTATTTTTTGTTGTTTGAGTTTTTGGGTGGGACCCAGGGAAGGACTCAGGGAAGGACTCAGGGAATAGATCCAGGGAACAACTCGGGGAAAGGATCCAGGGAGGGAATCAGAAAAATCAGGGGGGGACCGAGGGAAGGGATCCAGAGAAGGGATTCAGGGAGGGGATCCAGGAAAGGGACTCAGGGAAGGGATCCAGTGAAGGGATCCAGGGAGGGAGCCAGGGAAAGGATCCAGGGAGGGAACCAGGGAAGGGATCAGGGAAGGGACCCAGGATGCTCCTGCAGCTCCCATCCCACCTGTGGGGAGCAATCCCAGCCCTGTGGACCCACAGGAACCCTGGGACCTGCTCTGCCACCACAGCACCACGATGTCACCAGGTGTCACTGCCACCAGCTCTGACATTGGTCAGCTTTCCACGCTGATTGCTCAACATCTGATGGGAAAAAGCACAACCTTTCCCCCTCCAGCCCCTGTCACAAGGTTGTTTAATAGGGCTTGGGCATCAGCTCAAATAAAACCAGGGGATCAAAGCCAACTCCTGAAGAATTAGGGAGATTACAAAGAAACTCATGGCTCACGCTGAGGCACAGCATTTTCCAGTATGAAAAACCAGGAGAGAGCCTCCTCCTGCTACCATCCTTCCCCTCCTGGCACCCAGGTCAGGCTGGGCCAGAGCACAGGACATTCAGTTTGGGCAAACTGCAGCTCAGGATGCCCGGGGTGGGTGGGGAATCCTTCCCCTGTGCGTAAGTGAAGGGCAGAGCTGGGCCTGGAGGCACAAAATGGCATCAGAAAAGCAAATAAGCAGCACAAGATGGTGATAGCAGGGGAAAGGAAGCTGTGGCCTTTACTTGCTGAGGATAATTTCCCCTCTGACGACAGATTTTTCAAGTGGCAGAGGTGTTTTAACGGGTGGGCCTTGGAGGGCTGGTCCAAGTAATCAGCCCAAAACAATCTCAGGAAGTTTAAGCAACACTTTGAGCTCGGTTTGGTTGTACTCATCTGTTCAGTTTTAGTTCAGAGGGACATTTTGCGAGGTGCCAGCTGATTTAATTTGTGCTCCTCTTTCCCGGCCCTGCAGGAGTTCTGGGAAGGGCTGAGCCCCACCTGTGCCAGGGAGCAGCCCTGGCTCTCCTGGCCAGGATCTCCTTGGCTTCCTCAGCAGGGAAAAGATGCTGTGGAGACTCTGGGAGGGCTCAAAGCTCCCAAAAAGCTGGGACTGCTCCCCACCAATTCCAGCATCTCCAGGACCATCCCTGGTGCAGCTGGTGGGGAAATCCAGTCATTGCTGATGGGCAGATGCAGCACAAACACCCAAACCCACCCACAGCCCTCTCAGGGAGAGTCTCTGTAGTGCCATGGGGATAGAAGTTCCCACTGGATGTGAAAACCCCAGAGCTGGCTCCCCAGGAAACTCCAGCCTGTTTGCTGCTGTGGTTTTCCTTCCACAATGGCCAGTGAGCTAACTCTCTGTTTTTAGCACAGTTTATTTGCTTTCCAGGAGAGAAAATAAACTCTGATATTGTCATTTATGTTGTGGCCACAGACTCCAGGCGAATTCTGAGGCTCTGGTACAAAGTGATAGAAAACAGTGAGGACATTTGATCTCAGCTAATCTACTGGAATAAAAAGTGTGAGAAAGAGAGGAGAGCAGTCATTTATGTGGTGTTAGCAGAAATCAGATGCTTTCAGGTTTATAAATGCAGTTTTCACTGGAGTGGGTGCCCTGATAGGGAATAAATTAGAGTGATGATAAATGCTCAGCAGCAGAAATGCAGCAGGGAAACCACACAGGGTGCTGGGCGTCCCCTCTGCCTGCCACAGGTGACCTCAGGAGGCATTTGGCCCCCAAAATGAAAATGAAATGAAATTAAAATGCAATATCTATCAAAGCACAGCCCTGAACAGAGGTTTGTGCTCTGAGGAGGGATGGGAACTTCTTGGATCAGCCTTGGCTTCTTTGGAGCCACAGACCTGTGGTGGGATTCTGGATTCCTGCCCCAAATTGTGGGTGGCAGCCCAGAGGGCAGGCAGGGGAGGGACCCAGGGAAGGGAAAACCCCCTCAGGGTTTGCCAGAGGCTCCCTGGGGCACTGCTGGGGGCAGGTTCCATCCTGTGCCCACCTGTCCCACACCCTCTCCCTCAGGAGCCACCACACCCCACCTGAGTCTGCCCAGTTCTGCGGTACCCGAGGTGTGGATGCAAACAGCTCAGGAGGAGAGATGCAGAAAAGGCAGGTGATTTGCAATCATTTTGCTCAGAGCAGACAGAAACCTTCCAGCTCTTTCTGTTGCCACCGAGCTCTTGTTCTTTCTTGCCACTCCCTTTCCCATTGGAAGCTTTCCACGGCTCTGCCCGTGGTGCCACTCTCAGGTCTCTGCTTTATCCCTGCCTGCTGCAATCAGAAAAACACAGCCCAGCCCCTCTCTCTGAGCCTCCTGGGCTCTGCAGGGGAAGTCTGGAAGTTGTCTGAGCCCCACCAGGGCTTTGGGGCAAGCAGGTGACTTGACTTGGCTGAACAATCCCAATTCTCTTTGTCTTTTCTCCTAAAATTGGCTGAACAATCCTAACTCTCATTGCCTTTTCTCCTGAAAAAGAAGAATTGGGGTTGGAAAAGATGAGAGAGTTGGGGTTGTTCAGGCTGAAGAAGTGAAGCTTCGTGGTGACCTCGTTGTGGCCTTGCAGGGCCTGAAGGAGCTGACAGGAAAGATGGAGAGAGATTTTGGACAAGGGATGGAGGGACAGGACAAGAGGAATGGAATAAAGCTGACAGAGGGCAGGGATAAGTGGGATATTGGGAATAAAATCCTTCCCTGTGAGGGTGGGGAGGGGCTGGGATGGAATTCCCAGAGCAGCTGTGGCTGCCCCTGCATCCCTGGAATGTCCAAGGCTGGGCTGGATGGGACTTGGATCACCCTGGGACAGTGGGAGGTGTCCCTGCCATGGCAGGGGTGGGATGGGATGGGTTTAAGGTCCCTTTCAACCCAAATTCTGGGATTTCTGATCTGACTGCCCACAGCAGGGAACCACTAAAAACCCAAAGGATGTCCTTGAGAGCCTCCTGCTCACGGGGCAAGATCCATAACCAGAGGTTTTAAAACCAGAAGAGGTTTTAAACTTGGTTAAAAAAAAAAAAATGCAAATGTTTTAAACTTGGTTTAAAACCACCAAGATCTCCTCACCCTGCTGTGTTCATGCTGATTTTGGAAAACCTGGCACTGAACAGCTGGAGCTGAAAGGGAGAGAATGAAAGTGCAGTCCCACACTTGTGCGTGTGTGAGCTGCTGGCTCTTAACCCTTTTCCTTCCAGGAATTGTCAACATCCCCATGGCAGCTCCAGAAGCATGTTCTCACACCTCTGGCAAGTTTTATTAACCATTAACTCCCTTTCCCTGGAGATGTCTGAAGAATGGGAGCTGTGGAGAGCAGCAGATAACTAGGAGATTAATAGGAAAGTCTTAGCTTTAGGAATATGTCATTGTTTGGTCACTTTGATCACTCACACTAATTCCTCCTCATTAATATGAAAATTCCTCCACATTTATTTGAAAATTCTGTCCCATTAGTCTGAAAATTCCTCCTCATTAATTTGAAAATTCCTCCTTGTTAATCTGAAAATTCCTCCTCATTAATCTGCAAATTCCTTCTTTTTAATCTGCAGATTCCTGCTTGTTAATCTGCAAATTCCTTCCCATTAATCTGAAACCACCTCCCCTCTGCTGTCTTTGAGCACAAAGCTGACTGATGGCTTGAGAAGGAAAAATATGGAATATTGCTGTGTCACAAACCATGCCAGATGTCCCTGACATTCCCTGCATTTCTGGAAGATTCTCCACAGTCCTGGGTGGTGGGGACAGGTCCCTGCATGGTGCTGGACCTGCCTGCTTGGAGAAAACAGGGAATGTGCCAGGTGCACATTCAATATCAGATGAACATTTCCTGAACATTTGAAGGCCTTTGACCCTGCTCTGAGAGTTCAGAGCTCCCTTTCTACCAACAGCACATTTTATTGGGTCTGAAAGTTCAGCTGGGAGCTAAAGATGCTTTAAATTAGGCACCTTAATTTGGTGAGAACCGAACCACATGGAATATAGCCTTGGAAAGGAGTTTTCCTTGGCAGAATTTGTGGGTTGCTGTTGGATTGGGAGTTAGATACAGCTCCTGCTAGAAGAAGATTTTTGTTTGGAATTCAGTAATTCAGGATTTCTTCACCTTGCTCCCCACATCCCTCCCTTGCAGCAGCAAGGACTGAAAATATATTTAGTTTTTTCCAAAATACAGTGACTGGCTGGTGATTTGCCTTTAGGATAAGCCTAACCAAGGCAGCCTGAAATCTTAAATGAAGATTTTGGACACAAAATATACACTTACAAATGTGGTTGGGGGGGTGTGAGTTCCACTCTTCTCAGGTACATGAAGCCTAAATTCAATTTCCTCTGTCCAACTTCATCCCTCCCATGGACAAACCCATTTCTTTTCGAGCAGAACTGCACATCTGTAGATCCCATTTGCTTGCAAATCTATTTATTTGCTCTCTCAAGTCTTATCAAACATGCAAGCTTCTCTCTGTGGAATTTTCCCTGGATTTGCCCATTCCCTCTGTTACCAAGGTGGGTTCATTTTCCCTTGGAGATCCCAGCACTAGACCTATAAAGATCCAGTTCATGCCTAAACCCCAGGAGGTTACTGGGAATGGGGAAACCACCTTTTCCTGAGGAATTTTTTCCAGTTGACTTCATGGTTAGGGAAGAAAGGCAAACTCATGCCAGTTTACATGCATGGAAATGGCGAGACCCAAAAAAATAAAAGCCCAGCGTGTTATTTATGGCATTTCTTCTCCTCTTGTGGAAAGCTTTGATTCCCCCAGCCCATGTTTTCTTTGCAAGTACAATACAATTAAGCCATTTTCAGCTGGCAATATAATCCTTGAGAACCAAAGCAGATTTGGCCACTTGAAGAGATGAGGACTAATGCAATCTGATAATTAGGTCCTTTCAGCGCCAAGACAGAAAAAGCAATTTAATAATGTCTCCCCTGGAGTGAGACAGGGGCTGAAGCCTCCGGTCCAAGGTCTGGGCCTGCAACACAACTCCCAAATTTCCTTCCAGGGGGAATCTGCAAGCTGAGGGACAGGGGTGGCTGTGGTGACAACTGAGGGGAGAACTGTGACAGAAAAATGGGAGAAAAATTCTCAAATGTTCTTCCTTCCTAGAGCCCTTCGTCTCCCTCAGTACTATTTTTTTCTGCAGATAAAGGGTCTTGCCTTGAAAATCTCTCAGCCCATGACCATTTCACATGGCTTTTCTAATATTTCAGTGAGAGATTTCCAAGGCAAGGCTGGGTCAGATTGGAAAACCATTCGTGGAGAGAAGGAAAAGGAACCCCTTGCTCAGCGCTGAGGGTTAAGTTTTCAGCTGTCTCACCCTCTTTGTCCTGGCTTGTTACAACAGGAAAGGGTTTTTTAGAAACTTTTCTTGTAACTTCAGCTTCCCTGTTTGGAAGTTTGGAAGGCAGGCGGCTCCGTTATGGTTTTCATTATCTGTGCAATAGGTTGAGAATCGATATTTCATTCAAAGAAGAGCTCTCTGGGCAGAGCTGCCCCGACTCTGAGAAAGCTGTGAAACAGTGGTGATGGATCTGCTCTGCCCTGCCTCGTGTGAAACGCTGAATGGCTGAGTAAGCCTTACTCATCTGGGCAGATAAATCTGTAGTAGGGCTGTATTTTTTATCAGCCGCTTCTCGTGAGTAAAGGCTGAGTAAGAGGCTCCAAAGCCGTGCTGCAGTCTGGAATATCTCGGAGGTTTTGCACAGGGAATTCATGCACCCACCTCCCCAGCAGAGCATCTCTTAGCAGGAGTGGATCACAGCTCTTTATTTCACTGACACGTAGATGGGCAAATGTTGGAGCTCTAGTTCCAACTCATAGTATTCCAACAGGCAAATACTTCAGATTGTCGCTATTTTAGCAGTTCATGGGAAGTGCACAAAGAGAAACATGAGGGATATTTTTTCTCTGATACAGGTACATAAACTGTGGATTTAATTATCTTCCTCTCTCTAAATGGATGAACTAATTGCAGTCATCCCCTTTATAAATTTCGCTTTCCAGACCCATCACCCATAAGTTTTGGACTTCTCTTCCCCCTTCAGACGAACAGAACCATCCAAGAACAACTCACAACCAGCGTGATTGCCCAACTCGCCAGATTGCCCAACGAACAGAAGCATTTGTCCCCGCTTCCCCCTCCCCACGCCGTCAGTTCTGCGCCTCCTGCCCTCACAAACGTGGTGCTGGCGAACCAGCTGCCCTCGGCCGTTGTGTTTATTGCTGCAACAACGCGGCACTTCCTCACTGGGGATGCGGGCACCGGGCAAACGCCGGCGGTGCCAGGCGCGGCAGTTGGTGCGATGGAGCAGCAGCAGCGCGGGGAGCCTGTTCTGGAGCCTCTGCGCCAGGAGGGAGCATTTGGGCACAGCTTTTCCACCGAGCGCTTAAAGACAGCTCATGGCAGGCTTGGAAACTTAGCAAACAAATGAGGAGGAGGAGGAGGAGGAGAGTTTAAGCAACGAGGAGCGACTGCAGGCGCTGGCATTGCTGTGGAAAGTAAGGAATCATATTTACAGCCTGCTCTGGACATTGTAAGGAGCTCTCTGGAGGCCGAGCCGCTTGGAGCAGTCCATCCCTCAGCAGCTCCAGGCTGACCTGCTGCTGATGGCCGCTGCCTCTCCCAGCTCTCATTTTTGGGTGTTTCAGGGGCTGCTGCAGCAGTGCTGGGTGCAATTCAAGGTGTTTGTGGCAATTTCCAAAGCCTGGGGGGCTCTGCCCCCTGCATTCAGCAGTCACCTTGTTTTTCCAGCACACCACGGGCTCCCCGTGGATTTCAGCTGTTGTCCCTCCCGAGGGCAGGGACAGTGTCCTGCTGCGGACACCTGCCCTGGAACCCAACACCCCTGCACTGTCCAGCAGAGCCGGGGCTTGGCAAACTTCAGGCTGTGCTTACAAGGCTGTTTTTGTTCCTGCGAGGCTGCCGGCCAGGCATTTCATCCTTATTTTCTTTGTCTTAGGCCACGTCCACTGTAGGGAGGACAAGCTGTTAAAAATCATTTGGATTTCTGCATATTTCAACCCTGGCCAGACTGACCGAGCTGCCACAGGTGACTCAGGGAGCAAAGCCGTGGATCCCAACACTGCAGCCAGGCTCGTCCTTCCCTTGCTTCCAGCCTTGCTCCAAAAGATCTTAGTCCGGGGATCAAAGCTCTTGATTTGGAAGGGGTGTTTCATTCAGTTAAAGGGAAGGATTTTGGGTTTAGGAGCAGTGTTGTGCTGTGTTCGCCTGGCCTCTCGTGCCTGCTAGGCTCGGGAGTTTGGGATGGGACACCCTGCACCTCAGCATTTCCCTTCACTCAAATAAAGAAAGGGACAAAGGGAACGAAACTTTTCTGTCTCCGGTATTTTTTCTCTCTGCCCGGGGCCTCGGCCATCAGCCCAAACCACGGGAACGGGAGCGAGCGTGCAGCGGGCTCCCGCACGGGACCATCCCAAACTCCCGAAGTCCCGCAAAAGCCTTTATCCCTGCCGAGGGAGGGTGAGGGCATGCCGCCGGCAGGTGCCGGGTGCCCGGGAGCGCAGCCGGAGCGTCCCGGAGCCGCGGAACGAAACCGCAGCGGCGCTGCTCCCCGCAGCGCGGCCGTGCCCGCTCTGCACCGCCGCTTCTCCCGGAGTCTCCGCACCGCGAACCCGCGGACCTGGCGCCTTCTCCTGCCCCCTCTGCACCGGGGAACCCGCCGCCTTCTCCCGGGACCCTTTTCACCGGACACCGGGGATCCCGGGGACCCCGCGCCTTCTCCCGGGACACTCTGCACCGAGCCCCCGAGGACCCGGGGACCCTCCGCAGCGGGGGCCCGGTGCTTTCTCCTGGCACCCTCTGCACCGGGCACCCGGGAATCCTCTGCACCGTGGACCCGGGGACCTGGCCTCTTCTCCCGGGACCCTCCGCAGAGGGGACTCGGGGACCCGGTGCCTTCTCCCCGGGACCCTCCGCACCGGGGATCCCGGGATCCAGGGACCCGGCGCCTTCTCCTGGCACCCTTTGCACCGAGTATCCCGGGACCCTCCGCACCAAGAACCCGGAGACCCAGGGACCCTGTGCCTTCCCCCAGAGAGTCTCCGCACCGGGGATCCAGGGTCCCGGTGCCTTCTCCCGGGACCCTCCGCACCGGAAACCCGAGGAGCCTCCGCAGCAGGCACCGGGGGTCCCAGCGCCTTCTCCCGGGCCCCTCCTGACAGCGGGAACCCTGGCTCCGTGCGCCGCTCCGGAGCATCCCCGCTCCGTTCCCGGAGCATCCCCGCTCCATCCCCGCTCCGCTCCGGCCCCGCCGCTCCCGGTCCCTGCGAGGCCCCACCCCCCGAGCCCCGCCCCGTGCTGTGATTGGCTGAGGCCGCGCGGGGGGCGTGGCCGGCGGGGCCGTATTAAACGTGCCATGGCCGCCCGCAAAAAGGGGCCGCGGGCGGGCGGGAGCGCAGTGCGAGCGGAGCGGGCACCGGGCACGGCCTCGCCACGGATCTTACCCCTTCTCCGCACCGGCACCTCCCTCGCGGCCGCCGCAGGTAAGAATCGCCTCCTTCCCCGCGTCTCTCCCCGCCTCCCCGAGGAGTGGAGGCGATGCGCGGCACGCGCGCTGTCGCGATACCCCCGCGATAAAAGCGTCCGCTGCCTCCGGCTTGGAGAAGAGGGGAACTCCACTCCTGCGTTTCTCACGGAGCTATTCTCAGCGCCTAAAATAATTCGATAGGTATGGCTGGAGCGCCCGAGCATCTGCTTGCAGCATCTGTTTGTGCTCATAACTTTCCATGCACCAGCTGCTCCCCCCTTTTTTCCCCCCCTCGGGATATTTTATCCTGGGGAAGGGCTGGAAGTTCGCATGACAACTCCGTGTCGCACAGAGCGCACCGCTCCATCCCTTCTCCTTCTTCTCGCCTGTTGTTTCCCTCACGGAGAGAGGGCAGAAGCGGCGAGTCTCGGCTCGGACGCGTGGGTTTGAGCGCCCGGGATGGTTTGGAGGGCTGTGAAATGAACCTGTAGCTTCATTCATCGGCATGGTGCAAACGGGAGGGCTTCTTTATTTCTGACCGTCCTGCCAAAAAAATGGGAAGCAGGAAAAACAAACAAACAAACAAACCCCCCCCCCCCAAAAAAAAACATTTGGGAAAGCAGAGAGGAGCTGTATTGTTTCAGCTTAGCTCATGACAGTGAAAGGAAAAAATACTGATAAGCAAAGGCAGATGGATTTGGGGGGTCAGTGACCGGGGCGGGAGCCGCTGGGGACCCGCAGGTGCCGCTGGCCCGGCTTGAGCCGGAGCCGCAGCTCTGTCCCCGCAGCTCTGTCCCCGCAGCTCTGTCCCCACCCCGCAGGCTGCCCGCACTCGTCTCCGTGGCTCAGCCTTACCTTTACACTTGTTTGCTTTTCCATCCTCGCAGCCGGTGCGCCGCGTACACCCCCTGGTGATGGCTGCTCCGCTCGGAGTTGTTTTGTCACCCGCTACAAACACCCCGAGCCCGTCTCCTTGGCAGGACAGCAGATGCGAGCGCCACTTGTCCTTCCCTTTCTCCTATTTCTTCGCACCCATTTCCCTGCATCATGTGCTCTTTTTTAATTTTTTCTGCCCCCCCCGCTGCCTGTCGCTGAAGGTCAGAGCCCTCTCCCGAAGGCAGCTCCGTGTAACTTGAGTCGCGCCCGGAGCAGCGGAGGAGCCCTGGGGAATGACTTTTAAGGAGAAAGGTTACGGAGGTGGCCGTGCCCGGCAGCGAGGGAGCAGGAATGTGGGAACAGGCTTGGCTCAAAGCGGCGAGAAGCTGCTTTGTTCTGCTTTCCGAGGGCAGCAGGGAGGGCGCTTGGCTGAGGTGGTGCTGGTGCTCTCTTGGCAGCATGTGCCCGGCTGGCTCCGCCGGGCTCGGTGGCGTCAGCCGGGGAATAACCGCTCCAAGCGCTGCCTGCTGCTCCTTTCCACCCCTCCCCTGCTCCTCTGCGCTCCGGAGTTATCCCTCGGTCTTTAACCTTTGCCCAAATTCCCCTCCTGCTGTGCCTTGCGATGTGCGCGTCCTTTCCCAGGGAAGGTCTGCAGGGGGATGCTCAGGGGAAGGTGAGGGTTTGGGATCTTCGTCGTGGCGTTTCCCCAAATGCTGGCTCAGAAATGCTGCAGATGCAGCACAGCCCCGTTCTCCTTCCTCCTCCAAGCATCCCATCGCAGCAGAACCAGCCAGGCTCTCCCATCCCATCTCATCCCTTCCCAGTAATCCCGTGTCCCTGCCACTGCTGATAATTCCAAGCTGTGTTGCTTATCTTCCCTTCCAGGAGGAAAGGTCACCTGGACTAATAATAATAATAAATATAATAATAATAATAATAATGACAACACACCTGGTGATGTTTGAATTTACAGCTCTGTGTCTGGCTGCACTGCACTGGGCCCAGTTGGGCAAATACTGGCAATCCTGGGCTGGGTTGGTGGTGCTGGGTTGGCGGTGCTGGGTTGGCTGCCTCTGCCCAGTGAGGATTGCAGGGCTGCTCCCACACCAGCCTGGAATTTTTGGTGCCCCCAGCAGCTGATGCTGGGATGGAATGAGGGCCAGTAGCGTTGTCCAGCCTTTGAGCAGCAGGTGGATTGGCACAAGAAGAAGTAGCATTCGGTTTTCCTGCTGCTTTGTTCCTGGGTTTTTTGGGAAATTTTGGTGGAAATGGTGGTGAGGGTTGGGGTGAGCACGGAGCAGGTGCTGGGGCAGCCAGTGGATGCACAGGGCATTTCACAGGAGCTGTATTTCCACGAGCAGGAGCAAGATCAGCCCCTCGGGCTGATCCCTGTGTGTGGTGCTGCTCCTGCTCCCATCCCACCCACCTCATCCTCTGTCCTGCCCCAGCACTCCCTGGAAGAGAGGCAGTTTGTGCTGGAAAAGCAGGCAGACAGCTCTGCTGCCCTGGAGTGTGCCAGAGCTTTGTGCTGTGCACTTCCAGCAGGCTCCAGAGCTGACCCCAGGCTCACCCCCAGGTTTTGGGGTCCTTGGAACCAAAGGGGTGCAGCTGCATACCCACAGCACAGCCAGCGAGGAGGGATCCGGGCAAGGGACAGGAGGGAAGAGGTGCTCAGTCCTGCAGGGGAGGAATACGAAAAATTCTTAGATGAATTTTTCTATTGCAGCCACAGGACGCTGGTGTTAGGATTTCAGGGATTTGTGGGATTCAAACAAGTGTCCTCAGGTTGAGACTTTCATGAGAGAAGCTCCGTATTCAGACACTTTAAATATTATCTTTCCCTCCACCAAAAGTTTTCATTGAAAATCCAGGAAAGAAAAGGAAAAAAAGCAAACTCCAGAATAAAGTATTTCCTAGGCTGTGTGTTTCCATCAGCTTGGAACAAAACAGGCTTTGACTGGGGAAGTCGAACATGACTGTGATTATAGGATGTGGTTTATGAAAGTGATCGATTTGCAGAGCAGTGCAATGGCTTTTCAAGAAGTTTTTTTTATGTGGGATGTATTAACAGTAATTTCACTTCCCTGCCGTGTTCAGGTTTCTAATAAAAATGGGGTTTTAGCCAAAACAAATCATTTAAGTGAGTGTTTAAAGGATTCTTTTGTATTTTTGAGCACGATATCCTGATGGGAATGAGAAACCCAGGGAACAAAAAGGTGTAAGAGGGGGGAAAAAGTGGATCCGTACACAGTGGAAGCAAGACATTATAAAAGTAAGAATAAGTGCCCAGAATAAGCACGAGGGCAGCTCCACCAGAAGTGTTCAGTGCTGAGAGCTGCACTCAAAGGGGCATTACAGAACCAGCAAGGAGCTGCCAAAATGTCTTGTCTGAGCTGAAGTCACAGATGACTAATCTTGGCAAGGAGGCATCGGGACACATTCTTGCACAACAAACAGGAGCGAGGGGAAAAGAGGAGGTGAAAGTAAACCCTGAGGAGATCCTGGAGGAAAGGCAGCCTGCACACACGGCTGATGATGTTGCTGTTTGTCACCTGCTCTTTTCCTAACAAGTGTTTGCTGAGCTCAAGCCTTTGTAATGTGGCTGAGGGATGTGGGAGGGCTTGAGGAGTGGTTTGAAATCGCTCAAGTTTTTGGAGCACCTCAGCAGGGCTTTAGGGGCTGCTGTTCTTGGGAAAGGAGATAACATCTCCAGCTGTTGTGAGATTCCAGTCAGAGAAGAGCAGAGGTCCTGCTGGGCAGGGGTTGTGCTCCACAGTGGCTGCAGTTTTGTTGGCTTTTGGACAAACTCAGATGAGTTTTGATAACATTAATTTAGAAAGAGCGCCGTGATTTAATCTCCTGCTACTGTAAATGGTTCTGGAGCCGCCTGTGCCATGCCAAAGGGACAGCAGACATTCCTCTCCACCTGGGTTTAGCTCTATTCCCTCCGTGGGCCATGTGTGGCTGGAGCAGTTGCTTTAATGCATCTCTTCTCCTCTGCAGTATTTCAATTCCATTTCCTGATATGCAGTACATGACTTAATGGATGACGCACTTGTTAAAAGCTAGACCTGGGTCTAAGCCAGACCTCCCTGAAACAAGTTTTTGGTGGCTTCTCCCCGCAGGAAGGAGATTTTGTAGCTTTTCTGCTGAGTCTTGATTGGTGACATTTCAGAGTGACGGGACCCCCAAGACTGTGACCCACTGGAGACGGAAGGGGCTGCCTCGGGCTCCTGAGGGGAAGGTGCTGGAGCTCGCTCCTAAAGGTGTTAGGAAGGCACTCAGCTGATTGTGCTACGTTTTACTGGTGGCTTTAGTGGGAGCAGATGAGAGGTTTGAAAGGTTTAATTGTTTTTGTACAACTTAGGCCAGACTTGAGCATGAAAACTGCAGAGATCCTGACGAGTTTGTGGAGTTAGAGAGAAGCTACTGCAGTCCTTGTTCTAGAAATTTGCTGAGAATGCACAACTGCTTCTGTTCGCTTAATTAAAACAATTGTATGTGCTTTAATTTCATGGATCACTGCTATCTGCACTTCCCAAGTTACTTCCCTGTCTCCACCTTCCCTTTTGCTCACTCCCTGCTTTGTCATGGGTCAGACAGTCCACGAGACACATCATTAGTTGCTACAAACCACTTCAGTGTTTGTGTTTGAACAGAAGGATGTTAAAGGGAGTTGTTTGCTTCAAAATAAGCAGAAATCACAGATATAAATAGCAGAGAGATCCTCTGTGTGCCCAGCTTTAAAGTGAATATGGCTCAGGCTGGTGTGACACGATCCCCTTCAGTGCTTTCCTTCGGGAAGGGCAATTCCTTCCTTGCAGTAACCATGTGTGACCCCTGTCCATGCACAGCTGTGAACATTGAGCATCGCTGAAAATGTCATTAAAAAAGAGGAAACTTCCTGCAGGCCCGCAGGTGTCATTTTCCTTGATCCCGCATGCTTTTCCTCCAGAATCTAAAGTGCCATTTCTCTTTCTCTTGCAGACCATGCCCTCTCTATGACGGTGGCTTGCAGAGCTCACCCTGCATGCCAGAAGACTGTCCTTGGTTGATCCGAGGGCTTCTGGGGACTCCGGCCTCCGCCCGGTTTTTCCGCGTGTGTGTGTTCCTGTAGAACTTTCAAAACTGTTTCTCCAAAGGGTTTTGCAGAAACTCAGACTGTTTTCTAAAGCAGAAGCACCTCAGTCCCCGGCAGTAGTGATGGGCAGCGTGCGAACCAACCGCTACAGCATCGTGTCTTCGGAGGAGGACGGCATGAAGCTGTCCACCATGGCCGTGGCCAACGGCTTCGGCAATGGCAAGGGCAAGGTCCACACCCGGCAGCAGTGCCGGAGCCGCTTCGTCAAGAAGGATGGGCACTGCAACGTCCAGTTCATCAACGTGGGCGAGAAGGGGCAGCGCTACCTGGCCGATATCTTCACCACGTGCGTGGACATCCGCTGGAGGTGGATGCTGGTGATCTTCTGCCTGACTTTCATCCTCTCCTGGCTTTTTTTTGGCTGTGTGTTTTGGTTGATCGCGCTGTTGCACGGGGATCTGGAGAACCAAGAGAACAGCAAGCCTTGCGTGTCTCAGGTGAGCAGCTTCACCGCAGCCTTCCTGTTCTCCATAGAGACCCAGACCACGATCGGCTACGGCTTCAGGTGTGTCACTGACGAGTGTCCCATCGCCGTGTTCATGGTGGTTTTCCAGTCCATCGTGGGCTGCATCATTGATGCCTTCATCATTGGTGCCGTCATGGCAAAGATGGCTAAGCCAAAAAAGAGGAACGAAACTCTGGTCTTCAGCCACAATGCCGTGGTGGCCATGAGGGATGGGAAGCTGTGCCTGATGTGGCGCGTGGGGAACCTGAGGAAAAGCCACTTGGTGGAGGCGCACGTGCGGGCGCAGCTCCTGAAATCCAGGATCACGTCGGAAGGGGAGTACATCCCCCTGGATCAAATCGACATCAACGTGGGCTTTGACAGCGGCATCGACCGCATCTTCCTGGTCTCCCCCATTACAATAGTGCACGAGATAGACGAGGACAGTCCTCTGTATGACCTGAGCAAACAGGACATGGACAATGCTGACTTTGAGATCGTGGTCATCTTGGAGGGCATGGTGGAGGCCACCGCCATGACCACCCAGTGCCGTAGCTCATATCTGGCCAACGAGATCCTCTGGGGCCACCGCTACGAGCCCGTGCTCTTTGAAGAGAAGAACTACTACAAAGTGGACTACTCGAGGTTCCACAAAACGTACGAAGTGCCCAACACACCCATCTGCAGTGCCAGGGACTTAGCGGAGAAGAAATACATCCTCTCCAACGCCAACTCCTTCTGCTACGAGAACGAGGTGGCCCTCAGCAGCAAGGAGGAGGACGAGATCGACACGGGGGTGCCTGAGAGCATGAGCACGGACACCCACCCGGACATGGAGCACCACAACCAGGCGGGGGTGCCCCTGGAGCCGCGGCCGCTGCGGCGGGAGTCGGAGATATGACTGGCAGGCTCTGCCTCTCCCGCGGGGCTGGAAGGCGAAATCCCCACCGTGTCCATCGGGCAAGGGCTCGTTGACCTGAGAAGTTGGCCCAGAAGAGTTTGCAGACAACGGTACTGTGGAAGAGTGCTGTGAAGGCAGCAGACCCGAGGAACCCAGGCTGGTTTTAGGGCTGTCCTCAGAGGAGGGACAACAGGAAATGAACTCTAAACACAAAGCACTAAACATGTCTAAGTATGAACAGAAGGCACATATGTTGTAGAATAAATTATGTATATATTTTTTTACAAAACTTGAACTTGCAGGCAAGCTTTGGTTGGGTTATTATTATTTTTTGTTTTCAACTTTTTCCAGAATGCTTCTCTCTAGGGAACAAGAATGTTTTTAATGGCATAACAAAGGCAAGAATCTGCCTTATTATTATTATTATAATTATTTTTTAAAAAGCTGCTGCTAACTACATGAACACAAATGGTTATTTTTGTTGCAGTGTAGTTTTTATTTTCTCTTGTGTAATTTAAAAAGAAAAAAAAAAAGTCAGTGTTGAACTTTTTGGGTTGAAAAGCTCATGATCAGTTCAGAGAGGCCAATGTTGCCAGAAAGTTTAAACTCCTTTTGAGGCCAGTAGTTGATAGCTAGAATCAATTTCTCTCTTTCCAATTACATAAGGGGCATTATGTAATATCAGGCCAATCAGTAGCCTCCAGCAAAATTATGATTTTTTGGGGGGGAGAATTTAATTCTCTGTCTAAAGGAAAAATGAGACAAAAGATATGTATACACAGGAAAAAGTACTAAGTTCAAACTACCTAAGTGGATACCAAAGAAAATGCACAGTTTTGCACAGTGGAGTTTATTTAAAAAAAAAAAAAAAACAAAAGAAAAAAAAGGAAAAAAAAGGAACAGGCTGCTTTAAACAACAACAACAACAAAAAAATCAAACCTCAGACACTTTTTTTGGTTTTGACTTTTTTCTTTTTTTTTTTCTTCTTTTCTTTTTACGACCTTTATTTTGCACCTTATTCTAAAGGCTTAAGGCTCGGACCTAAAGCAAGCTGGGCCTCCTCCTCTTTCCCCCTGTTCTTCTGTGGAGGGAATAAAATCCCTCTTTCCTTGTAGGGGAAAAAAACTCAGTTGGGGGAAGCAAACCAGCATCACCTGCGTGTCCTCCCTGGCCTGCCCCAGCTCTGAGCAGAGGAGCTTTCCCTGAAACTGTGCCATGGACACGCTGTGGAGCTGCTGGCTGATGCCAGAGGCTGCTGGAGCTTGGCCACGGATGAGCCAAGCAGCAGAGAAGTCCCCAGGAAGAGTTTTTTGAATAGGAAGGAAGAGGAGGAAAGGGCCCTGGCAGCACAGCACAGGAGTGGCAGAGGGATGTTTTGTGCAAAATGCTTCTCTTCAGCAGGGCAGGGGTGTGAGGGAGGTGGATTTCCATCTGGTGGAGAGAGGGATTCTTTGGGGAGGACGAGGCTGCAAAGGGAGCTCCATCTCCTGCCTCCCTCCTCAGCAAATCCCAAATCACCCATCACTCGTCACCAAGCAGATTTTGTCACCTTCAGCAAAGCTCTGGTGGTGTTCTGGCTCCTTCACCCAAAGGCTTTAAATTCTCTGTGCCTCTAAGCTCAAGGAGACAGCAAAGCTGTGCTTGGCCCCTGCTCGTGGGGGCGGTGGGGATGGCAATCCCAGATGACTCTTGCAGTATTGGATCACTGTATGCCATTAAAAAACAGCTTGTTCTAGGTCTGGTGTCTTCTGCACGTGGATATCTGTGAAGGCCTCTGGCCCCTGCCAGCCCTGCCTGGAAGAAATGCCTGCAATGAACTGGTTTCTGATAAGATGTTATCTGCAGGGTTGGAAACTGGGGGAATTCCATGGTGTAAACACAGATTTGGCTCCTGGAGAGGGCAGAGGATGAAGTGCAAGTACTGAGGCTGTTACTGGGGTGGGAGGATGGAAAAGGAAGGGAAGGGTGGACATCTAAAGGCGGCCTGGTTGCAGTTTCTGGGTCAACAGTGGTGGAGACAATGGGTGCTGCTAGTGCTGCTAAGGGTGATGTTCCTGCAAAAGGAGAAAAACCAAACCAAAGAGTATTCAGTGACACAGGGAGGGCACGAAAACACAGTGGGGAAAGGGAGGCTGAGCAGGAGAAAGGGGACCTGGTCTCACATCAGCATCCCCCAGTTGCACAGCGCTCCCACTAAATGATACTTGAGATATTTGAGAGGGGGTGAGAGGTGGGGGGGAATGGAAAATGCAGGATTTGTCTCATTTCTTTGACACACAAGAAATCCAGAGTCAAAAAAAAGAAAAGAAAATCCCCTCCCCTTTAACATTTCTGGTGCAGAGGTTTTGGGTTTGTTAGTTTTGTTTTTTTCTTTCTTTTTTTCTTTCTTGTTTGTTTGTTTTGTTTTTCAAGTCGGTTTTTCAGAAATATTTTTAAAAATTGTACATTTTATAAAGTTTATCAAGTATTTTCATATTTAAAGCCAAATGTAAATAGAAGTCTGTAAAGGAGGACAAGGAGAAGACAATGAAAAGGCCACAAAAAAAAGTATCAATTCAGCTCAGCAGTCTCGACTCGCTAGGACTAGATGCTACAGGTTAGCATGATTTTTAGAAAATTACTTGCAAGCCTTATAGGATTCCTAATGCTCTGAACTTCTCTTTATTTATTTTTTAAGCATGGACTTTTCATTTGAGAACACGTTCTAGTTACTGGCGTTTTTGCAGAGCTCCCAGAGCCGTGTGGAGGGGGGTGTGAAGGTGTAATCCATTGCTAATCTCTGCTTGTTCTTTCTTTCCCAGCCCTTTGTCTTTGCCCAGGGAATCCCACATTTCAGCCCTGTCTCTGGGAAGCTGCTGGGAAGAGCCCTGCAAGTGGTTCCCTTCCCCTTTTTCCCATCAATTCTGGCTTTCTCAGCAGCAAGCCGAATAGGAAGGAGGAATAATTTTGAAAAAAATATTATTTTTAAGGACTAGACAGTGACTGACAGCTTTCCTTCAGCTCCCGTTGATCGTGGGCCAAGCTTAGGCTGACTTTAAACCTTAAACTTTAAACCTTAAATGTTAAACTTTAAACTGACGGAGCTCTCCCCACAGCCTCCCCCAGGCCTCGGTTCAGCCTCTTTATCCAGGATAAATTGGCTCACCCGGCTCGCACGGAAGCTTTTATCCTGTCTTTTGCTTAGGGGCTGGGGGGGAATATGTTATTTCTGCCCTTCCCTGAAAATACTTGAATGAGACACATTGTCTGACCCATAATTCTGTGTACAGTGACAGGAGCAGAGGTGGGTGGGGATGCTTCCCTCCCTCCGTCTCTTCCGTGCGAGTTCCCTGGGTTAAGTGGCCAGGGTAGGAATCCTCGCTCATTAGCTGGCTTTAATTAATTTAATTTCACGACTCTTCCAGCCGTGAAAACACTTCTGTGTTCGCAGAAGCCCTGGGAAAAAGACAAAGGGTTCAGATATTTAATTTGTTCTCTTAGGTTTTCTTTGTCATGATGGATTACACAAGGTAAAACTGAGAAGTACTGTAATGTCTTTAATTCTGGCTGCTCACCACATTGTGGAGTAGAAGGTGCTGCATAGTTACCACCCCACAGCCCATCAGAAGCTGATTTTGTGAGGACTTTTTTTGGCCTGCAGCTCTTGTAAGACGAACAATCTCGGCATCTGACAGTTGTCCATGACTATTTTCCTGTTTGCAGCCTTTTTGTATCGAAGTCTTCCTAATGTACTGCACAAATTGTGGATTGTACAGATTTTTATATATTATGTCTTATTTTATTATTTCTAAATAAATAATTAAAAAAATGAAAAAAAAACCCAAACAATTGAGGATGAGCTCGGTGTGTGCAGCCCGTGTGTAAAGGAGGAGGGAGATGGGTCTGGAGGGGGATATTGAGCTGTGTTTATGGTTGCCTGAGCACAGGCATTGTCTGGAGCGCTTGAGGAACAGACAGCTCGTTCTCTGCCTCGACAAAAGGCAGGAGGAAAGGTGATCCCATCGTTATTTCCCACGGGAGAACAGAAACGAGACTTGGATGGGGAAAATCTGCCCCAGGACCTTTCTTGAGGTCACAGCTGGGACTGCAGAGCCCCAGGTCATTCCTTGCTCCGAGTGGAAATGGAAGAAAAGCTCCAAAGCAGGGAAAGGGGGAGGGATGAAAGCACCCAGAGAATCAGCAAGGGATTAAAAAATTAAGCAGGAAAGTCATCTTGAAATCCCCATGTTTCGTGTCTGCCTGGAACATCTCCTTATTGAAACGCTCAGTTCCAAAGAGGCTGGGTGTAATCTGTATCCCTCATTTCCCTGAGCCCTGTGTCACCAGGACAGGGACAGAAGTGCAGCCTCCAGGAGCCACAAAGAGCTGTGAAATCCTGATTTCTGTGGCCTCCAGGGCAGATATTGCGGCTGCACTGATGTCTTGAGAAGGCTGAGCTGGAGCAGAGGCTGGACAGAGCTACAGAATAAAGCAGGGATTGATTCAAAGGATCTCCTCCATGGATCCACCTTGGGCAGCACAAGAGCCCAGCCAGGGCTGCACCCAAGATGAACCCAAATGGTCCCAAAATGCACGAGCGCTCACGGGGTCTCTCCCTGGGATCAGCTCTCCTCCATGTGCAGATTGCAGTTCATTGTCCAATTCCAGCTTTAGCCCATCCAGTCCCATCCTGCTTGTTTTTCTCTCTCCAGCCCACGTTGTTTGTGCTCTTGGGCTGAGATTTGGATCATTTGTCCTTGGTGCCCAGCTGGAGCAGGAATTGTTTTGTCTCCCTGCTCTGTGCAGAGAGCTCACCATCCCCTGATGTGAACCCAGACCCACACACTAAAGCAGCACAGAACCTGAAACATAGAAAAGCTGAACCTGAGGCATCAGCCCAACCATGACTCAGCTGCCAAGTGCTGATCCAGCAGGGATCAAACACTGCTGCCCCAGCTGAGGGGAACATTTCAGTGCAGCTCTGACCCCTCTGCTGATTTCCCAGCCCTTTTATCAGCCTGTAATGCCATTTATCCATGCCTGGGCTGGAGCCCTGACCCTGCTGAGCAGGACTCTATTTATACATTCAAATTTACTTTTTGAATCGAATGGTCCCTCACAACGCTTATCATCATAATTACAGGGCTGGATTTAGAGGCACAGATTAGCTGCCACAGCCTGCATCTGCTTCTTCTCCCTGCTGCTGAAAGGCATCCTCGGGCACAGCTGCTCAGTGCCCTGCCCTGGGTTCCCTGCAGGACAGCCTGGGGAGCACTCCCTGTCCCTTCCCTAAATCATGAGCACCCTCTCCTGTCAGTGCCTCTGCTCGGCCCGAGTGGAGGCAGCTCCAATTAAACGGGATTTTGGTGGCCAGCAAGGCAATAACTGAAGTTTTCTTCCCCTCTGCACCCAGCTGAGCTCAAAGTTGTTCTGCAGGCTCCAGATGTGCTGCCCCAGCCAGGCAGAGGGAATAAAATGGCACAGAGAGCATGGAGATGCTGCTGTGCGCTCCTGTGTGCCCTTTTCTGTCCCAAGCCGCAACTGAGAGGCATTTTAAAAAACTTTAATTCCATTTTCAGTCTCATGAGAAGGGTGAGACAGCACAGATGTTATAATCCATGCAGCTCTGAAGCAAATATTTTAGCATTTGTTCAGGAACTGGTGAACTATAAGGGACTAAGCTGCCCCTTTAACATTCAATTTTTACAAATTTGGATATCTCAGGATTCTTTTTAACACCATGGACACCACTTTTGGCTTTTGGCTCTGATACTAACAATTTTCACGACCCAAACATCAACATAAAACTCAAGATTTTTAGTTTTTGGAGGCTGAACAGGGAAAATCTTGCATGAACTGGAGTTCCTTTGTGCACTTCATATCTGTGTGCTCATTTTCTTGCTCGTGGAATCGTTGGTGGGAGCTTGTGTGTGATTATGGTTCATTTTCCTCACTGGAACCCACTGAAGTCCTGCATCTATAAAATCCCACTGCAAAATGTCTGTGTGAAGCAACCAGTGCCTCATCTGCCACTTTTGTCAAACAGGGCAGGAAAGGGAAAGCAATGAAAATTAGAGAAAAGTCAGGGATAAAATGATAGAAAAGTCAGGAATAAAATTTTAGAAAATAAGATAAAATTATTTTAAGAAATTAATTAGTTTTAAAAAGATTTTTACAAATCTTGAAAATATGTATTTTTCCCCCTTCCAAACTTTTCACTAAAACATAGATTATAATCCAACACTGATGTTTTCAGCTTGTTTGAATATGCAAATCCAGGGTGTCACACGCAAGCAAATGCAGCTTGGAGTTTTGGGTGGGTAAGACAAACACACCTGTACCAACAATTTATGCATTTTACATTATCCTTTAAAAATAAAAAAGCTGCCCTTGCCTTTCCCTTCCTTACTGGCTTGGATTTCAACCCACAACAGGTTTTATTTTAAAAAATCTCCACTGAGGTGTGTACAAATGATATATTCATTAAATTGTGACGTCCCTGCTGAATCCCTCTGTTTGGGAAGCTGTGTCAGGATGGGTTGGGGTTGGATCTCCTCCTCCTTCCACCTCCCAGTTGCAACAGATTTCAGGATAACTCAGGAACTGAGGTCTAATCAAAGTTTTTGGTCTCATCTGACCAAACCTGGCCTAATTCTGGTTATTCCTCGTAGCAGGAATAACCAGATTTAATAAACCAGCCTAATTCTGGTCATTCCTTGCAGCAGGAATAACCAGATTTAATAAACCAGCCTAATTCTGGTTATTCCTTGCAGCAGGAATAACCAGATTTACTAAACCAGCCTAATTCTGGTTTTTCCTTGTAGCAGGAATAACCAGATTTACTAAACCAGCCTAATTCTGGTTTTTCCTCGTAGCAGGAATAACCAGATTTAATAAACCAGCCTAATTCTGGTTATTCCTTGTATGCAGCAGCAGGAGGGAGGTAAATCAGGGAAATCCTGCTCCCTCCTGCTGCTGGAGATGTGGTGGCTGCTTGGGAAGCAAGAGGAAAGTTGCAAGCTCTGGCTTTCCAGGATTTTTTCTTTTGCTCATTTTCTGTCAAGATATCCTGTAAAAATTTTCTTACAAATATCCTGCTGTGTACAAAGTTCATTTGATAGGCAAATCAGCTCATTAATTAGGCATGCAAGGTGCCTCCTGGCTGTGCCTGGGGCTCTAAATAAAGAACACACCAAACCAGAGCACCTTGAGGTCACCACCTCAGAAATCTCCTGGTTACTGAGATTTGAGACAAACCCGGCTGCTGCTGCTGCTGCCCAGGACTCACCCACTCCACCATCCTGCTTCCACTGAGCTCATTAGCAGAGTTTCATTGATGGGGAAGAGGAAAGGATGGATTTCTGTAGCTGAGCAGCACGGGATCTTTACGGCAGGGCTGCATCTCACCCCAGGGCACAGAGGTTACCCAGAGAAATAACTCTGGGTTATTTCTCTGCTCTTTTTGAAGCCTTTTAATGTTCTGAAACGGGGCAGCAGCTGTTGCATCTGGGAGAGTGAATGTCACCTCTGAGAAAAGTTCCCTGGATTTCTGTGGGATCCTTCCCATGCACTCACAGAATTCAAGACAGCCCAGAAAACCATTTTTCCCCCCGCCTTTTTCCCACATTGATACTTGCACTGCCTTCACTTCTGCTGGAAAGGTGGAAGCAGATCAAAAGTTGTTCTTTTTCTCTGTTGACACCTAAAGCAAGAGAGCTGTGGTTGCTGCAGGTGATTCAGGATTCGTCTGCAATGGAAAAGAGGGAATTCCACCCTGCCTTCTGCAGGAGGGTCTGGCAAGAGATGCCAGTGCTTTAATAAAAACCCCTCAGCTGACAGAAAAAAAAAAGAGAAGGAAAGCTTCAAAGGAAATATAAAGTGAACAGAAGCATGGAGCAGCTCAAATTCACACTCTGCATTTCAAAATTGTAATTTGAAGGACTCCTGTCTGCAGATTTGGGGGAAGCAGTGGCACAGCTGGAGAAGGGAAGCAAATAATTCCATGGGAGAGGGCAGAATGTCCCAACTTCTCCCTTCAGAGATTGTGCTGGTGCAGATTTGGGCTCCTGAGGCTCACGGGGTCCTTGGGCTCCCTTTTCCCTCTGTTCCTCACCCATCCCAGCTCTGATCCCAGGTGGGAACTGGGGTCTGGGGGTGGCAGTGGGACACAGAGGATGTGGATCCCCCCATGGCTCCTCTTCTCCACATTCTGGGCATGGTCACTCCTGTCAGCAAGAAACCAAAAGGATTAAAAGCAATTAGGGAAGCCCTGATTTATCCTAATTAGAGCCAATACTGGAGCTCTATTAAAACATTTATCTTCCATTCTCCAAGGCTTTCTCCCAGTGCTCTCTGGAGTTCATTTCTGCCCTCCTCAGCCCTCCCTCCTTGCAGGGACAGCAGGCTGTGATCTCAGGACCCTGCTGGCTCTGGTATTTACCTTCAGAGCTGTAACATTTCCACACAGTTGGAGCGTGCTGGCATTTACTGCTGGCTCATTAAGTGCTGTGATGAAATCCTGCTGCAGCCCTGCCCTGGGTGTTCAACAGGTCTGGGCTGCCAGGATTGCAGGGCCTGTGATGCTTTAGGATTTTAACTTTTATATTTTCATCTATTTGTAATCCTGCAATTCTTTGTATAACTCTAAACTCCATGTACAGTGTGAGCTGCTGCTTCCCCATTTTGGGCAGACACAACAATTCCTCTCCAGGCCTGACAATCAAGGACACCTCACTGCCTCAGGCCTGAGAGATGGAAACAAAAGTGAGTTGGGGGGGAAAACTTGGAGTAAATGATTTCATTAACTGAAGCTGTAATTGGAAGATGAATCCCCAACATGCAAATGGGCCAAACTTATAAAAGTGTTAAAACCTGTGACCCCGTGTCCATTTTGGGTGGGCTTTGTCTGCCCTAAATGTACCTGAAGACCCTTCAATAAATAGAACTACTTTTTATTCCCTTAATTCTGCCTGGCCTCTGTTTTTAGGTAGCCCAAAAGGCATCACCTGTCCCCCGGCATTGTATCTGACAGATTTTCTGTCGAATTAACTCCAGGTATGCACTGACTAAACATCTTCAGAACCTCTGGACAAAAAGACTGTGTGAGATTCATGAATCCATGCAAATCAGAAGGAGATCTGTCAGCCCAGCTCCCCCAGGAATCCCTGGAGCTCAGCATGTTGTGACAGCTCTGGCTGAGGCAGAGGCGCAGCTTTCCGTGCGGATAATGAGAGCTCTTTCATCCCCAGTGGCCTTCCCAGGGAGCCATCCTCCTGCTCAGAGCTGTGCTCTCACCAGCAGAAATGGAACCACTGGGAGAGAGCAGGGAAAAGGAATGGGAGCAGCATTGGAATGTCTTGTCCCTCCTTTTTGTCCTCTGCAGGAATCGTGCTGCGCCGCCCCATTGATGCTGTGGAGGGGCACCTAGAGGTTGGACAGAGTTAGAGAATAAAATAGGTTTTTATTAAAGGCCTTCAATAACTACACCTTGGACAGTGCAAAGCCTTGCAGAGGTGAGAATCTGAGAATTTGAGAGGCTTTGAGAATTTTCTATAAATTCATTTCCTACAGAGGCTACAAGATGGACAATGGTCACCAGTTCTGGGGCAGATGTAAGTTTGGTCTATTTGCATATCAGGGGTAAATTGTCCAATTAACCCAAGATGGATGATGGTCACCAGTTTTTGGGGCAGACACAAGTTTGGTCTATTTGCATATCAGTTAGTTGTCCAATTACAGCTTCAGTAACGAGGTCACATTCCCCCACTTTGCTCCCCCCAGGGTTCATTTTTGTTAATATTTTTTGGGGTCTGAGGTTCTTGTGTGTCAGGCCTGAAGGATTGTTCTGCCTGTCCAAACTGTGAGGAGAGCTCACTAACTCTCTGTATGGAGTTCAGAGTCCTGCACTAATGCAGCACAGGAGCTAAAAAATACAAAAGCTAAAACTAAAAAAAGTTTTAGCTAAAACTAAAAATAGTTTTAGCTAAAAGCTAAAACTTAAGGCATCACCATCAGTGACAATGTCACTGCTCCAGAAAGAATTAAACACTCCTGTTGTGTCCTGTGTTTTCACACTTGGATGTTTTGCTGCATGTTAAAACCATTTGCATGTGTTTGAGGTGTTTAATTAATTAATTAATAAACTAATTAATTAGGTAGTGCTTGAAAGCCTCACACTCTCCAAGGCTGGCAGGTTTCCTTCCATGGATATTTTCATGTCACTGGATTGGTTTGGATGGTGGTGGGTGCTCAAGGGGAACCTGCCCAGCATTTTCACAGGTGACTTTATCTACTCTAAAGGCTGGTGGAGTTTTGCTGACACCCAGCTCATCATCCAAGGAAATGTCTGTGGATGAGCATTTGGGATCTGCCTCCTGCTGCTCACCCCCTCCTGCTCTGCCCCCAGCACAGAAGGACATGGGGAGAGTCCAGAGGGATGGAGAGCCTCTCCTGTGAGGAAAGGCTGAGAGCTGGCTCCTGGATGCTTTTATTGCAGCATTCCAGAGCCTAAAGGGACTCCAGGAGAGCCGGAGGGGGATTGGGGACAAGGGATGGAGGATGACAGGACACAGGGAATGGCTTTAAACTAACAGAGGGCAGGGTTAGGAGGGATATTGGGAAGGAATTCCCGGCTGGGAGGGTGGGCAGGCCCTGGCACAGGTGCCCAGAACAGCTGGGGCTGCCCCTGGATCCCTGGCAGTGCCCAAGGCCAGGCTGGACAGGGCTGGGAACGCCTGGGACAATGGAAGTGTCCCTGCCATGGCAGGAGGTAAAACAAGATCACCTTCAATGTCCCTTCCAACCCAAACCATTCTGTGACTATTTCCAGCAGTGCTATGAGAGCCCACGAGTTACCCAGAAAGGAGCCCTGCACTCTGTGATTTGTGCCAAAAACCACCCACATTCCACCCCAACCCCTGCCTGCCCCCAGCACGAGACACACTCAGTTCCAGCCCGGGAGATTGTGTCTCTGATAGGAGATGACCACATTCCTTCCTTGAAATTTGTCTCCTCCACGTATCAAAACCCATTAACAAATAGCCATAATCTGTGCCCTGGGGAGCAGAGCAGGCTGCTTTTCTTTTTCTTGGCTGGCTCAGTTCGTGCTGGAGTTGTGGGACTTTTCATCTGTGCGCTCAGAGGAGCGGAGTAAAAGTAGGATGATAAATTGTGGAAAAAGAACTCGCTGGCTTTGCTCAGACCCTCCGGCCTGCAGCTCCTCCTCTCGCTGTACTCCTTCCAGCACCCCAGAATTCCCTGCCTCCCTGCATGTTATGGCACCTTTGGGATGTGTTAGTCATAAGAATGAAGCTACTGGTGCTTTGCAGGAATATTTTCACTCTGGCTCTGGCAGGAGAGCTCTGACACAGCCCTGCTGTCGGCACGGCCGGGGAGCGTGCGCTCGCTGACGCCTCCCGAGATCCCAGCCCGCTCCAAAAAAAGGGGAAAACGGCCAATTTTTATTTCCTCAGGTATGCTGGAGGTCCTTCTGCTGTTCTTTGGTGGTGGTGAGGGCTGTGGGCTGTGGGCTGGAGGTGGGATGGAGGCAGGAGTGGTGGCTCAAGGGGAGCTTTGCGCTGTCGTGTCCAGCCCCTGTTCGGTCCTTTCTCCTCTGAGCAGAGGCTGGGGGGACTTTGCTTCTCTCTCTCTCGTCTCTGAGGGCTCTTTCCTGCCCTGGGAAAATTCACATTCGTCCTTTCAGCCTGGGGATCCTCCTTGGCACTGGGGATGCTCCATGGGATTCCTTTCCCCGGGACTCAGAGCCCTCCAGGGGCTGAGCAAAGGCAGCTCCAGATTTGCACCAAATCGCCTCTAATGGTGCCCCGTGTGCCCAGACCCGACCTGGGCTTGGGCTGAGCCTAAATTAGCTTTCTTTGAGCTCACTTGGGTCTGTAACTGCAGATCATTAACTTCTCCTTGCAGGGCAGCTGATAAGTGGCAGCTTCCCTGACTTTATGGACATTTGCCCCTGGGGCCAGGAGTGCTGTCAGGTGCTTTTCATCTCAAAGGGGCCAATCTGGAGCCATTTCAGCAAATATTCCAAAAGTGAGGGCAAACCCAACACTCTGACTGTCTGCTTTTGCATATAAGTGTAGAATGACTGGTTTATCCCAGCAGGTTTAGTGGCAGCCCTGGTTTGGAAAACTTTCCCTGGGCATTTTAGGCCCAGTTCAGTAACAAGCAATGACTGGTCAAAAATTATCTGATATTATTATAAAATATTTTCCACCCGGCTTTTTATCAAGCAGCTCATCAACAGGTCAGGAAGACTTAAAATCCCAAAGGATTTAAATTAAAATATTCAGGTATTATAGGTATATTCAGACCTTTCATGCTCAGAGTGATTTCCTAAAATTTTTCACATGA
The DNA here is from genome assembly GCF_017590055.1 of Onychostruthus taczanowskii. Lineage (NCBI taxonomy): Eukaryota > Metazoa > Chordata > Aves > Passeriformes > Passeridae > Onychostruthus > Onychostruthus taczanowskii. The sequence goes on from NW_024500350.1 coordinate 6,997,299, forward strand.
CCATGTGCATATTATGGATATGATGGAAAAAAGGGGACAAAAATTGTGTGAAGGAAAACTTTTTCAGCCTCTCCACGTTAAATATTCTCACACTGAAGAGGCTGTGGCACAGAGAACAAGCTTTTAAATATTTCTCTCCTTCAGACAGAGAACTGGGGGACAAAAATACAATAAAATAGCAAAGTGCAGCGGTTAGAAAAGGTTTTGGTGAATGAAATATCATTTTTTTTTTGTTTTTGCCCTTAGGGAACAATGAGAAAATTTCTCTTTCTGAGCCTATCTCCTTCTGAAACGAGCTCCAGGAGTGGTCACAACCTGCCATAAAAACGCCATGTGCAAGAGAATATATTTAATATCAGGCAAGCAGAATGGAACGATACGATCTGTTTGGGGTTTGAAGGTAAATGTTTAGACTTTTTTTCCCTTTGAAATAATCTGGGAGAGATGCTGGTTGGCTCAGTGGGAAATGAAATCACGGAGGATTTATGCCATTAATGACAGGCTATGATGTCAAAGACATTTGGCCCGTGGCCATAACCTTTTGTGTGGCTCTGCTTGACTCTTATAAATAAACAGCCCCGTTCAGCTGCTGCCTGCAGAGGAGTCCCCAGCACTTGGGAGCCCTGAAAGCAGCACTTAAAAAAAAAAAAATTGAGGTAAAAGATCGAGGGGAAGGAGATTTCTGCCCTCAGCATCTCTGGGTTCTGCAGCAGGGCCTGGGTAATGTTTAAAGCAACAACACCAAAGCTGATCTGGCTTTCTGAAACTCTGCTGGCTCCTGATGCTTTGTAGATCATCAAAAACCCAGGCACGTGGTCAGTGGTGTCCATCACCGGGTTTGCTCCTTCTGTCCCGTTTGTGGTACAAAAAAGCAGATTTTGGTTGGGTTTTAGAGTCACTCCAGTGGCACCCGAGCTCAGCACGGGTGGGAGAGGTGCCAGGGCAGTGCCCAGGCAGGAGAGGTGCAAAAGCCACTGCAGAGGGACAGGGAATTCCTGACACCTGTGCCCCTCTCCTGTCCCCTCGAGGCCCCCACAGCCATAATTCCCATCACAGCTGGGCAGGTCATGCCCAGGACTTGCCTGCAGCCATTTCAGCTCCCTGCTGTCATTATTGGGGTCATTTTTGTCTTCCCACAGAGCCGTTTTCCTTTGGGGTTTTGTCCCTGGGGGTTGTGTTGCTGATGGTTCTCCAGGTGCCAGTCCCTCAGCTGGGTCTCTGAATGATTGCCACCCCTTTGAATGCCACCCTGGAAGGATGCAGAGCCTTTGGTGGCCACAATTAGCAGCATCCTGGAGGCCAGGGGGTCTGTGAAGGTCTGAGCTGAGCTCTGTGCCCTGCAGGGTTTTGGTTCCTAAACCGCTGGTGGTTCCAGCAGATCCCACCTGTGCTGTGGGACCCAGCTCCAGTGCAGCCCTGGGGTTTGGGGGAGCACCTGGCAGGACTGAGCAGCTCCCAGGGCCACAGGGCTGGCCTGGAAGTGGCTCAGGACTGCTGGGACAGCTCTGCACAAAGTCAGGGAGCTAGAAGGGCAAGACCAGCCTGAAGGTTGTGCCAGAGCTCAGCCACAGCCACTGCCACCAGGACTTCAAACATTTTCCCTTCTCCCCTTTCTTCCACTAAACAAAGCGAAGAAAAACATCAAGAAGGCAGAAAATGCTTTATTTGGGCTCTGGGTGTCCTCAGGAGTAGCCAAAATTCAATCCCTTCTGTCACCTGCAGGCTGCAAACCTCCCCAGGGAAACGCACAGAACCATGGAATGGTTTGGGGTGGCAGGGACCTTAAAGCTCATCCATTCAAGTGCATCCCCTGATTTAGGATCTGGGTTTTTTCCCTTGGGGTGCAAGGGACCTTAAAGCTCATCCATTCAAGTGCATCCCCTGATTTAGAATCTGGTTTTCCCTTTGGAAAAGGGAAAGGACCTTAAAACTGGAAGGGACCTTAAAGTTCATTCATTAAAGTTCATCCCCTGATTTAGGGTCTGGTTTATTTCCCTTTTCCTTTTCTCCTGGTACCTCTTTTCCATCCCTTTCTTGTCTCTGACCACAGACAGTTGCACCTTGAGTCTTTAATGTCACGGAGTGACTTTGGCACAGCTCCCAGGCTCTGTCTGGGGCTCAGAGGGTTCCAAACCAAGAGCCTGGACCAGGAATGGGTCAGGTCCCTTTGTCCTGGCCAGGAGCACACTGCCCTGCCAGGTGTCCTGTTAACATTCTGCTCTTAATTAGCTGACACCACTAATTAGCACCAATGTGCAAAACGTAGCAGAATATTGAGCAGAAAACTTCTCGATTTGGGCAGATTTGTACCCTGTGAATACTATTTCTTTTTAATTTCAAGTCCCTTCAGTAGAAACATCTTCTCCCCCAGGAGTGGAGCCTGGGCAGGGCTGCAGGGCCGAATAAGAAAAGAACTTTAACCCGTGCTGTAAAGCATTTATTAATATTGAATAAGCCCCTGCCTTCTTTCAACACAAATAAAATATTACTGCTCTCCAAGATGAAATATGCTGAAATGGAGCAAAGATTTCTATTTTTCCAAAACAAACAGTCTTCAAGTGAGGTCTTTTTGCAATTATTTTAGAGATCTTTTTGTGGATTGGACGGGGGCCTAAAAATAATGTAGATTTGAACCTCTGACAGCACCAATAATTACAGTGCTGTAAGTCAGCTCAAGCACCCCACTTTCCTTCTGGGTATCAGGGCTCCCTTTTTCTCCTTGATGTTTAGAGCATTTTAATGTATTCTGGTTGAACGTTTAAACCTCAATCATCAGCTCCTCTGGAAAAAACACTCTTGTATTTTTAGGACTGGGAAAGGACAGAGGGAACTTGTTTCTCCCTATTAAAGCTGTAATAAGTGTCTCTACTAATCAAGGAGGGAGGGAGGGGAAGAAAGGGGATAATGTGGCAGTTTTAGTGATCCAATTGTGTCACAAAACAAGAATGTGAAGAGTGAAACACAACCACTAAATATCAGATATAATGCCAGCATTGGAGGTGCCAGAGCTGCTCTGTCCTGGGGCAGGTGGATGCAAGGTCCCAACTCAACCTCCAGCCTGGCAGAGCCAGCCCTGGTCCCTTTTTGGACCTAAATCAGCCCTCAGCAACATCCATGACCAGCACTGGTGCTCTCTGCAGCAGAACTTCCAGAGAAGATGTGCCTGCCCCATCCCTGGAATGTCCAAGGCCAGGTTTGGAGCATCCTGAGATTGTGGAAGGTGTCCCAAGGGTGGGACTGGATGGGCGTTAAAGTCCTTTCCAACCCAAACTGCTCCACGATTCTATGGTTTCCATCTGTGATTTTATCTCCCATCCCTCCCTGCAGTGGGAGATGGAATCCCGTGTGCCAGGGAAGCAGCAGAGAACAGCCAGGGCTGTTTGCTGCACCTTTAGTTGCAGTTCAGCCTTGCTCCTGTAGAAATTAAGATGCAATCTTGGTCATTTGATTAATTCTGGATTAATTTTTGAGGATGTTTTGAGGCTCCTCTAATGAGAGGCTCATCCTGAGACAGGAGGGGCGAGGTGTTGGTGAGTGCAAGGGAACATTGGATTATTTCCACTGCTCTGTGCCACAGATTGGAAGGGGAAAATAAATACCCTGGTAGCTGAGATAATCCTGGTGGAACAATCCTGTAATATCTGCTGAAAGCTGCGTGCACCACTGGATTGGGAACTTCCAAATGGGAACATTTCCAGTGTGTGCAGTGTCTGGCCCCTGATTTAAATTCCCTTAATTCTACCCTTGAAGCTTCTAGTCTTTTACACTTAAAAAGGCAGAAATGCTTATTATTTGTGCTTGGGAAAGGAGACAAGACGTTTGAGTCTCAAAATGTGCTTTTTTTTTCCTTTTTATTTCCTTCAGAAAAATGTAATTGCACACAAACCCCTCTAAACAATTCTCCTCGGCCGCCTGAAGAGTCCCTTGGCTGAATTGTAAATCACTATAGAGTGCACCAAAATAAAAAAAAATAGCAAGATCAGGGCATAAATGAGGTTTGGAGCTGTCTAGTCTGGGGTTCTGTGAGGTAATTAAATCAAGGAGACTTTCTGATCTATAGAAGGGTCAATGCAGCAGGGCAGTGCTTTGAACCATGGGCTCATTAAGGCACAATTGCCTTCTTTGCTGCCCGGATTGTTTATAACAGAGGCTTATTTTGGAGCAGTCAATAACTGGAGAGCATAAATCACAGGGCAGAAAGAGTTATTCCCACTTCATGGGCCAGATCCTCAGCTGGTATAAATCCCTGCTGCCCCAGTGATGCCACCTCAGTGCTCTATTTACACAATCCCAAATGCTGGCTCATGCTGCTCCCATTGGATTGGCTTTATTTTCATTCTGTGGGCACAGATTTTCATGGATGGAGTGAAGGTGGGGATCACTGGGGTAGGTAAAAATTAATTTGGTCAAGTTTGAATGGTTCTCTCCCTGCTCTCTTCATTTTATGAAAAAAGGAGTTACCCTGTGAATTCTTGTCAGCTCAGAACCATTTCCCTGAATCCCATTGAGGTCTCTTGGAACATTCCCTTTCCCTAAATATTTCTGTTGAGCTTTGGATGATTTAATGATGGTGGTGGTTCTAGATTTTAATCAAATTCAGAAAGGACATCCACGGGCTTGGCACTGGCAGGGCAGTGATGGCAGCACACCCCACGTCCATCATTCTTCAGAGGGATGTGCCCAGCAATTTTGGGAATGTCTAAGTCTGGCTTTCCATGTGATTTCAGCCCCAGCTCTGCTCCTTGGGAACCCTCCTGTTCCCCAGTGTAGGGTTGGGTTCAGCCAGATCACAGGTGGATTTCCAAAATGTTCTGCAAAGCTGAAGCTAAATCTCTGTAAATGTTCTCTAAAACTGAAAAAGAATCTCCGAAAACCTCCCCAAAAGCTGAAGATCAGCTCCAGAGCTGGAGATTTTGGTTTATCACTGGAGTGATGGGCTGGTGGTGATGTGTCCAGCAATTTTGGGAATGTCTAAGTCTGTGATTTCCATATGATTTCCATGTGATTGCAGCACCAAGGTTCTGACTCTGCTCCTTGGGAACCTTCCTGTTCCCCTGGGTAGGGTAGGGCTCATCCAGATCACAGAGATTTCCAAAATCACAGAGACTTCCAAAATTCTCCCTCAAAGCTGAAAATAAATCTCAAGAAATCTCTTTGAAAACTGAAGATGAATCTCCAAAATCCTCTTCCAAAGCTGAAGATCAGCTCCAGCTCCATCTCCAACCACCTGAGTGATGGGCTGGCGTCGGAAGTGCCTGGAAAACCTCTTCCCACAGCCAAGGTGAGCCCAAAATCTTCTTTAAACCCCTGCTTTGACCCCCTGCACCAGCACTGTCAAACATCCCCTGGCCCAAGCACTGAGCCAGCCCAGCTTTGCTCCCTCAGTCCCACCTCACCCTTTAACCAGACCTCATTACCAATAACTAATTAAACAAAAGCTCTTTCCCAGCGTTGTTCCCATGCTGGCTGGGAGCAGAGCTGGCAGTGTGAAGTCATTTTTGTGCCCTGTGTCATCATGCTGATGTCAGGGCTGCTGTCAGCACTGTCAGGGTGGTGTTTATGAAGCTGGAGATCGATATTAAATACTGGATTTAGGATCCATTGGCATGGCTGCAGCTCGGACTGCCTTTGACCTTCTTTGGCTGACAGGGAGCCAGAGGGGTTTTTCCATGGCATTAAGTTAAAGGAGTTTCCACTGCCCAGCTTTCTTCTCTCCCTCCACCATATCACAGTCCCAGCTCTTACTGGGAATCATAAAAAAAGATTTCTCAGAGGAAATAATAAAAATTTATGGAAGAAATCTCCAGAGAGCAAAACATCAAACCAGCAAAGAGACAGAACATGAGGGAACAGCCAAGGAATAATGTGAAAAATTGATGAGCAGAGCTGCAGATACTGGAAAACAATAAACAAGCAGAATCTGCTTAACCAGGGATGATTGTAATGTTATTTCTCTGGGTTGAAAACACTGAGTTTTATATCCATCCAGGATTTTGGCACTCACACAATGGTGTGTCCAGGCATTTCAGATCTCTGCTGCTCTCTTTGAGACACACACAAATTATGTCCTTTGGTTTTTCCATGAAAAATTACCAGCATTTTATTCCAAGCTGTTTCACAAATCAAAGCTGTCACTGCAGCGAGGGTGAAACATTCGCCGGCTCTCATCGCTGTCCTCCTCCCCCTGCTCTCAGGGGAGGGAAGAACATATGTGTTTGAGAACAAATAATCATCACTGCTTGGATTTAAATACCATTCTCTGGCAGAATAAACCTGTACCTGTGAGGAAAAGCAGAGGGGAGAGGATCTGCAGGAGCAGGGAACTGCATATCAGGACAAACATTTGTATCCCAGCCCCAGGAGACTTCTCCTCCTTTCCCTCTGCTTCTCCTGCAGCCCTCTGTCCATATTCCAAACTCAGTTCTTGTGCTGGGCAGGACAGATTTTATTCCCCACTGTGTTTAAGCTGACATCTAAACTTCATCTCAAGTGATGTTCCACATCATAAAACCTCCAGAAATGCAGATTTGGTTCTCTAAGCAAACTGAAGCCTGGAAATTTCCCTGCTGATGATTTACAAACACACACCCCCACCTCATCCCCATATAATTTATGGCTGTCTTCACCCATCTGTAAATCCAACACCTTCACTAATCTATCCTTTTCCCACCATCTTCCTCCAACTCTCCCAAGCAATTTGGAAGCCTCAGACCCTCAGCATTTCTTCCTGAACCCACAACGGCACTTTCCTCTTAGCCTGGAGATCTTTCTTAGGCTCCTAATCTTCCCCAAACCATCTTTTCTTATCCAAAGCTGCTTAAGCACTTTGGGGAGGAACGTTCATTTCCAGGCAATATGTGCCCAACCTTGGCCCAGCGCTGCTTTGCAAGTGGAGCTGCCCATAATCCGGAATAAAATTAAACCTTAATCATCGTGTTCTGAGGGAAAGATTTGTCACTGCCCAGCAAACAGGGATCTTAATGAAGATGTTGGTCCTTGCAGGGCACAAATCCATTCCTGTCCTCTGGCTTAAAGGGATGTGCAGCTGTGTGCAGGAATGGGGGATTTTCCCCCTCTGAGGCAGTGTGGTGCTGTTAAGAGAGGGTTATATATTGATATATGAGCCCCAGAAACTTTTAAAAATGGGTATATAATTATATATATATCTGCCTGAATTCCATGAAATCAGCAGGACATGAGGGTTCACCTCAGTACCAGGAGCTGCTGCTGCAGGGCAGCCCCATCCCTGTTTGTACAAATCGACCTGCAGATGAATTAAATCTCTTTTTCCTGCTGTGACACCGTGACAGAGGTTAGAAATCAACCCAGGTCTCCTGAGCACGAACCACAAGGATTCTTTCACCCTCTCCATTTCTCAACTGCTGGTAATTGCACTTAGAAAAGCTCTGGCAGCCAAAACAAACAAGGGAGATGTTTCCAGTGAGCTCTCAGTTTGTTGTGAGTCCTTCCAAGAGGGTTTTGTGCACGAGGCAGTGCAGAAAGCTCTCAAGTTGCCGAGCCCTCTCCTCGTGCCTCCGTGCCGAGCGCGTTTGCGTCCGAGCTGACATCGCCCTCCTTGGACGGGACGTTTCCTCCCTCTCACATGATGGGAAAAACAAATTCCACGCTGCATCGGGGCCCAGCCAACGTGACCTGGATTGGTTTCAAAGGACAGGGAATTTGGTCACTCAGGACCTGCCTCAGAAGCGACTGGAAGCAATTTTATTCATTTTTTTTAAATTTCCCGTCACACTACGAACTGTGACCTCATGGGCAGAGCACTCTTGGGTAATGTACAGTCCGTGTCCACAGATTTCCTATTAATTATATTTAGTTTTAAATACAAGCAGTGGACAAAAAAAACACCAAAAACCCCCTGATTAGATTTTTCTATGCTACGAGATTTTTTCATGTGAAAAATCCAGCACCTCCTCGCTCTGCACTGAGTCACTGGAATGTGCTTATCACAGTGAATCTGTTGGAGAAAATCATCTGTATTGCCTTTTTTCCCTTGGAGCCCGTTCATCCATGACTTCATGGAGCTTCCCAAGAGTTGGCTGAAGCCTGGGCACCTCTAATTGGTGATAAAATCTCACCTGGCACCACATTTCACCATCGGCACAAGTTATCCTGGAGATCTCGTTCAAGAGAAACCTGTGGGAATGTTTCAATCCTGTTATTGACTTTTCTTCCCAAGCTTTGTAATTAATTCCCTCTGCCCCAGGCGGGCTGGATTAGCAGGGACAGCCGAGCTGGGCTGTGACACAAATGCCTGTGTCCATCTGGGTGTCCCTGTGCCACCACTGGGGACTCTCCCAGGGTCTGATAAAACCATGGAAACGTCAAAGTGACACATGGTGATGTTTTCCAATGAACATTAAAAATTAAGGAAGCTCCAGCCCACAGTGGGCACAGTGGGAGACACCCATTTGCCTTTCAATTCCCTGTCTTCAAACCTCACATATTTTTAGGAATAAAGGATCTAATCTAGGAATAAAGCATTCCCTGTCACTCTCCAGACTGGAACTCTGCAGGGTGAAAGACACGACAGTCACTGAAGGATTCCTTTGATGAGACATCAGAAGCATTCCCTGTCACTCTCCAGACTGGAACTCTGCAGGGTGAAAGACACTGAAGGATGACAGTCACTGAAGGATTCCTTTGATCAGACATCAACTTCCAAGGAAGTGGTTTTTTTATGAGTTTGGGCCAATCTCACAGGTGAAAGTGGTGGAGCTTCTGCTTGGCTTTGAGACCAGCAAGTCCATTCAGATAATTGGGATTTAAGCCGAGAATTCCCTTTGGAAAGGAGCAGCAGCTCTGGGACATCCTTTAAGGAAAATCTGACTATGAGGTTTGGTGCTCAGTGTCCAGTGGGTGTCAACCCCGACTCACCAGGGTGCTGTAACTGCAGAGCACATGAAGTGGCAGAAAGTCCATATGAAACTGGGTGAGGCATGAATTCACCCTTCTGGGACAAAATCTAGACAGGCTGATGCCTAAATATCTGTGCAGCCATTTAAACCCAATTTACAGATTGTGTTTTACCTCAGAAATTCCAACCTGGAGAAGCGTGGAGGTGACTCAGACCCAGGGGTTGCAAACCTGAGCACACCCTGACCCACCCAGCCCTTCTGAGGAGCAGGTAGAGCTGGACCTCAGCCAAAGCCTGGGGACACACACGTCAAAATTCCAGGCTGCCTCTGCTGAAATCAGCTAGCAAATGGTGGCTTAGTGCTGGCCAAACCTGGTTTTAGCTGCCTCTCTGGATGGATGAGGTAGAGCTGCTATAAAACGAATACTGATCCACTCAAATTTATGTTTTGAAGCTAAATTGAGCAGATGATTTTATTATCTGACTACAGACCAGTCCAACCCACATGAACAGAAGGCTGGAGCACCAATCAAACATCTCTTGGCCAACGTGGCACTGCTATCAGGGGAGATTTCCAGCAGCCTCTGCCACAAGTTGCAAGATGTTTATGAGAAACAAAGACAGTTTGAAATGACATGACATTTAATTTTTTAAGGCAGTAATTGCCTATTTCCTTACCAAAATTAGAAACAGCAAATGCTTTGTAAAAGCCCTCCCTCCAGCAACCTCTATTGTGATGCAGATTCTTTTCTTTACAGCTGAGGCATCGATCCCTTTTCCAAGAGAAGCCTGGGATGGGCTGGTGCCCCCTGAGCTGAGCTCAAATTCAGCCCAGGCAGTGCCAGGGGGGCAGTGCCAGCTCTGGGCTGCTGCAGGAGCCAGGTGAACGTGCCTGCAAGGGAATGATGGAGGCAGCTGCACGGGATAAGTTTCACCTCCTCACTCCTCAAGGAGAAAACAACTTTGAGTCCCCCTGGAAGCTGCTCTGCTTCAAAATGAAAATATGGGAATGGGTTTTCTTGTTGTGTTTCACCACTTGAGCTGAAGGTGAGGAGTAGTTGGTTCAAATATGAGTATTTGTGGGGGTATAGAGAGAGAATTGAGGAATTGTTTAGGTGGGAAGGGACTTTAAAGATTATCCAGTTGCACAGGGACACCTTCTACCATCCCAGGTGGCTCCAAGCCCTGTCCAGAATGGCCTTGGACACTTGGGATGGGGCCTCCATCTGTGGGCTGGACAAGACTTGTGGCTAAAGTTTTAATTAGCACAATTATCCTTTGATGAATGAGTATTACTGAGCTGACATAAATTATGTCTCCCTTCAACCCCTTTTTGCCACATGCCCCAGCTGCAAATATTTGCAAAACGCCTCAGAAACTCCTAGAAATGGTTGTACCCCAGTTAATGAGAAATTCCAGAGTCCTGCATAAAATCATGTTTGGAATGCAAACTAAAATTGCCAGGCAGGGCAAAGGAGGGATCATTACTCTCACAAGTGCTTCATGGAGTGCTCTGGGCTCCAGGGACCCTGCTCTGCCTTCTGAGGATTCAGGAGGACATGAAATTATCTGCCCCAAGCAGGGATTGTGGAACCTTCCAGTGCCTGCAGCACAAACCTGGGTAAACACTGGGAGACAAAATTAATTGGGATAAAGACAGGGGCTGCAGGTCCCACTGACAGCAGTGAACACTGGAATAAATCTTCTGTCTTCCTCTGAATGGGATCAGCAGAGCAGCTCTTGGAGGACTTCATTTCAGAGGAAAGTGTTTCTGCTACTGAAAATACCACAACAGAGTTAATTCCAGGGTATTTCTGGTGGATGCTGACTGAAACCAGAGGCAGTTTTAAGAAGAGGTGAAAATTAAAGTATTACACTGAGTGTGACAATGTGGTTACATCCCTTTATCCTGCTGTTGGACCACCAGTGAGCCACTCTTTTAACAATTTTCCTTCAAACATTACTTTTCCTTTTAACATTTTTTTTCCTCTCATGCTTCTGTATCCTTCTCTGATCTCTTTTCTCCAGGTCATTTTAAAGTTTGTATCTTTCTCTTTTTGCCTTTTGTGGCCACTCCAAATTTGTAAAATTGCGACTAGGGCTGAATTTGCAGCAAGGAAAATTATCCCTGTTGTCTCACAGCTTTGCTAAGAAGAATTCCTATAATTCTGAGATCTGATATCACTCCAGGAGGTGAATCCCCTTTGTGGCTGTCAGATATTGCTGCACCACCAATTTTGAATCCAATTTTGATATCGGATTCAAAAGCTGTTTCAAGCAGAATACAGGGGAAATGAGCAAATACCTACCTGGAGCACCTGGAATTCCGACTGCCCCATCTCCCCTCTTTAGCAGACACCTGTCTTTGCAAACCAAGGCATCCTGGTGGATGCCAGAGCAAAGGGAGAATCATCCAGCAGTCCAAAACTGGAGAATCATCCAGGGAGCACTGCTGGGATGAAGGTTTCCCAGGATGAGATCATCAGGGCTCTTTGGGAACGCCTCGTCGTGCCCACAGGAGTTCTGTGGCAAGAAAAAGAAAAATCATCATTCTTCAAGGAAAAGTGCTAAAAGATTTTTACCAATTGCCTGCTGACAAACCAGTGGAACATCTGAGTATTTGTCTCTTGGTTTTGCAGCTCTATCAAGACCAGCAAAACCACAGCAAGGGTTGGACTTGCTTTGCCCCGCTGCCTTTTGAGCCATTTGGTGTTTTCTGAATTCCTCCCTCTCTCATTTGTCATTTCTGCTGTGACTTCCCAGCAGGCAGCAGACACAAGGTACATGCTGAGTGATCATCCTGTTGGGTTTTCCACATCTGACACTCAAAAATAAAAATACATGGAGGGGAAAGAACCATTTGCTGTGAGTGATAAGGGCTCTGCCTGTGCTTACACCAGGACATCGCTGACGTGGGGACGCTGGGGACAGCACACAGGGAAACAGGAGGTGGGGTGGCCATGGAGGCAAAAGGATGGGATGTGGAAAATCGGTGGCAGGGCAGGAACAGGGCACAACACTCTGTGAATCAGTCTGGGGCTGCCAGGCCGTCCTGGCAAACCCGGGCTGGGTTTAAAGTTTCCCTCAAGTGATTTATGGGCTGGATGCAGAGCTATAAATCCTGCCCTGATTCTGCTTCGGGGCTCTCAGGGAAATCCAGCTGAGCTTTGTCCTGCTTTTTCACATAAATACAAAAGCCTCAGCCCAAATTCTGCCAAATCAGGGGAATGTGCCAAAGCAGAGTATTTTTAACTGTCTTCCCCTGTTTTGTGGCTTATGGGGTGGGCATAAGCAATAAATAAAGGAACACAGACAGTGTTTTGTGAACTCTGGGCATGACCTTTTCCACGAGGTGAAGTTATTGTGTGAGGCTTTCCTGTCTGAATGGGAAGGGACAGCACAATAAATGATCCCTCAGCAGATGCTGACAACTCAATCACGAGGCTAGGGACTAATTTCAAGGTCCAGCCAAACTGAAATTGCTGCCGAGCCCCAGCTGGGTGTGAGGCATCCCTTGGATTGGGAGGGCAGCAGCAGCCCAGAACAAGGCAGTCACTAGAAAAGGCTAAAAAACCTCATTTATTTACCACCAGAGGATAACCAACCTCTAGATAGAAAGTCACAGAGTGATTTACTGCCCTTAAAATCTGTTTTGTCTTAAAAGTATCTTTTTTTTTTTTCTTCTTAAATAAAAGTTTCTCATAAATAAACATGGCTTGGATAAGGCCCTTTACTGTACAGCGGCATCAGAAAGCAGAGCACCACAGGCAGGGAAAAAAGCTCAGGCTCGCTGAGGTGATGGGGATAAACATCTGTAAATGGGCAAACAGGGTGATTTCCCCCCAAAACTCGAGATGCAGAGCCTGGATGATGTTGGAGAAGCCTGGGCAGCGCTGGGGCTGGTGGCAGCTGGAACATCTGCACCGTGTGGTGGTTGGGTGGAGAGGGAGGATGGCAACCAGCTCCTCGCGGGAGGGGAAGAGCAAGAAAAGCAGCGTTTGTCAATGGGAAAAATGAAAAGAAAAGTCCAATTCCAGCTGTCAGATAAGCAAACGGAGCGTTAACGCTTCTGTCTCACCCTTCCTGCCCTGCCCTGCTGGTATCTCTGCCATCAGAGCCCAGCACGGAGCAGTTCCTGTTGTTAAATCACCCAGACGGGGATGGTGACAGGCGATAGCAGCGCTCTCCGTCCTGGGCACGATGGGACCCGTCCTTCCTGGGGAGTGGGGATCGTGTCCAGGGAGGTTTGGTGATGGGGAAAATGGGCCAGGGTGTTGGATTATGGGTTTTTTTGACTTAAAGCTCTCAAACTGAGAAGTGTTTGAAAAACTTTTATTCTACTTTCAGCCTCATGTGAAAGGTGAGATGATACAGGTGGTATAATTCACACCAGTACAATCAGAAGTTACTATTTCCTAATTACAATACACTGTAAGCATTTCTTGGCTTATTAGTTTTTGTTACACCATGTTGTAAATGTTTAAAGCCAATAATCTAAAATTACCCTTCGTGGGTCCCACTACAATGCACATTTCACAGTTCTATCTCTCTAAAGTATCCAGCCTGTTTTGTAAGGCCATCCTTTGAAACTTGTTTCTAGTTTCATTTCTCTCTCACCAATGTTTGTCTTATTCTATGGTATTTCTAAATGAGTATTTCTTATCTCAAGGTTTGCATATACATGCACACTATGTGAGTCTTCTGTCAGGCTTTGAGAATTCTCTACAAATCCATTTCCCACATTTCCCCCTCTCTCTTGAACGGAAAACAATTCTTTGATGGTTTTGTTCATGCTTTATTGTGTACGGTGAATACACAAGGTCCTGTTACTAACAGGGAATCTTCTCCCCCAGTGGGGTTTAGAGCCCACATCCTTTCCCTTTTCACTGCAGGATGAATTCCAGGTACAAAGCAGCACCTCCTGCCCTGCAGGGTATTGACAGAAGCCCTGGGTGCAAACAGAGCTTGGCTGCTCCTTTTCACTGGAAATAAAGATTGGGGTAATGCCACACCCATCCTGACTCCAGGCAGGTCTGTAAAACTATCATCGAGCTTGTTCCTTCCAAGGAATAATTCCCTATTCCTGATTCAGGAAAGTTGAAGGTGAGGTGAAGTGTCACTTAGCTTGGTCCCTTTGCTCCATTCACAGCTCATGGAGTCCAGGATTTGAGCCTGAAATATCCTCTGGAAATGCATCCAGCCTTGCTGTGAGGTGATAAAAGTCCCCTCACTCCTGCAGGAATTTCTCTCTGCTATTAAATGGGTCCATCTAATTTCTTGCTATGATTTTATAATCAGTCACTTCTAGCTGGTGGTTCTGGCTGCAGCCATCAGGACAGAGCACAGCATTCCAGGACCAGCCTCTCCTCCCATTTCTGTCCCACTCTTCTCCGTGTCTGTGCATTATCCTGCACTTATTTTGTGATTTATTTATAACACATTATTATAACACAGAATGCGCTGGATAAATAAAAGTTGAAACAAAGTGATTGTGTATTAATGCTGGAATTTCCCTTTGTGTCAGGAATCTCAGAGGGTGATGAGAACAAGCTCTATACATGCCCTTCATGTCTGAGGAATATCAAAAGTGATGGGAACAAACCCAGCAAAGCCCTGATGGATTCTGCACCAGTCACTGGTGCCGGGCATGGGACTCTCTTAAACAAAACCCTCAATATCTTCAGCTCAGAAATAAAACAAATGTAAAGAAAAGGCCCCAAGTGTGGCTGGAAGAGGAGTGCTTTAAAGTTTTAAAGACAGGGAGCTTTGTCCTTCTCCTCTCTGCTCCAGACACACACCAGAGCGGGACAGGCTGCCAACATTAATATTATTGTTGGAAAGAGATTGATCCTGGAAAGCAAGTACATGAAAGAGGAAGAGAAACAAGGGATTGTTAGCTCAGGTCACTTTGAGGTCTGGCACACATGACCTGAAAAAGCCCAAAAGCTTTGGATGCAATCCCCCCAAGAAGGAATTGGCGGTGATTACGCAGCTCCAAGAGCGCCCGGGGGAACGGAGCAGTCGGAAATGGGATAAAAGAAGGGTTGGGTATCCACAAACAAAGCTCTCTGCTTGTTGGGAAGGCTTTGACAGCAGCCAGAAGCACTTTTTAGGTGAGCCCACAGCAAGCAGCAGCCTGCCAAGGGTATGACCATCCTGGGCAGTCTGGGAATGTTGTGAGTGGCCGGGCACCGACTCCGCTCTCCCACCACTTCCTTCCCTCGCCGCCAATGGAACAGCAAAACAGAAAAAAACAAATCCAAAGGGGGTGTCTGGCTAGGCCAAAGCCACATGCAGTTTCCCAAAGGCCTGTGTTAGAAAGGCTGGAGCACGCAGGGCTGAGGCTATCGGGGAATCAAGGACATTCCCACTGCTTTCCATTACGCCACTGGGATTGAATGGAGGCTGGGACAACAGGAGCTGTGGCTTGCTCCAGCCCTGCTCACCTTCCCCTGGGACTGGGGAACTTGCTGTGCTCTCTTATTGTTTTAAAGTGCTCTAATAAACCAGTTATCAGGTCCAGGATGGAAGTTTTCCTTAGCTGAGCCAAATTAACAAAAAACTGGGGGATTTAAATATTGCTCTGTCTTCCCTCTGCTTTGGGGATGTAATAGACAACTCTGAATAGGGAATGTGGAAATTCAAACTACAAAATATCCACTCAATCAGCAACTGAAAGTTGCTCAATCAGGTACTTCTGTTAGTAAGTGCAGAGTCCATGCCTGGAGGAAGCACAAAATGGGAATAAATCCCACAGACTCCTGCAGGGCTGAGTTCTACACAGTGGGCAAGAAACCAATCCCCACTGAAATCTTTTCCTGCACTTTGTCCCTTTGTACAAGGTCCCGAGGCTAATTAGCACCTGGCAACACCTCGAGAAAGATGAAACCTCACTCCTCGACTGCTCTGACATGCAGTTAAAGGATCAGGGACACAGGAGGCTTTTTTTGGTGTCTCATATCCCACAGACACCAAGAGCCTGTAAATTGAGAATGGGCTCAGCTTTAATCAGCTTGCTAGGCTTGCAGGCAGGCTTAACGAGGCAAACCCAGCCTATCTGGGCCGGGATCAGACTGCTCCCAACTGCTCCTCCTGGCTTTGCTGGAACCTCCTCAGATTTGGAGGGGTGTGGGAAAGAAACCACAATTAAAATTCACACGAGGGCGTGAAGAAAGAGAGGGAGAGATGAAACACTAATAAAGCTTTATTAGTATTTTATTTTCTGTAATTAAAAATAGTTTTAACAGTGCTATGACTGTAAATATGAATTTGCTTGAAAGGTGCTTTCACTGAGGGGATGAGTGGCGATCTCTGCT
The DNA here is from genome assembly GCF_017590055.1 of Onychostruthus taczanowskii. Lineage (NCBI taxonomy): Eukaryota > Metazoa > Chordata > Aves > Passeriformes > Passeridae > Onychostruthus > Onychostruthus taczanowskii. Next base: position 7,013,490 of record NW_024500350.1, read on the forward strand.
TTGCCTCCACTTATTGATTTACGCAACATTCCTGTTTCTTCCTCCAGGAATCCCAGCTGCTGATGGCCCTCACAGGGACAGACCCAAAAGGACACCAAGCTGCACAAAGAGAACCAGCAGAGTCTTGGATCAGGGTTCTGCTGGTGGCTTTGGTGTCACTTCCACTTTCACCAACCCGGCCAGGTGTCTACAGTCAGTTGAGGAATTCAGGTGGACAAATTTTGGGTGCACATTCCTGGGAGAAGCAGGACCAATTTGAGCTGGCAAAACCAGCCCTGAGATAAACACTGAAAGCTTTGCAGTGGAAATTAAAGAGCTTCTCTTTTAATTAGCTCCTGGTGTGTGTTTGACTGCAAAGAAGTTGTCAGGCTGCTGACGCAGACCTGGTGTTTCAGGGGAATCACCTCCAACCTGAAAGCAAAACATCCACAGCAGTGCAGGATGCTTCAAATTCCCTGGAAGAAAGTTCCTCTTTACCTTCTCTGGCACTAACTCATGAAGCATTTCCTAATCCCAGACAATCTGGAAATGTGGGGTTTCGAGATAGGGAATGGGCAAATGCTCAAAGAGAGAAAGAAAAAAGTATTTTTCCATTTCCCCCCCTCAAACTTCATTCATTAAACCAAACTGACAGCGAGCTGAATTTACTCCCCAAATATAAGCAGAAAAACACCCAGCCACACAAACCAGCTGATACAATTGACATTTTTTGTGGTTCATCTGCCATGAAGATCTCCTGTGACTGTTTTCCCAACTCCTGTTAACACAACTTCCTAATGCTGATTATTTTCACACTTGTGCAGGCAGCAGCTCCCAGAACCAACAATCACAAACCCATCCCTCAACACACTCAGTGCTTGACTGCCCAGCCTGGCACTGCTTTTCAAACCCTAAACAATCAGCTGAGCTCATTTGCACATTTTACCAACCTAATTAGCCCTGCCTATGATGAAGATCAGGAAGATTTTTGTTCTGGCTAATAATACTTGTGCTTTATCTTGCTTTGCCTTTTAACTAAGCATGTCCTAATTGTATATTTACATTTGCCGGCATGTGCAAAACATTTTAAGTAGCTGGGCAAAGCAGCTAATTAGGATTGTACATTCTGTGCTTGCATGGCTTGGTGGAGGCAGCTTATCAAACATTGTGCACATTATTCATTAATTCAAAAAAAGGATTTGTTCATGAGGGCCCTGGGTTAGTGAAACTTGCTTGCAACAGACAGGATTCCTTATCAAATCTTTTTAATCAAATCCTACAGTTTTGCTGATTAACACTCTGGAACTACATCTGGGATGTATTTCTACAGAAGGTTTTATTTTCTGCTTGCTCAGCTCCCATTCCCAAGCAGCATCAGGAATTCTCCCCTCAGACTCGATGCATTATTTTTCCTTTGTTCTTCCTCTTTCTGCCGCCAAAGACAGAATTGTGGCGTCAACAAATGCATAGCAAAATAATCAATAAACAAACGTTCTGTGTAGAAATGGCTGGGTTTCTTCTTCAAGCACATTAAGTGAGATTTCCGCATAAAATACAGGCAACAGTTGTGGATTTTAATGCAAATACCGGCCAGGAGCAACCTCAGGTTGCAGGTTTCTCCCTGGAGGCCTCAGCAGATCTTTCTCAGCTAGGCAGCTGGGGACAAGAAGAGCTGTATTTCCCTGTCATGAGGATGAGGAGGATGCAGGTAAAACCCACAGCCTGTCCCCTCCAGCTGCTGGCTCTGGCACCAGGGAGGCTCCACAGGAAGGGTTGGGTCTGGAGCAGGGACCTCCCGAGGGGTCTTGAAGTTTTTCAGGAAGCAGAGATGCTAGGAGATGTGGTTGCTGCTGCACAGACAAATATTTTAGGGAGAAATTCATCCCTGTGAGGGTGGGGAGGCCCTGGAGCAGATTCCCAGAGCAGCTGTGGCTGCCCCTGGATCCCTGGAAGCGTCCAAGGGCAGGCTGGATGGGGCTTGCAGCCACCTTGGAGAGCTGAAGATGTCCCTGCCCGTGGTCTCTTCAGCAATTTTATAATTCTGTGTTATCCTTTTATCTCCTTTTCTTTTTAATATTCTCATTTCCTTTCCCACATTCTGTATTAAATTAGTGAAACTTGTGTCCAACAGACAGGATTCCTTATCAAATCTTTTTAAATCAAATCGTGCAGAGGTCCAGAGGTTCCATTCTGACTGCAGTCTTTATTTCATTAAATTCACCTTGTCCCTCTGATGAACACCAACCCTCAGAGCACAACAAGAAGCAAAAACAGACTCTGCGTTGCTGCAGGCCTGGCAACTCCACTACTAATAAAATCTAGCAGGCCCATTAATAAAAATGCAATTAGATCCTCTAATTAACCTGCCAAGGAACCTTCTGTCTTTTCCTGGAAAACATGGAGCCAGGTGTTCACTAGACAGTAAGTGATGAACTCTGTTATCAGAGCCATGTTTGACTTTTTTTTTCCTTGCTAGTGGATCTAAAATTAACCAGTGTACAAGAAATCAAGAAGGGCTGCTCCTCAGTAATTTGCAAGAAATTACTGATATAATTAGAGAGAACATAAATATATCTTTATACATCTAGAAATAAGTATAATAGTTTTCAAATTTATCTCCCATTGCATAGATTGGGGCCTGAACTGCCCACCACAGTGACAGGAAGGAAATAAATGAAATTGCCTCAAAGTCTCAATCCCTTTTGTTTTTTTAAATTTAATACTTTTTTGCCAGCTGAGGTTGAAGCTGGTGACACAAACATTAGAAAGGAACCTGTGAAATGGCCCCTTCCAGGCCCAGATTTTGCCAGATAAATGTTTTTGATAAGCCCCAAACCTCTGGGGCAGTGAAATGTGTTTACTGAGGATCCCACTTTTAGTGCTGCCACATTTTAAATTTATTGCAGGGCCTTGCAGGAGCAGCAATTACCTCTCCAATATCTTCATTTGTAGGTGCTGATCAATAGCCAGTGTGTAAAAAAATCCCTCCTGACCAGCCCAAGTGGATGCAGAAGGGCTTGTGATAGGCCCCACTATCAGAGGAGCTCTAATCAACTCTTTTCCTGTCTTAATTGATCAGGCACAGCCAAGCCCAAGTTCAGAGCAGCCTTTCCCAGAAGGGATTACTGTAAATCAAATAAAGCAGAAATAAAAGCTGGGTTTCACCAAAGAGCCCTGGCAGGTGATGGGAGGTTCAGCTGAGAGAGGTCAGCAGTCAGGCCTCATTTCAAATCCAGATTAAATCTGAGATAAGGCTCAAGTTCAGAGGTTGAACAGGTTTTTTTTCCTCATTTTGATGAGATTTTTACTGAAAGTGTCGTTAAGAGCAAAGCTAGACATGTTTTCTGCAAAATAAACCAGCCATTAGCTGCAAGAAAGCAAAGCCAATAAATAAATGTGGTGTCTCTCCAAGCGAGGGCTCCTTCAGTGCTTCCAACTCAAAAAAAAAGAAATAAACCTGAGAAGATAAATTTTCCCCTCAGCAAAAATTATCTCCAACAACCTGGCAGCTTCTGGGAGCTATAAAATTCAATTAACATCTTTTGCTTTGTGTGTCATACTTCAATTAAACAGAAAGCAGAGGGATTCTAGGAGTGTATTTAATATGAGATAATGTGCTGGATTTCAGGACTTTGGTTGGGATTCCATCCCAGGATGGTCTGTGACTTGTTTATGTCTTTGGAAATGGGAGGGGTGGGACTTACCAGTGCATTTATCAATCAGAAAATTGATTAGAGCTGCACTTGGGTACAAAATGGAAAAACTTGGAACAGTTTTGCCTTGCAAACTGCTCAGTCCATGCCTGGCACTGGAAGCATTTTAGCAACAGGGTGAATTTAATCTTTGAGAATTTATCTTTTTACTTAGAATTTATCTTAGAATTTAATCTTTGGAGAGGGCTCTGAAAGCTTCACAGGATCACAAAATTCTCTGTGAGGAGCAAGGGATTTGTGATGGAGAAGGGCTTGTTGGGAAACCCTTGTGGAGGTGCCACAAGAGAGCATTTTAAAAAATCTCAGCTCTGGAAAATCTGCCCCAAGAGAGGTTTTCCTCACAAAGGAAGAAAGGAGCCAGGAGCTGTTCCTCACAAAGGACAGGAACAAGGTTGTTGTGGCACTCCGGAGGAGTCCAGAGCTCTGTGTCTTCACCTGGACTTTGCCAGTGTTTGTAAGGAATTGTTCCCAATTCTCAAATTTGGTTTCCTCTTCACCTGGACTTTGCCAATATTTGTAAGGAATCGTTCCCACTTTTCAACTTTGATTTCCCACCTTTCAGCCAGGACTGACCCAACCTCACAGAACCATTAAGGGTGGAAAACACCTCCAAGATCACCAAATCCAAGCCGTGCCCCATACCCACCGTGCCCAGCCACCCTTCCCTGGCTCGCAGGAGGATTTGTGAAAGTCAGAGGATCTCTAATTAAAAAAAAGCTGTTACAATTCCAGCTTTTCCAGGCAAAGGAAGATCTGTTCCTTCACCACCTGTGTAGCTGCTGGCAGGGTCAGCTCCCCAGGGACACCAAAAGAATTCCTCACCACAAAAACACCCCAGGCAAAGCCTTTATGAAGGACAGAGCTTCACTGTCCATCCCACTGATGGATGACAGAGTCATGAAAAGATTAATTTAGGGACCTTCCCTAAATATCTCGAGCTTAGGTTTCCCCAGGCTGCCAAAATTTGAGTGGAAATCTCATGGGGGTTAAAATGCTCACTCCTTCTGCCAGTTCAGCACTTCCAACTTGAGCTGAGAATGGGAATTTAGTGTGGAAAAAGGGAAAAAAAATGATGGGATCTGCCAGGAACTTCAAGGAAGTTTGGGTTTGGAAGTAATAAAGTATCCAGGATTGGATATATTTTTATATATATATATGTATGTATGTATATATATATATATATATATATATGTGTGTGTGTGTGTGTGTGCGTGTGTGTGTGTATATGTATATATGTATATGTATATTCATTTTAATTTATTTTTATTTATTATATTTATTATGTAGTTATATTTATATTTATATTTATATTTATATTTATATTTATATTTTATATATGACACATAATTTATATTTACATTTATGCTTATATTTATATTTATTCTCTCATTCAAGTAGTTTCTTGATTACAAACCAAACAGAACCAGAAAAAGTACCCCAAACCTTTAATGTGCCTTATGGTCAGGAGTAGCTGGAAAGAAAAAAAAAATTTTCCTTCCCGTGTTTCAACTGCAAGTTTTTTTATTTATTAGAGATTATTTAAACCCTGAAAGTTTGAAAAGATGAGAATAGAAAACAATAGTGGCTGCATGTGTCGACTTTTCAGAAGAGACCAAAAAAAAAAAAAAAAGCTGACGAAAAAGAATGAAGAAATGCTTTGAGCATAAAGCAAAGGCCACAGTAAATCATTGGATGTGCTAAATAAATCAGAGTGATGCTGATAAAGCTGCTTTGGCTGCTTCCAGACCCTTTTTGTAAGGTTTTTAAACTGCTGGTTACATCCCCTCTGTGATATGTGGTTGTGTAACTCATCAGGTGGGCCAAAAAAGGATCAATAAATAAATCTTTAAGAAACAGAAAAATGGGATTTGGCTCAAGGGACGAAGGAACCTGTGCAAGAAATTTCCACATTAAAAAACCATTGCTCTTTCTGGAGCCTGGGGTGAAGAAAGAGCTTGAAATGAAACAGACAATTCCATAATTTTAGGGGGAAAATATTTATTATAAAACAGACAAGTTCACCAAAACATCCAGCCCGAGATGAATTTAGAACAAAAGCCTCTCCAGCCCAGCTCTGCTCTCAGCTGTGAGGAGAAGTGGGAGGGATTCAGGGGATTTTTGGGAGAGGTTTGGGCTTTTTGTATCCATGCTGTCATTGTGGATGTTGTGATCCAGAGTTGGTTTTGGGTGGAATTCTTCTCCAGAAGATGCAAAAGTCTCCCTCTGAGCATGGAACCTCTTTTTTAAAGAGTCAAGATGTCATTGTCCCCAAACTCTTTGTGATGCCATTGGAAAATCAGGGAGCAGAGAGGATTTTCCTAAAATCAGTTACCAAGAGAAACTTTCCAAAAGGGCAGCAGGGCCCTGGTGTTGGACCAGCCTGGTCTGGGATGGAGTCTGCCCAGAACTGGGAGCCAGAGCACCCTTTAGAGAGCAAAAATACTCACCCTGGGCTAAGTTTATTTATATTTTTAGTTCTATTTAGTTCTATTACCCCTCTGAAATTGAAAAATTTCCCTCAAATACCAAAATATTCAACAAAAAGAAGGGAATAGCAAAGCTGGAACACGACCACAAAAACACAAACCCTGAATTTGAGTGCAGGTGTAACCTTCTGGCAGATTTTGGGTTGGTTTGTTGGCTGATCAGAGTCACTACCTCATAAAAGATTATTTTTTTTCCACATTTCCCCACTCCCATCCCATTGGTGCCTGGAGCATGGCTATTTTTCCTATGGATTAAATTACCGGGGGAAAAAAAAAATGTGAAAGGCAGTGCTGGATAACTGGATTTTCCTGTGCCTGAAAGACTGTGCAGGTGAGGTCATCCCACCAGCCCAGCACATCTTTGGGGTTTGGATCTTGGAAAAATGCCAAGCTTGGAATTGGGAGAGGGGAGAGAAGGAATCTCCAATTCTGTTGGATTTTGGTCATCCCACCAGCCCAGCATATCTTTTGGGTTTGGGTCTTTTAAAAATGCCAAGCCTGGAATTGGGAGAGGGGAGAGAAGGAATCTCCAGTTTTTTTGGATTTTGTTCTTCCTCCCCTCATGTTTTGATGCCACAGGTGATCAGTGTGAAGTTGGGTCCTGTAAGATCAGTATCAGACCAAACCACCAGGCCATGGATGCAGTCTGGGGATTCTCCAGGGTGGGAATCATACAATTCCAGAATCACTGGGGCTGGAAAAGCCCACCAAGGCCATCAGGTCCAAGCTGTGCCCAGTGCCCACCTTGTCCCCAGCCCAGAGCACTGAGTGTCACCTCTAGGCCTTCCTTGGACACCTCCAGTCATGAGGACTTCAAACCTCCCCAAGCCCAAAGCTGTTCACAAACCTTGCTGAAATTTTATATTTTTTGAGATTTTGGATGAAAGTTCAGCCTTCAAGACACAAAATAATGAACAGCCTGGAAAAATATCCTGCACAAGCTGCATGTTTTGTCCCCATTTCCCTCTGTGAGAGATCCCCATGACCAACAATCCTCATTTTATATCATAGGCTCTCTAATTCTGTGACCTCAGTTGTGCTGAATTGGAATTCTAAATACATGTTGAGGGCTGCAAGAAATCCCAGAGCATGAGACAGCCCTTGAGGGAAAAACATTCCCACTGTTTCTCCTCTTGGAGATTAGGGCAAGGTTGCTGGGGAAGAGTCATGGGATGGGTCAGAGACAGAAAATGATGGCTGAAGGTGTCACATCCATCTTTCTGGTGCTAAATCCATCTTCCTGGTGCTGTATCCCCCTTCCTGTGCCTGTTTCTGGCTAATTTATACCACTTTGGCCATAAAAACTGCCTTGGTTGCACAACTCTGGAAAAAAGATTGTGGAGGAGCAGCCAGATCTTTATATCTGTGCTTTATCTCCTTCTGAGCTAGAGGCTGGGAGTCTTAGTAATTAAAAATAGATCAAAACCTGATGGAAATGTTCCTAAAATTTGGATGTGGGTCATTCAAAAGGGAAAACAGGTAAAAGGTCTGGCTGCAGCTCTGAACTTCCTCTGGTTCGGGTTTGTTTGGGTTCTGGGTTTGGTCCATCTCAATAAACAGACCTGACAAGCAGAACTTGCTTAATTCATCATCATCTGAAAGTGGAATAAAGAAAAGGGAAGATCTACTTCTGTTTGTTCAGAGGGTGCAGGTCTGAGATGAAGGAGAATAAAATACCTACAAGGGTGACTTCAAAAATAACAGGAGGTTCATCATCTGCCTTTTATCCAGCCCCAAAAGTGACCTGGACTGGGGAGAACACAAAGCTGTGTCAGAGTTTCTATGAGCTCATGACGCTTTGTGCAATCAGAATTACGTGTGAAATTGTTTTGCAGTGACCTAGGGAAGGCTCAGGATCCAGCAGCTCCCTGGGGACTCTTTCAAAGTGTCTCAATTAGGATAATTTCCCCTGCACTGGGCAGGGCAGGGCCTCCAAAAGCAGTTCAGAGGCACAAGGGCGAGCAGCCAGACCCTGCTCTGGAGCTCAGGCCTGGATTTTGTGTTTTATTGCCCATCCTGGAGATGCTGGCAGTGGTGGAGCCACCAAACTCTGCTCTCTGTGGCTGCAAACTCCCCTGGAGCTGTCCCAGGCCGTGCAGCATCAGCTGGAATGGCTGGGAAGGGTTTGCAGGAATCACAAGGCAGGAAGTTCAGGCTTGCAACGTTGCTCTCCAAAATTCAGGCAGCTGGAGCAGAGGGGCCCTTCCAAAGTGTAAGGACAGGGAAGCTCAGAGACACCTTTTCCACTGAAAAATGTGGAACACAGGGATGCTCCATGGCCAGGACATCCTTTCCTGGTTCACTCCTCAAATATCTTGCAATAATTGGGCATTACCAAGAGTTTATCCCTACAATCTCATCACCTTCATTAATTTGTATTATATTTCTAGTGCAAGGAAGAATCAAGTTTGTGCATCATTCCCAAGGGCAAAGATCCAGGTTTTTGTGGGATTTCAACAACTTTGTGAATGGTTTTCCTCCAACATCTTCTACCTTCATACGCCCCTTTCCTCAGTGCCCCCTGGCCCTCAGTAAAGAGTTTGCTCAGTCACACTGAGCCTCACACCTCTCCCTCTCTGGGAATATTTGTCTTTTACTCCTTGCAGGGAGGATCTGCAGCCTGAGAGGAACGATATAAACACACATGGATCCCCTGGGGTGGCACTGACTGCCTTGGTGACACCATCTGAATTACATTTCTCCTTACATCAGACTCCTGGCACCACAAAAAGAGTCTCTGTAAGAAAAAAAAATCTGGTTTATACCATATTTTATATTGGTATTAATACCTAAGCTGACCTTTTATTATGTACAGAAGATGGCTACTGGTTCTCTTGAAACCTAAAAATAATTGAAGGTCTAACAAACTCTGTCCTTGGATAAGGCTGGATCTTCCTGATCCCATTTTGATGAGGATGAAGGTTCGTACTCCTCCTGCTTTGATGGATGGAAGTGGGGTTTTTACCTCAGAGAGACCCTAAATCCTTGTACAGAAATCACTGTTCTAGTCTGATTAATCTTAGTCTAACTCACACTGCTCTGTTTGTCCCTCTGAGGTAAAAACCCATCCCTGCATTCCTGTCTGTCTTGGAATTGTGTCTGGCACTGGATGAACTTTTTGGTAAAAGCAGGACAATGTTGTGTTTCATCCAGAATCTCTGGCTGTGAAATCCTTTGAAAATATTCCTTCTGTGGAGTTCTTCTGCTCAAAGGCTGAATATTCCCTGGGCAGGCAGAGTGAGGCATGAGCTGGGAATTGCTGCTCAGGGATGGGGACAGGTGGGGATCTTGCCACTCCTTTTTCTTCTTCCTGCTGGGATAATTCCTCCCTGTGCTCACCTGGAATGAGCCACCTGTGGCTGAATTTTCAGGGGTGACTCCTTGCCCTGAGATATCAGGCCACAGAGGGAAGAACACCAATGAAGATTTTGCATTTCTGTCCTAAATTGCTGCTCCTGGGGAAGATTCCTTGGGAAGGCTGGCCTAAAACAGAGGCTGGACAGAGCTACAGAATAAAGCAGGGATTTATTCAAAGGATCTCCTCCATGGATCCACCTTGGGCAGCACAAGAGCCCAGCCAGGGCTGCACCCAAGATGAACCAAAAGTTGAAACCAAGTTGAAACCTGAGGCATTAGGTCGGTGCCGGGGAAGAACTGGCATTATTGAAATGCTGACTGACACTGGTGACCAAAAATTTTCCAAAAGCCAAACTCAAAGCAAGGAGTGAGCTCTTCCACTCTGACAGTCTGATCAAAGCAGGAATTCCACCAAGTCCCTGATTCCCCCTTCTTGGCTGAGCCAGCCCTCCCAGGCTACACAGCTGTTATTCTGTAGCTCTGTCCAGCCTCTGCTCCAGCTCAGCCTTCTCAAGGCATCAAACCATGCTCACAAAACTTCTCCTTCCTCCTCCTGGCTCCTGGGTGGAAGCTGTGCTGTCCATCCTGCCAGGAATGCCCACGTGCATGGCTCTTCCCGCTAATCCAGGGCAGCACAAGGGATAAATCCTCTCATTCTCAGAGCACTGAGCAGCAAAAGCTTCAGGATTTGGGCAGGGAAAGCTTTTCTATTAGCTCAGGCAGTAAATACAGAAAGGAGAATGGATTTGCGCTGCCAGAGGACAGGAGAGGTGACCTGTGTTAGCTTTTCCCTCTCTGCTCTCATGGGCACTTGGAACGTGGGGAATTTTCCCTTTTTTTCTCACTCCAGCCCTCCCAGAGAGGCTCCGGAAGGAGAGGAATAAATGGAATTAGTGGTTTGTAGGGCTCTCGTTTGTGATGCTGTTTGACTTTAAGTGCTTTCATTGCAGGAACCCAACCTTTGGCTGTGTTTTCCAGAAGAAAAAAAATGTTTGAAATGTTTTGAGGGTCTGGGTGCAGATTTTTTGTGCATTTGGGATGTGTAAGTGTCAGGGGAGCCCAAGTGGAAGTTCCTCCTGCATTGGGAGATGCTGGAATTGTGTCAGAGCACAGGGTTTGTTCTGACATGCATAAAATACATTTTCAAAATACACAGAAAACCTTGGTTTTGAAGGCAACTTCTAGTTATTGGAGACGAGATTTTTCTTTGGATGCAGGATCACATGGGAGCCACGTGCAAGTATTTCTCCCACCTTTTCCAAACTAATTTATTGGCTACTCTTCACTCCAGAGTTTAAATCACAACTCAAGCCCTGGTCCTTTCATTCAGGTGAATCCATGAGGATGGTAGGGCACTGGAATTCCAGATTCCCAGAGAAGCTTTGGCTCCCCAGTCCTGGAAGTGTCCAAGGCCAGGTTGGAGCACCCTGGGATAGTGGAAGGTGTCCCTGCCCATGAATTTAAGGATGGGCTTTAAGGTCCCTTCCAAGTCAAACCATTCCATGATTTTCAGATCATTTTTGTGCCTTTTTTTCCCCCTCAGTGCCCTGTGGTTCCAGAGCTGTACCTGATTTAGAAAGCCAGCAGCAACACCAAGGTGAAAGATTTCCCTGAAATCCCAATTTCCCTCTGGATTTCCTTTGAAATTTAAGAATTGAGGTAAAAGGACTGAGAGAGGGGAAAAAAAAAAAAAAGAATATTTAGATGACCTGAAAAGCGTTGCTGCCAGTTTGTAATGTGAACCTGAAGTTGTAAAATGATGACAAGTATGTGAAATTGGGAGATGCTGGCTGACATTTCAGAGTACAAACATCCCCAGCTTCATCCAGATTGCAAAATATCGATGATTTCAAATGGAAAAATCCAATGGGCCAAACACTGGTTCCACTTTTCTATTTTAAGAACACCTAAAATGTGGTTTTTGTTGTTTTCTAAGAGGATCTGAGCAGATCCTGGAAGTGAAATGACTCAAGTTTAACATGGAGTATGAGAAGAAACAAAACAAAACGAAACAAAACAATAATATTCACACACACTGTCAGCTTTAAGGTGAAAATAAAATCAAGGTTCTCATTGGGTTTAAATTGTCTATTTAAATTAAAAATGTGCTTCCAAATGCTTTTCCTTCTAATACTTTGATACTTTCTTGGCACTTTGGATTATTAATTACTCTGCAGTAATTTAAAATTTATGCTTTTTCCTCCATGTTTTGTTTCACTTCTGGTTCTTGAGACAATTCCAGAACAGTGAGGTTGGGTTTAACACCACCAAGTGCAAAAATGACATTTAATTATCCCTAAACCCAACTTTTCTGGACTTCCTTAAGTACTAACATCCATATTATTTTCCAGACAAATCAGGATGCTCTCCATTCTCCTTTCCTTCACATCCACAAGGATATTAGAATTTTTGTATTTTTTAACGAGTCTTCTCTTTCTAATCCACCTCAGGCAGGGGGCCAATCTCCAGCTCAGGTGCAGTAACCCAATGACTGCCTAATTTTCAATTGCACGCTCCCAAATTAAAGTGCAGCTGCTGCCCACAGTTCACCTGATCTGCTCATTGAGACATCATTAAGGAAAATCAATTAATTTTTCCAATCTCCCAAATGCTGAATGGGAGGAGGAGGAAGAGAAAAGAGGAGGGAAAAAAAAAGAACTTTTGTGTTGGAAAGATGAAACCGAAGGTATTGAGTGGCCAGGTGAATGCAGGGCACTTAAAGCAGGGAAGAAAACAGACACAAGAAGTTTGTATTTCATTTTAGGGATGAAAATGAGAGTTGCTCATCCATGAAATAAACCTTCCTTGCTCTTCCACCAGCTCCTTTTTCCATGTCCTTCTGTGCTGTGATCCGGGCTGGAGATTATTTAAAAGTGAAAGAGAAATGTTCTGTTAAAACCTAGAGGGAAGCCCTGCAAAACTTGGCACTCAAATTCCTGAGAAATCCCAGATTTTTGTATAATTCCTTAAAAATTTGCTCTGAGATCAGACTTCAGAAAATGGATTTTGTAAGATTTATTCATTATTTGTTTTAATTGTGAGCCAGACTTGTTAAAAACCAAAGGTAAGGTTTAATTGAAGCTCACAGGGCAAAAGAAGCCCTGAAGAAAAGCCATCCTTTAGTTTGGCTCCTATGAAATGAAAGGGAGCTGAGTGAATTCTTGCTTTTAATGGAAATTTAAAAAAATACCCCAAATATTTTTAAAGATGGACATTTAAATTTGGGGCTGTGAATCAATTTCTAGAAGTGCTGCCGTTGATATTCATGACAAAATATCTTTTTATTTTGTTAAGAAGATTAAATGCTCAGCTCAAACCAGAATTTTTTGTAGATTTTTGCTTCAAAATGGGCAGGTTCTGTTGCTACTCTGAAATGAATCATCAAAACCTGAGCTGCTCGGAGGGAATGAAAACTATTCAAAACCCAGACCGAAACTTTAATGAGCAAAATGTTTATTATATTGATATTTTTCATATGGAAATGTTAGTGAGAAGCAAAATAAACCCAAACCATTTTTAGGAGAAAATGCCTGAATACCTGCAATTTTTCTAAGAAATGTTGCACTAGAATTTGAATTAATTAGGTGCTATAATGAACTATTTTTTATTTAGACAGCATAAACAAACATGCAGATGGAGCACAGATATTCATGAAAACTTTCAAGCATCAACTAATTAATTAATTAATTCACAGAATTTTCAGACCTTTAATTTCCCTGGAGGAGGAGCTGTCCTGATGGAGCTACAGGGAAGGAATGAAGTGCTGGAAAACCTGCAAAACCCACGTGTTTTCCCCAGTTTTTTTTTTTTTTTTTTAATCATCACAAAAAAATTGCAAAATAAAATTCCTGACTAAAAGAAGGATCAGACCAAGGTGGGAGAAATTCCAAATAAATGAACATCTCCTGTTTGGAGCAGGGACTCCAGCAGCTCCAAACACTCAATGAGATCCTTATCAACCCCACCAATCCCAAAAAACACCTGAGTGATCACATCACTGAGTAATTAACTAAGTAATCAATCAATTAATTATAAGGGAAAGTTACTCCAGTAAGGCAAATCACTTTGGGAGCTCTGGTTTCAGAAATAAAGTATTTATCCAGAGATCTGCAGGAACAGAACCCCCATTGTCTGCAGGAGATTCTCTTGTCCTTAATTAACTTTGCTGAGCGTGGGCAGCACCCAAAGGAGCAAAGCCCAGCTCCCAGTTGGAGCCTGGCACTGGGAACACTGGGGAACACCAGGAACAGCAGTCTTGCTTCTGGTTTGCAGCAGCAGCAAGATAATCCCAGAAAAAAGCAAATTTTCCTTCTCCTTTTTTTTTTTTTTTTTTATAAAAATTATTAAAAGGGATTTTTCCCCCCCGCCACTAGAATTTTTGTGTAGGCCCAGTTCTGCTCCCACAAAGAGCAGGATGTGAGTAAAGCATCAACACCTCCAGAAATTCCAGTGATATTTTGGGGAAAGATCCACAAATTGATGAACTAAATGGAAATGGGTGCAGAAAATATGGAAAATTCCCATTTTGTACCTGAAGAACTCCAAGGATTTGGTGATTTTGAGAGCCAGTAAAGACCACAAGGTTCTCCCACATCCTGAATCTCCCTGGACTGTCAGGAGAGCCTGGGGAATTTTACCCACAAAGAGGAGTAGGAACATTGTGGAACTCAGGAATGGGAACATGGTGGAAGTTGGCAGTGGGCACATGGTGGAACTTGGGAATGGTAGAACCTGGGAATGGGAACATGATGGGACTTGGGAATGGTAGAACTTGGGAATGGGAACATGGTGGAATTTGGGAATGGTAGAACCTGGGAATGGAAACATGGTGGGACTTGGGAATAGGAACATGGTGGGATTTGGGAATGGGAACATGGTGGGACTTGGGAATGGTGGAACTCAGGAATAGGAACATGGTGGAACTTGGGAATAGGAACATGGTGGAACTCAGGAATGGTGGAACTTGGGAATGGGACCATGGTGTAACCTGGGAATGGGAACATGGTGGAACTCAGGAATGGGAACATGGTGGAACTTGGGAATTGATTCCTTTTGGACAAATCAAGAGTGGAATCTGCAGAAATCCTAATTTCTTGAACATTCTTGCCCCACTGGAGGATCCTACATTGGGGTGTCCTCCCAAATCCTGTGATTTTCAAAGAGCACGGCCTTCCCCTTTGGACTTCTGCACACCTCATTCCATGTGTCCACGCCCTGGAATAAATGCTGGGAATTCTCTATTTTGAAATGCAAACACTTGGATTTAACAGGACTGACAACTCCCACATAAACAGAGAAAGGAAAAAAAGGAAAATGAACAGAATTTCTGGGTTATAAATCCATGTCCGTGAGACCTGAGGTCCTATGTGTGACCTCCCTTTGAGGACATCCATGAAGGTTTTATTAAATATTAAATATTTAAAAGTTGGATGTTGTGTCCAAGGTGGTTGCAGCCTCTTTCTGGAGTGAGTTAGGAGAGAAAGGGATGTTTCATCCAGGTTTGGGGGATAAATCACCCTCTGAGGAGGCTTTTTAGCTCTTAAGTGGCCAAAGAAACTTCCTGGACCATCCAAATCCAACCTCCAGCTAGGAAGGTAAAGGCTGAGGAGCATTGCCCTGAATTCCAGGCTCAGGTTTTCCTTGGAATAATATTCATCAGGATATGGATTACACCAACATTTCACCTTCCCTGCTTCAGCAAAAATTCCTTCTGAGTCTTGGGGGTGACAAAACTCCTCGGTGCCACCAGGAAGGTGCTTTCTGCTGTAGGGAATAATTTCAAATCAAAATATCTGCAATAATTTCAACTTGAAATATCTGCAATCATTTAATATTCAAATATCTGCAATATTTTCAAATTACAATATCTGCAATAATTACAAATTCAAATATCTGCAATAATTTTGGATTACAATATCTGCAATAATTCCAAATCGAGGGCTCAGCGGATCCAAGGGAACAATGAGGGTCTAATTCCCTTTCTGGGAAGATCATACAGAAAAAAAGATTTGATAAATATCATTATTATTTTTTTTTTCCTGTAATGGAAGAGAAGCCTTAATTCCTCAAATATGCCAAGATGATGTTTGCAGTGAGCAGTGCTCTAAGTTTCCTAGGAAACGTGAATATTACCTTCCTCAGGAACGAGAAATTCTGAGGAGCAATTTGTTCTGAGATGGAAAGGCTTTGTCCTTTTATCTAATGAAACCCAAATCCAGAGCAAGGAGGAAAACTGAAGCAGAGGAGAGCTGGGATTTTGTGCAGGGAAAAGTGGGAGCTGCTGTGGTGGAAAATCTAGATGGGAATGTGAAAATGGTGTCAGATGGATAAGGGTTTCCTTTAAAGACCTTTCTTCTTCAGGGAGGGGGTGGAATGGCACTGTTCCTAAACTGAATGACTGGAGGTGCAAAAAACTCGTGAAAAATTTCCTAATCAGGAGGTGGAGAGCCCAGGGAGGAACAGAAGGAAATTCAAAATGCCATGGAGGGCATGAAGCAGGAAATTCCCTCCTCCTGCACCTCCTTGGAACTGGTTGGGACTTCTCCACAAAGAGTTTGGATTTCTCAGAGCTGGCTCAGGCCCCGTTTCCAGGAGATTTTCCTGCATGTTCCCCTGATTTTACACCCTGGGGTGCCTGTCTTTGACAGGGTGTGTTTGACCCTGTGTTTGACCGGTGCCTTTTCACACTTCCAGCAGGAAAATCCATCCTTCCAGCCCTGATCCACTACAAATTTGCTCTTCTGACAGCGGTGGAGGAGAGCTGTGAAAATTCCTTTACATGGACACGAGCAGAAGCACAGAAAAAGCAGATGTCAGTGTAATTGGCTCAGCCTTTTGTTCTCTGCTGAGTCAGACAAAAAGCTCAGAGATCTGTGGTGGTGCAGCTCTCCTTATCTGTGGAGTTGGAATCTGTGGGATTGAAGGAGCGTGGCTTTAATCCACTCTGCTGGGAATGACCTCACGGCTGGGAGATTGCTCTGGGATGCAGAAATTCTTCATTGGGGGAGTTTCTTCTGGACACTGGGGGATTAAACCTGATGGATTCCAAGGAGTGGCCTCAGATTTTGCTTTGTAGGGACAGGACACTTAACACAGAACATGGCACCCACAGCTCATGATTTATCTGCACTGAACTTAATCCTGGTGCAGGGAATGGATTTTTTCACATATTTTTTGTTCTTACACCAATCTTTGCAGAGATTCCAAAGGTTGCCATTCAGATCTATTTCTCCTGGCTGATCAGTTACGATGAAGCAGCAAAGCTTTGCTCTGATAATCTTTCCCCTAAAAGCAAAATTTCTGAAATTCCTTCCTTCTTTAGCTTTCCTGAGAGGGGTAAGGGATGATGTAGCTCAAATGATACTCTGGTGACATAACAAAGAACAGTAAAGGTCAGAGCAGATTAATTTGCTCCAGGATCAGCTGGAGAATATTAAACCTCTTAACTGTAATCCTTTGATAACCAGTTCTATAATGTAATCATCAGTGTACATCCAATAACACACGTTAATTACTTTGGAATTCTATTTTTCATTTTTAATCACAAGACATATTTTAAAGGATGCCCCATCCGCCTCCAGCAGCCCCCACCAGTTCAAAGAACTCGTTTCAAATGAGAAAAAAACCTCAAAACCCCCCCTACTTTTATGAGGTGCCTGGGAAAAAGTCAGCCTGGAAAATATCCTTGTGAAGGAAGCATCTGTCACAAGTCAAAACGTTCTTGCTGCTCCCTGGGGAGAGCCAGCCCGGGCACAAAGAGCAGGGAAATGCTCAGTGCTGAAATTTGGTGGGCAAAACATCTGGGGAGGGGGTTCCAGAGCTGGGGCTGAGCAACTCACCTCCCTCAACCCTGAAACCCTGGGAAATCCAAGTGTGGAGAGGAGAAGGAGGGGTTGTTTTGCACAGAGGATTTGACATTCATGGGGAGGGGGCAGTTTTTATGTGAGAGTCACAGGAGCTTTTTCACAAAAAACCAAGGTCCCAAATAATTTCTATCTGAAATCTCAATCCCAAAACTTGTCCCAGCTCCCACTGCCCTGCTGCTCCAGCAAAACCTCCTCTCCCCAACCCTGGAGAGGCAGAATTTTGTGCCAGCTGTGCTGAAGTTCATCAAACATATCAAAGCTCATCTGTGACCCACACATTTCTGTCACTGCTTCGGAAATCATCAACCACCCTCTGAAAATGAGCATTTGTGGGTGTGCTGCACCGCCTGAGCACACTCACGGCTTCCAGAGAGAGGAAAAAAATACTCCAGGGCTGAAAAATTAGGGAAAAATACATCCATGGATTGATCAGGACTTTGCTGTGAGCCAAAACATGGTTATGTTGAAACACTGAAGTGCTGAAATGAAGTCTGTTCACTCCCTGGATGAGTAAATGGGAATTTCCAGGTGTAATTTAAAGGATTTTGTTTAACAATTGGTGAAGCTGTAGCAGACAAAGGGGTCAATCCCTCCCTCTTCCTTCCCAAAGAGCAGAGTTCAGGCTGGGCTCAGCCTGAGTGGCTTGGACCAGTTTGTAGCAGAAAGGGCAAATTCTGTTTTCATTAAAGAGCTTGCAAAGTCTTGGGAGAAAACCCAGTCCCATGGGACTCAGAGAAAGGGAATTTATACACAACTTCATTTCCAAATGCTCTGCAAAATCGGGATGTGCCCAATCATGACAAGTTCTTTTTGATACTTCCAATGCCATCGTTTCACCGGATCATTTCAGGTCTCCAAATTCACTCATTGCTTTCAACGCCCTTTCCAGTGAAATTCCCCCACTGGAGAGGGATGAATGAGTGCAACAATTCCTGGATTGAGGAGTGGTGTCCCTCCAGAACAGAACAAACCCTGAAATTCCTTCAGATGAGGGTTTGGAGACAGCCCAGCAGCACTGTCTGGATGGGTGCTGTATTTTGGGGAGGAGGTGTTTTGGGGAGGAGGTATTTTGGGGGGGAGGTATTTTGGGAAACCTGGGCTCAGCTCCTTGCACCCCCCAACCTCTCTCAGGTGAGCTGTCTGAAGTGCATTTTTACCTGGAAGAACTGATTCAGGGTGACAATGAGCCTGGGAGGTCTCCCCAAACCAACTTACAGCTTGTAGTTCAATTTTCAGGCCCTTTCCCCTTCAATAAATACCACGTCCCAAAAAAATTCCTCTATCAACACCAAAATCAGTCGGACAAACCCCTGAACAAGCAGCGTGTACACTTTCAACTGACAGCTGATTCCAGCTCATTATTGTCCCCAGAAAAAAAGAAAAGAGAAAGGAAAGCTGACCCAGGGTCAATTCCTTCTCTGGCTATGCTGTAATGCAAGAGGATTTATGAATCTTTAATTGCAGTTGCTCTGCCATGAATGCTTAATGAAAACACGATGTCCAAGTGGCTGTTGGAGGGTGTTGGTGAGCAGGCAGGTTACAGGGCTGTAAATAACCTCCTAGGGCAGCAAGCACAAAGGATCCACGTTCATTCCTCCTGCCTCTGCTCTCAGAACTCAGAACGGGGTGCCAGGGCTGCAGGGGGTGTGACGAGCGAGTGTGACGAGTGTTTGATGTGAGTGTGATGTGAGTGTGATGTGAGTGTGATGAGTGTGCAGGAATGACAGGAATTACACTGCCAGGCTCCCAGCAGCTCCCTGGGAAATCGCAGCCCGTGTGGGAAGGCGATTGCATCACTCAGAGTCACTTTAATTAAACCTTTAAAGGTTGCTTTAGTCAAAGGAAGGCTCAGGGCTCTCAGCTCGATGCCCTGCAGAGCACCCAGGACCTGTGACTCTGCTGGTGGCTGGGACAGAGCTGGGCTGGGGGGGCAGGACTGGTGAGGGGAGGTGGGGGTCTCTTATCAGCACCCCCAGCCCTGTGAGGGTCCTTTGTCAGCGCCCCCAGCCCTGTTGGGGTTTCTCATTAGCATCCCCTACCTCACTGAGGACATTTATCAGCATCCCAAACCTTGTTGGGGTCTCTCAGCAGCATCCCCAACCCCACTGGAGTCTCTCATCAGCATCCTCAGCCTCACAGGAGACCCTCATGAGTCTGACAACAGTCTCTGATGAACATCCCTAGCCCCATGGGAGACCCTTGTCAGCACCCCCAGCCCTGCTGGGATTTCTCATCAGCATCCCAAGCCTTGTTGGGGTCTCTCAGCAGTATCCCCAGCCTCGTGGGAGAATCTCATGAGCATCCCCTACCCCATGAGGACTCTTGTCACCACCCCCAGTCCCGTTGGGGTCTCTCATCAGCATTCCCAGCCCCCTGGGGGATTCTCAGCAGCATCCCCAGCCCCATGGGAGACCCTCATGAGAATTCCCAGTCTGACAGTGGTCTCTCATGAACATCCCCAGCCCTGTGGGAGACCCTCACGAGCATCCCCTACCCCATGAGGACCCTTGTCACCACCTCCAGCCCAACAGGGGTGTCCCATCAGCCCCCCCAGCCCCTGTCCCTCACTGCCCAGCACTGCTGAGCTGCCCCAGGTCTCTCCAGCCTCCCCCTGTGCAGGACAGGGATCTCAGTCTCACCTTTTGCAGCAAAGGCTTTTCTCTTTGACTTGTTCCCTCTCTTGTCCTGCTTCCCCACGGCTGGGAGAAGGGAGAAGGAGAAAAGGGAGGTGAGGTGACCCCACTGGGTGTGGTGCATCCCTCCAGCCCAGCACTGACTGCTGGATGCAGAACAATTAAAAGCAATCCTCACATAACGATTTTTTTTTTCTCCTGTGGAAGGAGGGAAGGGAAAGCAGGAGGAGACAAGCTCAGGGCTGCTCTCACTCATGTGGCTCCCCGAAGCTTTTACTCTGCACCATTTACCCTGCATAAATCAATTGCCAGAATATCAGTGCCCTGCTCCCTTGTTTACTCTGGAAGATTATGTCCCATTAGCAGATTTGTCTTGTAATTGAACTGAAGTGTAAAATGCCAATGTCCTGACAACCCCAATGGCCGGGATTAACTGCTGCAGACATTTCTGCCCTCTTTTGAGTCATTTTGATTGGGCATAATTAATCCAAGTGAACTGATAGGATGATGGGTGCTCCCAGCCCCGGCGCTGTGCAGAGGGAAGCACGGCTGGACACAAATATCATAACAAGATAAAGAGGTAGAGACAGGCAGCAGCCTCTGCTTTCCCAGGGCTTATTCCTCCTTCCTCTGACTAATTCTCAGTGGCAAAGCACAAACTCCACTGAGTGCCCGATTTCAGGTGGATGTGCTGGTGTCAATTAGTTTTTAGAGTGCCCTGAAAGCATGTGTGGAACTTTGATCCCCTGCCCAAGAGCTGCTTTGGGCTTTGGGGTCAGGCTCTGCTCATCCCCAGCGCTGTGTGGGCTGAAGGTGATCAGTACTGACCCTCACACAAGCAGGTTTGAGTCACAGGTGTTTTATCTGAGGTTTTTACCCTCCAAGGCTCTGTTGGGTCACAGAACAACAGGGAATGGGCAGGCAAAAGCTTCCAAAAAAGCAGGGCACGTTTATACATTGCACTAATCCAACAGCAAATGGGGATTTTTTTTTTTTTTTTTTGTCCCAGAAACTCTTGAATTCTTAATTTCTGTTCAGAATTTCTGTCCCACACTGGATTCTCAAGTCTGCAAGAGGCTGAAGAGTTCTCGAAGAGGGGAGATAGAGGAAGTTCTGGTGATTTACAGTCACAGCCTGAAAGACAAAGAATCAAAGCTGAAGAGGAATTGCCATTTTCAGGGCAGGACAAACCCAGGTTCCTGCTCCCCCCTGCCCAGTCTGGCCTTTGCCATGGCTGTTTACTCACTATTTTCACAAAGCCTCCCACCACATCTGCTCCAAGGCTCGGGGCCAGGGCAGAGATTGAGGGCTGCCGGGTTTGTTATTGCTGGGGTAATGAGAAAGGAGACACTGGGCTGGCAGGTGCTGAGACATGGGGTAAAAACACCAGAAATATGTGGCTTTGCACTTGGCTTGAGCTATTTTGATGTCTTCATTGTTTTCTTTTGCTGCTTTTAACCCTTTTCTATAAAGAAAGAGGTTTGAGGATGCAAGGACAAAAAGATGCTTTGCAGCTCTTCAGGGCTCAGCCTTTGAGTTCAGTTCACAGAGTCTGCATTGTTCTTGTTTACCAGAAATATTTGAGTTTCTTGTTCCTTACCAAAATTAAGTTAAAATCTTGTAAAAAACGGTATTATTGTGGTTAGTTCCTCTCCTAGATCCTGGAATTACAGAAGCAGAAACAATATAAAAGAAAGGGGCGGGGGGGGATAGGGGGGATCAGATGAGCTGTATTGCCACGTGCCTTTATTTTCAGTTCCTCTGGAGAGAACACCATTTACTGTCTCACGTGTGAAAACAACACCCCCAGCCTGACTCAGCTGCTGCACACCACACACCTCGAGCCAGAAACCCAGAGGAAAAACGAAATTCTGCCTGAGGAGAGGGAGGAGATTGCTCAGGTTGGGTTTCTGGGAGCAGCGCTGCATCCCTGGGCTGGAAGGTCAGGCCCTGCAGCCCTGGGGACTCATATTCTGCTTTATTACATAACTCCTGTCTCCGGAATTAAAGCTTAATCCCAAACTGGGGCTGGGAGCTCAGCTCAGCAAGGACTGGCCTCCCACTCTGGGTGTCGCAGCCCCCCTGTTCTCCAAGGGGACAGCAACACCAGCAGGAGCCTCAGGGGGGATTTTTAATCAGGGAAATGAAGCAGCTGTCCAGAAATCAGAGGATTTTTGCCAGGGCTTTGATGAAACAGCAGAGTTTTGTGTGGCACTGGGTGCCAAACACGCTGCTGATAGAAGCAATAAATCCCCATCCAAACCCTAAAAATAATATTGGGCTTGTTTTAAATTAAGGTTACGGAGTATGGCTTTAATTAGCCCCTGCATGGATCCTGAATAGCAATTATTACATATTTGTTCAGGTTTAAGTATTTTTATAGGATTTTTTTTTTCTTGCAGATCCTGTTAGAATATTTTTCCTAATGGGATGGGGATCATCTTTGTGAGAGGAAGAATGGTTTTGTGGTTAAGCCTGGCCTGAGATGTTGAAGGTCTGGGCTCGACTGCTGGCTCTACCACAGACACCCTGGGTGAGCTGGGGCAAGGCACGGAACAGCCACTTTTATTTGGCTTAAAATAAATGTTCAAGGCCCATTGAAGCATCTGAAAGATGTGACTGCTGAGGGCTCAGCATCCAACACACAGAAGGAGAACTAAAGCAGAGGAAGGAGGAGAAGAAAGCTGGCTGCCCCTCTAAGAGCAGTCCCTTGTGGTGCCCCGGGAGCATGCTGAGAGCTTCTGGAGCTCCAGCCCTTCACGTCTCCATTCTTCATCTGGGGAGCAGAAGCTCCTCTCACTCAGAGACCCTGGAAAAGCTGCAAACAGGGTGTGAGATTGGGATGGAGTTTAAATGTTTTTTTTTGGGATTTTATGACAAAACCTGAGGAATGTCATCTCTTCAGATGGGTCAGGCACCTGCTGGAGGCCACGCATGGAAGGGGATCTGGGGGAAGAGTCCTCCTGGTGATGCCTCAGGTTCAGCTTTTCTATTTTTCAGGTTCTGTGCTGCTTTAGTGTGTGGGTCTGGGTTCACATCAGGGGATGGTGAGCTCTGTGCACAGAGCAGGGAGACAAAACAATTCCTGCTCCAGCTGGGCACCAAGGACAAATGATCCAAATCTCAGCCCAAGAGCACAAACACCGTGGGCTGGAGAGAGAAAAACAAGCAGGATGGGACTGGATGGGCTAAAGCTGGAATTGGACAATGAACTGCAATGTGCACATGGAGCAGAGCTGATCCCAGGGAGAGACCCCGTGAGCGCTCGTGCATTTTGGGACCATTTTGGCTCATCTTGGGTGCAGCCCTGGCTGGGCTCTTGTGCTGCCCAAGGTGGATCCATGGAGGAGATCCTTTGAATAAATCCCTGCTTTATTCTGCAGCTCTGTCCAGCCTCTGCTCCAGCTCAGCCTTCTCAAGGCATCCCTGGCACCAGCACATCCCTGGGCTGAGCTTGCAGTGCTAGCCCGAGCTTGGGGAGCTCTGCACTTGCTTATTGATCCCTCCAGCAGCCCAACTTCCATTTAAAATTGAATTTTCATTTGCCCTGTTGGCTCGTTCTTTGGTTTGAACCAAAGGATCCCTCAGGAACTGGCTGGGCTGGGGCAGGGCTTGTACTTTTCCCAAGGTTTTTCCTGCCCCACTCTGGCTGCCAAACCCACACAGAGCCTCACCCTCCTCAATTCCCACTTTTATATACAGCTTTAAACGAAAAAGTTTGGTTGAGATATCCCCAGTGCTTCAGCATCCCTTGGCAGTTTGGTGAAATGTGGTGAAATGACAGAGGGGACTCAGGGGTGCTGGTGAAACTCTTGCAGAAATTATTTGCTTGGTTATTTAGGACAACAGAGAATAGATAAGATCAGCCCCTATGGAACTTTTTTACAGGAGTTGCTGATTAAAAATATTTTTCCTGTCACATCTTTCCATCCCCTCCAAAACAATGAATGAATTTGTAGTCACATGAGGGAACGTGACCTTGATTCTCTGTTTTCATTGATTAAATTAAAAGAAAAAAAGAAAGTGTTTTGACAACTCTTTCTGCACCTGCAGGTACACAATGAGAATGTGGAATTTAATAAATGTCATCTGGTTAACCCAGGGGTGAGGAGGGACAGGGATGGGACCCTGCTCCATGAATAAAGTGCAGAGGGAAAATTCCAGGGAAGTATTGCTGACATGTTCTGGTGACAGGTAACCACAAAATTGTTCAATTAAATGGAGCCAGCAGGGACTAAAACTACAGAAGAGATCAGTAATAACGTGGGCAGTGCATTCCTTCAGGCTGCAGAGACTGACACAGGATGAAATGCTCTTTTTGAAGCTGTCATGGCACTTTGGATTTCTCCTCTGGAGAAAGAATTATGAATACAGGAAGGTTTTGGCTTTGTAAATTCACAGCTCATGGTGTGGGTTCATCGGGTAAAAGCACAGTTTTGGTTGCAAGGGAGCAAAAAGCAGAGGGGGCTTCAAAGCCAGCCCATGGTGCTCAGGGCATCAGCTGATTGAATTTTGAATGTCTTTACCAATGAAGGTTTCACGTCCTCATGGGAATTTTTCCCTGGATTTAGCTGGAATTTCCCTGGTTCCCACCTGCTTCTCCTTTACAACAGAGTCCAGCTCTGCTTCTCTGCCACTCCTTGAAGGAGCTGATGAGGGGATTAAAGCCTAAAACTCAAACTCCTCCTGAGCAGCCAAATCTACCTGCTAAACCCTCCTGGTGCTCCTCTTCACTGGTTGTGCATAAAGAGCTCTGCATTTATTTTAAATAATAAATTTAATTTAAATTATCAATGAAAAATAATCAATGACAATTAAAATTAATTTAAAATAATCAATTTATTTAAAATAATATTGAAAATAAATCAATACTGGCAGTGGCTGTGGCAGGCACCTGACCCAAAAATTCCTGGGGGCAGTGGATGAACCACAAGGAGCACCTGGATCTGTCCAGCACTCCTTGGGATGGGGTCCCTCTGGAAAAGGGCTCTGGGTGGGTGAGCCTTGGTCTGACACAACAGGGAACAATTTAGGGGATGAACACCACCCAAAAAATTTAAAACATCCAAGACTCCAACATCAACCTCTAAATTCCACATATTCCAGCCAGGTGAGAGAAATCCAACTGCTCCTGCTGCTCACAGGGCCTGGCACTGCAATATTCCCAACTCCAGCAGCTCTGGGGCACTGGGGCAGACAGGCAGGAAAGTTTGCAGTGGAAAGTTTTGGGTTATTTATTTATTTTTTTCCAGGGAGCAGCACGTGCCCCGGAATGTGAGGAATGTCCCTGTGTGGATTTCCACCCAGGCTCGCTCTGGAGCATGGCCAGGATGGAACAGATTTGGAATAAATTTCCTGAGTCCCTCAGGGTGTTGGGTGAGGTCCCCTCCAAGAATCAGAAGATAAAAACAGAGCCCTGAAGCTCGTGTCCAGCCCAAGCAGGGCTGGGAAGTGATGGACAGAACCTCTCCATCCAGGTGGATTTTCACTGCCTGGAGCCAAGAAATGGAAATTCCTCCTGATTGTGGAAGGGGCTACAAGTGACACTGGTCAGATTGAAATGGTTTGAGTGGGTTCCCCCACAGAAAGGAAAAATCACATGAAAAACTCAGAGAGAACCAGGAAATGCTCACTATTTCTGCACTTTGCATCCACTCTGAGGTGGGACTTTTATTTTCCTTGATGGAAGTCAAACTCCCAATTCTAAGAACAGTTATACACGTGGTGGAGAATTCATCCAGGACATAGAACAATGTAAAACCTGGGGAACATTTTAAAACCTCCCACCAGCACTGTTGTCAATTTATTTTGCAAATAAAGCAGATTTGCTACATTTCCTGATGGTTTCATCATTATGAACCCCGTGTTTGATATAATTTAGACAGACATTTTGGAGGCCCTCATCTGAGGAAATGTTATGTTTTCTCCAACACTGGAGCTGAAGGAACAGAAAGAGAACTGGAATCTCCCAGAGCACTCAGCACCTCCAGGGCTGGAGCTTTATTTGGGATTGTAGAGGGCAGAGGGGGTATTTTAGGTACCACTCTGTGCCCAGTTAATCATCTGCCCCCAAGCAACCTTGCGAGGGCAGAGGTGGATCAAGGAGATTCCAAAATGAGGAAAACAGTGTGAGAGCATTGCCATGGCTGTGGGTGAGAGGAGAGTTGTCTCTCAAACATGGAATTAATGAAGCTCTGGGGTGGGAGTGCTCTGCCCAGCCCTCCCTGCTCCAGAGCTGCCCCAAAACCTGTCAGAGAAACTGGGAAAAAAGCTCTGGATGCCTGCCTGACCATGGCCAAAATGCTGTTTGACTTCTTTAATCTTGTTGTGTTGAAGGAAGATAGATTTATTTTAAATATTAACTAATACAAAAAATAATAGTGGAATAATCATCAAATAATAGTAGAATAATAATCAAACTATAGTGGAATAATCATCAAGGTCCTGGCTGCTGCTGATTCCCTGATCAGGAGTTGAAATTCCTCCTTTTCATCCCTGGTTCTTGGCCTTTGGAGAACAAAAATGGCAAACAAGAGGGGACACAAGTGCAACACCATCACTAGGCACTGCAGAGCC
This sequence comes from Onychostruthus taczanowskii, assembly GCF_017590055.1. Taxonomy (NCBI): domain Eukaryota; kingdom Metazoa; phylum Chordata; class Aves; order Passeriformes; family Passeridae; genus Onychostruthus; species Onychostruthus taczanowskii. The sequence goes on from NW_024500350.1 coordinate 7,040,099, forward strand.
CATCAGCAGAATATTGCAAAGTAATTATTGATAGGAATGCATGAATTAATTCATGCATTAATTCCTGGAGAGAGGAAATAAATGGACAGAGAATTGGGTGATGCCTCACCAGACTCTTCAGAATGAAGGAGAAACCCAGAAATTAAAGTCAGAAATTTATTCCCCGCATTCCTGTCCTTACTTTGTCACATTTTTTGCAGCTGCACCAGCCTGGGGAATTGCTGGGTGAGGGGCTCTAGGATCTTTGTACCATTACACTCTTTAGGCACCCTAAAATCAGCCAGAATTTCCCAATTTGAGCTCTAAAAACCACACAAACCCAAACGCCAACAGAAAACTTTATTTTTTTTTTTTTTATCCCTTAATATTTGGTTTCTCCTTCCTTGTGAGGACACTTGTTTTTGGAAGACTCAGTTTCCAAATATCCAGAAAAGCTCTGCCTGCAGGTGGGATTCCATCCCCTGCTCTGCTTTCTTCCTGCATGGCTCTGTTGGGATTGTCTCCAGCAATTTCAGCATTAGCTGACAGAGAAGAGGGGTTTGATCCCAGACACAAAAGCATTTCAGGCTCCCCAGGAGCTCGTAAAGTTCCACTGCAGCTCCATTGATTCACAGCCCGTGAGTTCCCACAGAGAAAACACAAAGCAGCAGCAAATTTGTGGATCCCAAAAAAAGAGCCAGCCCCTGGACTGGAATATTGAGAATAAATGGTCTCAGCACTGCTCTGCTGGCTGGGTTCTAGCAGGAGTTGAAGCTTTATCCTTCCTGCATCTGAAGAGGGATTAATTATTCTGAATATTTTAAGAAAACAAATTTAAAAAGTCTCTGGTGGGTTCTGGAAAAAAATGAAGGAGAAACTGCTGGAAGTTGGACTCTTTGGGATGTGCAATGTAGAGGGCAGAGACACCGAGTTGTTTTCTGACTTGTTGTGGCATCTTCTCTCAGGCTGGACCCAGCATTAACCCTGCCTTTGCTATGTCCATACATTTGAAAATAGGTGATTTTAGTGGGGTTTTGTTCATAAAACTTTGTGAGTGTCACTCTTGGGGATCACAGAATAGCTGAGGATTTCAGCTCTGTTTGGTGGGATATATCAAAAGTGGGGAAAAAAGACAGAAACAGAGATGGTGGCACACAATCCCAAAGCAGGCGTTGATAAATATCAGCCAAAATGTGGGGCTTGAGAGGCTTTTGCAGGGATGGGAAGGAAAAAGGAACAGCAAAACCCTGTTTCATACCAATTGAACCCAATTCATACCAATTTCTGCTCTGCCCAGAGCAAAGACTTTGTGCAGATTCACACATGTAACACCTGGATATGTAACAGACATCTCCTGGTGACATTCCTGGGCTGTTCCAGGGAACAACCATTGGTCATTTCTGCCCATTCTTGTGAATTCAGCCTGTGTCTGGTGGCTCTGTGCCAGCACATTCCTGCAGCAGGAGCCTTCCTTGGCCCTTGTGTGAGCTGTGCATTCATTCTCTTCCACATCAGTGGGGCATTTCAGAGCAGCCCAAAGTGTGAGGCAGAAAAGCTGGGATTAGAGGTGCCCATCAGAACAAAGCATACCACACGTGCCAGAGAAAATCTCCAGGGGCCAAGGAGTCAGCAGGGAGACAGAGGCACAGGGCACGGGCAGGCTGGTGATGTCTTTGGGGAGTTAATCTCAGTTATTTGAGGAGCAGGGGCACAAGAATGGGTTGGAACTGGTTCTGTGAGCCCACCTGGGGCTCTGCTAGGCTAATTAGGTTAATTTATTATTTTATGATATTATATTTTATTAAAGAATACTATACTAAACTAACTAAAGAATACAGAAAGGATACTTGCAGAAGGCTAAAAAGATAATAATGAAAACTCGTGACTCTCTCCAGAGTCTGACACAGCTTGGCCCTGACTGGCCAAAGAGTGAAAACAACTCACAGCAGAGTCCAATGGTACAATCACCTGTGGGTGAACAATCTCCAAACACATTCCAAAGGAGCAAAACACAGGAGAAGCAAATGAGAGAAGAATTGTTTTCCTTTTTCTCTGAGGCTTCTCAGCTTCCCAGGAGAAGAATCCTCGGCGAAGGGATTTTTCAGAGAACATGAATGTGACACGTTGTGCTCTGCTCCCACCTCCACCCAGGAATTTCCATCCAGCACCAGTTCCTTGGCTCCTGCCCCAAGCACAAAGCGGCTCCAGAGAGGTGGGAAAGTCAAACTGATTGGTGCTGATCCGCTGCCCTCCTGAAAAGGATCCAATTATCCTACAAAAACATGGAATTTCAGCCACACCCTCCCACCAAAGGCAGAGAGCTCCGAGGGCGGAGCTGAATCCGTTAAACACAATTCCCAGTCCCATCTGACAGGAGAGAAATCACCTCCTCTGATGGAAACGGGAATCTGGGTAGGCAGCAGGGAATGAGGTGTGCTGGGTGCACCAAGAGTGCTGAGCAGAGTCTGCTGAGAGCCACGGCATGTTAATGATGTGCTAATCATGAGCAGTGGAATTTTATTGCTTCCTTAAGAGGGGACAGATTTCAACACAGTCATCTCCAAACCCCTGGAAGTGCCTGTCAGAGTGGGAGCTGTATTTCAATTTTCTTTTCTGAAAATAATCCTGAAAATCTCCATTCTGTCTGGTTTGCACTCCCTCACCTTAGTCAGTCACGGGCATATCTGACAGTACAGATATCAGTAATAAATTACTGATATTACTCAGAGGTCCAGCCCTAAAGGCAGAAAATAACCAAGGTTTTGCTTCCCAGGAGGAATTTGGGACCCTATCTCTATTCCTTTTTGCTATTCTTTTGATGATGTACAAAAACAGCCTAAAAGTTCTTAAATAATCTACATAATTTTGTTCATTTTTACCTTTAAAATATCAGAAGTCTGCTTTCTTTCTGCTTTTGTTGATGCTTTTCTCGAGAAATGCCCAAGCTTTGTTTTCTGAGCTGATTAACTGACAATTAACCCAAATTAGTTTATACATCTGTAAGGACTAATTGAGCCACCCACAAGCATTTGTCTCAGGCCACCACCGTTTGTTCAACACAGAGCAAAACAACAAATCTGGCCCGTCTTGGGGCCAGTTTTTCAAGGAGAAAAGATTTTCATGGAAAGAGTGGTAAAGTTCTGGAATGGCTGCCCGGGGAGGTGGTGCAGTCCCCATCCCTGGGTGTGTTTAACAAAGCCTGGATGTGGCACTGGGGGCCAGGGTTCAGTTGAGGGGTTGGGGCTGGGTTGGACTCCATGGTCTTGAAGGTCTCTTCCAACCTGGTCATTCTGTGATTCTGTAAATTCTGTGATTGTGTGAATTCTGTGATTCTGTGGTTCAGAGGCAGCAGCTCCTCACGCAGAAGATGCAGTGATTAGGTCTGTTTGGAAGAGTTTTGGGAGTCATTACTTCCTTGCAGAACCCAAAATTGTTTCATCTTGGCCACGTCAAGCTTTTGGTGGATCAAAGGCTGGATTCCAGTGGAACCATGCCTGGATTCAGGAGGGGTTTCTGAGGAGCTGAGGGCTTCCAGCACTTCCAGCACCGCTGCTGCCAAGCTCACCCTGATTTGAAAGCCTGAGGAACACGGGTGGTGCTGCAGAACCAGAGGAGAAAACACAGCAAAGCATAGAAAGAATTCCGAACAATCCTGACTCAATTTGGGCCCATCTCAAATATCAGCTTCCCCTCCAATGGTCTCTGTGATGCTTCATTTGTTCTCCAGCCATCCATTGTCTCCTGGAGGCTCCTCCTGCCAAACCAGCCCGGCAGCTCCTCGGACACGGCTGCAGGGTGGACGGGGCTGGCTCCAAGCCCAGGAGGTGCCACAGACCCAGAGGAGGTCCCAGGGGAGCTCAGTGGTCCTGGAGGTGGCCACAGGACTGCACAGCTTTGGGCTCACGAGTTCTGTGAGGCTATGCAACACCAAATTCTTCTGTCTCTTCCACAAACAGAGTTCTTAGGCTTTTTTCTTCCCTTGTAAAGAACCACCAGCATTTCCACCTCTGAAAAATTCCATTTTGAGCACCGGGAATTGGTCAATATTTGCCACTGCCCATAAAATTCATTATGACATTTCAGAGTCATGGGTGTGTGTTGGAGAGAAATGAGCTGCAGCAGCTCCACACTCTCCATCAGCTGCTGGCAGGAGCTCACCTTTCAGCCCCTGAAATGCCTCCACAAGTCCCAGCACATTCCTTGGAAAGAGCAATCCCCTCGAGCTCTGCAGGAGACAAAAGGTGGACTTGACAAATGCAATTTACTCCTGAAACAGGAGCAGCCTCACAGATTTACTGCTGAGAAAGGAATAACCAAACATGTCCTGGAGAGGCAACCTGAGGGTCCTGCTCCACGTGGGGCTGCTTGGATGTGCACGCAAACAAAAAAATGATGTTCAGGATCACCTCCACTCCATTCCTCAATTATTTGCTGTTTCCACAGGCTGGTAAAACCCAAAATTTGGCAATGTTGGAGGAAGGAATCTCATGGAAAGCTCTGGGTGAGGTTTCTTCGTTTGTTTGTTCTGGGATTGTCACCTGGAGCCCTCCAGAACATTCCATGGGGGGAGAGCAGTGATGGCATCACTGGGCTCCCCTCCACTTGTAGGAACCTGCAGATTTGCCCCAAAAGGCTTCTTCAACTCACCTTCCCCACCAGCAAGAATGACTTACATATTTAATTCTTCCTCAGTTTGGTGTGAGAACGTGCACAAATCTGCCCACTCCTCCCAACACTACTGGTGGTAGGAGGGAAGGAATTAAATTCTGTGTGCGACCATCTATTGTGATAAATTCCTGGACAAAATTCCTGGATTTTGTGAGTTTCAACACAACATTTATTATTCAGCATTACGTGGCCCTATTTTTAAAAATATTTTAATTCTCCAGCTGCTTTCATTCCCTTTCCCCCTCCTCTCCTCATTGCAATTTTTTGATTGTTCAGTGGGGATAATTCTCTTGCCCCAAAAGTGACAGAACAGAATGAAACAGCAGGGAAAAAAAAAAAAAAAAAAAAAAAGTAAAACATTCCAGGCCACGCTGAGTGGATTTAGGGAGAAGGTCAGGCTGGCAAAGCTCCTTCTGTCAGGAGCAGGCACTGGGATAAACTCTGTTCCTGGAAGTTGCTCAGGCTTTGATGAAGAGGATGGTTTTTGGGTGAGGGAACAACTAGAAAATAGCTCATCTGCTAGCCCTTCATCCCTCTGCCCTCAGCTGTATACACAACTTTATTGCTTTGCATTCTTCTCCCCACTGAGATTTATATTTCTTCATGAGAGCCCTGCCTTGTAAAAATTTTTCAGGCTATAGGTGTGGAATACATTTATTTTGGGCTGGTTTGACAAGAGGAAAAGCAGCTTAAAGTCTTTGCAAAGCTATGTTGGACTATCTGGCCTGTGCATTCCTCCCTCCTGGAATGAAGGAGAAATTGCCAGAGCGTGGACATGAAAGGCTGTCAGTTAATGTGGGAAGGGGGATTTAGAAGAGATGGAGAAGGCAAAGAGGAGAATTTGGCAAAATTCCTTGTGTAAGAGGAGAAAATGAGGAAGTACAAACACATTCAGCACAGTGAACCCCCCCATGCCATTCACAAATTTCATTTTGAAGAGAAAAACCCATCTTGTGGAAGAGCAGAGAACAAGGCACAAGACAACCTTTAGATAGCTGACAGTATTTTTGGTCTCCAAACTTTGCAGCAAAAATAACTTCAATATTTTATTCTTCCTCAACATGGTGTGAGACTCAATGTGAAAAATCTGCCCACTTCTCCCAGCACAGCTGATGGGAGGAGGGAAGGAATTCCAGGAGAGGAATTCCTTGCTAACACAGTCCCCTGGAAGGAGGAATGGAGCTACAGGAGGGAAATGCTGGTCAGCAGCAGGAAAATGTGGAATTCTGTCTGTGGAGAGTGGCCAGGTCAGAATCCACAAAGAAATGCTTGGTTTGGGAGAGGTCCTGATAAATTAAAGTGAAGTGAGGGGCCATCCCTGCTGGAAAAGGGAACGGGGATCTGGCCTGTGACAGGGTTTCATTTATCCTGCTCTTTGGGCTGCTGGCAGAAATCAAATTCCTGCTCCTCCCCTCATAATGAAAAAGGCAAAATCTCACAGATTCCACAAAAGACCCTTTCCCCTCCCCAGCCAATAAATTTGTCCATTGTCACAGAGCCTCTTCCTATGTTATTTTTTCTCTCCATAAAGATGAGTGATCAGTTTTACTCTGACACCAGCACACTCTCTAGAGCTGGATCTATAATTCATGAGCATGAAAACAGTGGCATCAGAAAGAAAACCTGTCATAAATTCAGCTATTTAAGCTTTTAAATGAGCAGTGATGGCAGCGTGGGGATGCAGAACATTTATTGCAATGCTAAATATAGGGGTAAAGCTAAAAGCTTTCCATCAATACACGGTAAGAACAAAATCCTGAAAGCACTCAGAGCTTGGATTTTTGTCTTCTGGAAATTGGATTAATGGTTTCTTTGGTTTTGGATTTGTGTGATTTTTGGGGTGATTCTTTGCCTTTTGAATTGAAGATTGTCACTTGCTGGAGGAATTGAATTTCAAATTCAGACTTTTCCCATCTTCTCTTTTCCCCCAGCAGCATCACTAAAGACAACTCCAAACAGAGGGGGAAGGAAGGGGCTGAGGCTGTTCCATGGAAGGTCCCTCATTGTCCCACCAAGTTGTTTGTGAGGAAGTTTCTCCAAAAAATGCTGTGGTAGACACACAAGTGGTGCCAGCATTGCCAAAGGGCAAGAAGGGACAGCTCTCTCCTACAAATTCTCTGCCTTTTGTCATCTAAATTCACTTTTCATCCATTTACAGGTGGCCCAACGCTCCTATCCTCTCCTTCCTAATCCCATCTGTCCAATTTCTGTCACCACTGCAAAAGTGAGTGATGTCTGATGACTTTATAGGAACCTCTAAAACTTTTTCCAGCCTGATCAGGAAGAAAATTCATCCCACTGCCTTCCACTGGGCTTGCAGAAGATCGGGATTTCATGGCGATAATGTGGAAAAGATTGGGAAAGGTGAAACACGAAAGGAAAACAGTGCTGCAGCTCGAGCTCGTGTGAATCCCTTGGAGCCCTGCCTGAGGTTTTCTGCTGGAAGCTGGGGAGGTGCTGTGGGAGCTGGAGAACATGGGAGTTCTCCTGGGATAATTGAAACACAACTCCCGTTGGCTCCGGCCAGCCCTGACGTCACTTCCGCGGCACTGAACGCACTGGGCTGGCGGTAAAAATAGAAACCTCATAAATCTGCCCATTCCCTTAATTAGGGAACCCTGGTGACAGGATTAAGATTGAATGCTTTCATTTCAGATTGGTTAATGAAGGGCTTTCCAGCAGGTTTTTTTTTTGTTCCTCTCTGCTGAGTCCTGCCATGCTGATTGCTCCAGGTATAGCCAGGCTGGAAAAAATTCCTCTTCCAAAGGTTAAAAGAGAAGATTATGTAGATATTTGATCAGACCCTGTTATGTTTACCAGCAGGTTTTTTTTTTGTTCCTCTCTGCTGAGTCCTGCCATGCTGATTGCTCCAGGTATAGCCAGGCTGGAAAAAATTCCTCTTCCAAAGGTTAAAAGAGAAGATTATGACATTTGATCAGACGCTGTTATGTTTGGAGACTAGAAACACTTTGCAGACAGATGAGGCCGTGCAGCTCTTGTTGCGGTTTTTTGTTTTTTTTTTTTTTTTAATTAATAGAGTCAACCTTTAATCAAAATCAAAGAACACTTCACATTGGGTTTTTGCTCTTGAAATCTTATGAACTGGGAAAAAACCAACCTCCTTAAACAAACCCCGAAAGAACATAAAACTGTCCTGTTTTGCCAGTGAATCTCCCAAGGAAAAGATGAATTTGGGAAGAGACCAAAAAGCTTCCACCCCGTGCTGCCAACTCCTCTCAAACTTAAAGAAGATTGTCCTTTGCCACTGCTCTGGTGCCCAGGCAGTTGAAACATCTTGCAACTTGATTCCCTGATATACAGGAGATAAATTTACCTCAACACCATCGTCTGTAAGATTGGCCAAAGGGATCACCAAGAACATGCCTCAGTTCCCTTCATCATCCTCAGCCCAGCATTTCCCCGCATCCCAAGGAGGATTTATCACATTTGTGTGGAGAGCTCTCAAAAACTGCTTTGAAAACAGATGCAGCAGGAGGGAGGACCTGGGCTCTGCTCCAGCTGATGGAGGAAAACACCGAGGTGCTCGTAGGAAATAACAACAGGCCAAGCAAGGCCAGGGAAAAGGAGGAAAAATCGTTTTTCCTGCTCCTGAGCAAACGCCTGCGGTGGCCAGCTCGGGAACATCTGGTCTCCCAGTGTGTTTTCTCACATCATGCCAATACCTGACTGGAATAAACAACTTTATCTAGATCCTCGTTCCTTGCCATCAGAGGCTGATAAGAAAACTCTGCTATCAGCGTGAGATTCGAGCAGAGGGAAGAAAGATTTATGCCTGCTCCGGAGCCGCCTCCACCCTGCCCGATTGTTTCGTGCTCTGGAGAGCTGTGCAGTTAAATCCTCAGGATTCTGGTTTTCCAGGAGGCTGTGGATCATGGCACCAGTGCTGCCCTGGCCACCCACCAGGCAGGCAGCTCACAGCTCCCATTTGTTTTTCCATGGGAATGGCAGTGCTTCCTTTCTGCAATTTACTGGAATATTTGGTGCTTCCACAGCTCCTCTCCCTCCCTGGGCTCTGCCTGCCTGTGAAACTTGAATTCATTAACTATAAACCCACGAGGCAATGCAGAGGTGGGAATAATTTATATTCTGATGGGCCAACATTGCTGTTCTGCTGGCATTTTGGGATGTTTCCAGCAGCATTTGTCCCATCCAAGCGTTGGGATTCAGCTGGATCCGAGCACGAGCTCCACGCTCAGCCTGGGGCTCGCTCTCCTCCCGGATCCCCCCTCAGCTCTGTTTTGGGCAGCTTAAATGGAACACCTAAAATGGTTCCTGATGCTGGTATGAGGTAGAAAAGGAGATAGAAGGGGATCAATCAGACTTGGGAGGGCAGGTTTAAAACGTTTCCCTGGAGCAGTGCAAGGCTCTCCGTAGGTGAAGGCACCACGGCACCGGTGGGATTAGAGCTCAGCTAATCCCACTCTATTCTTGTCCTGCAACCTTTGTGTCACCTCCAGCCACAGACAGCAGCAAACTTCACATTTTAACTGAGAAGCCTTCCCACCCTGCCTAGGATGGGGAAAGAGATGGGGAAATGATCTATTTTCAGCACCTGAAAGAGCATTTGAGCTGTCGAAAGTCTCTTGTCACATCTTCGGCTTCCTAAAAATTCCTTCCTGTAGGTGTGCAGGTTCTCTGTGAGAGTTTGGAAGCTGGGTTCAATTTTTCCTTCCAGTGGGCTCATCATTCAGCTCCCAGCATCTCCCACAACCATTCCTAAAAAATTCTCACCTAATAGCATTGCCTCATTATTATTCCCACCCTGCATCCAATGTAAGCTTGACTGAAATTATTTTAAAGTTTGAGAAAGCTTCATGATGCCTTTTTTATCACTGAAGCAGCATGAAAGGAGGTCTTATTTTTTTATATAAATTTACTTTTAATGTGTTTTTTGCAATTTTTGGTGCTGAGGAGCTGTTTGTTTGGGCACACCCTGTTAATAGGAGCACTTTTGGGGGATTTCATACTTGCAGGCATGCTCAGATTTTGGTGTGAGGCATTTTTTGTGCACAGTAAAGAGTGGTCATTTCTTGATGTGCAGGCTTTGAGGGAAGTTCAGTCAGATAAATGAGATTCCCAGTGGTAAAACCACCTCTTCCATACAAACCCAGCTGGATGTGGGGGTCCCAGCTCAAAGAAAAGCTAAATTGAGCAGTTTAAGAGTTCAAGTGCAGTGCAGTGGGGAGCCCCAAGTGAGCTCAGCATGGCTGATGGGCTCTGCATGGAACAGGACAAGAACTGGAGTTGAAAAGCTTTTCCTGTTGCAGATTTCATCTTTTATCTCTTCTGTGACAGAAGATGGGAGGTGCCCTGCACCGTGCCTGGCAAAGAATAATCTGGTCAGCCTTTCCCACTTTTCAGTGTCTCGGGATCCCATCTGTTTGTGGGGGATTTAATAAAGTTACAAAAGAATCCCACAACTCTTTGTTTTAATCACCCTCATCCCTTTGGCCCAGAGCAGCAGAGACCCTCTGAAGAGCAGCACCTCCCTCCAGCTCTGCCTTTTCTCTGGAGCGTGTCTGAGCAGGAGATTCATTCTCTGATAGCTCCATTTCACCTGATAACAGAAAGAAAATAACTCCTCTGAGGGGCTGTGCTGTCCAAGAGCTTTGACAGCTCTCTGTCTCTTTAGGCTCTTGCCCTCTATCCAATTCTGTGATGTCTGAGCACCTTCTGACCTTTGAGAAGTTGAAGAATCATTCTTCCCCCTGCTTTTCTTGAAATGTTAATTAAAACATCCTCCCAGTGCCTGTCAAGGAATCCCCTGCTCAGCCAGGGCCAGTAGATACAGGTTGGCAGCATTCCTTAAAAATGCCTTCCCAAGGAGCTACCTTGCTTTCCACTTTCAGGGACTTGTCTCGATATGAACCTGTGCTCTGAGGAAGAAAAACCTTCCCAAATTCCCTGCAGGAATGCAGATTTTTATGGAGAGCTTGAGGATCACAAGCTGCCAGCTGTGGGATCTTCTTCCCCTTGGCACTGCAGGAATTAAGTGAGGAGGAATTAAATCCCAGCGCCCATCAGGAATAGCAAAGATTAAATATTTCCTAATAATAATATTAAGTAATAATAATAATAATAATAATAATAATAAGAAGAAGAAGAAGAAGAAGTAAATTATCTTTGGTTTTTGCTCTTGAAATCTTATGAACTGGGAAAAAACCAACCTCCTTAAACAAACCCTGAAAGAACAAAGTCGCCCATAAAATCTGTCCTGTTTTGTCAGTGAATCTCCCAAGGAAAAGATGAATTTGGGAAGAGACCAAAAAAGCTTCCACCCCGTGCTGCCAACTCCTCTCAAAGAAACTTCATTGTCCATTCCCATTATGAAATATTCTATTTAATAGTAATAGGAAATCTTTTGTAATATTAATAATTGGAATAATTTGGGGAGCTCTTCCATAGAAAGCACAGGCACAAATCCTGCCAGGACTCAGACAATGGCTCCTGGGAAGGCCAGTCTTGCACAGGGTTATGGATGACTTCCCAGCCCCAGTCCAAGGCACGGTCAGGGCTCTGCATTTCTGCTTCCCCTCTTTGTTTCCAAGCTCTTTTCTTGGAACTGCCACCCCCTGCTCCATACCCTGCTGCAGGTGCCTCCACAAACCCCAGAAAGCCCCGTGGGAGCTGATCCCACCATTCAAACTGGCTTCCAGAGAACACTACCCTTGGATTTCTTCAGGAAAAATGTGAAATTTCACCCTTCTTCCCAGCGGAGGGTGAATAAGAATCATTTAATAATAAGAATATATAATTATATATAATATATCATTTTATAATAAGAATAATTTTAGGTTCAAAAGCTGCAAATCAAAGTTTTTCTTCTCTCCAACCTTCCATCCCTTCAATCCCTGCTGATTTTGACTATGTCAAGTCTTTTTTCTCATCAATTTCAGCTCTTTGGGAATGGTCTGGAGCCACTGGACACTGGATTGAGCCTCTGCATCCCCATCCCGAGCACTGCTGGTGGCACACGTGGGGAGTGGGAAGTTCCCAAAGTGCTGGACAGTTCATTCACATCACAACTGGGAAAACCTTCTAGAATGGAAATTCAAATAATTTTTTTCTTCAAAATGCTTTCATTAAAAAACATTTCCTATTATTATTTCCTGTTATTATTTGTTTCTTATTATTATTTATTCCCATTTTTATTATTATTATTGTTGTTATTATTATTATTTCCCTATTATTATTATTTCCCTAATATCATTATCATTATCATTATCATTATTCCTATTATTATTATTATCAGGAAATATTTAATATTTCCTACTCCTAATATTTACAGTGGCCATATTTACAGGTCACAATGGGTATTTGCAATAATTCTTTTTTCCCTATAATTTTCTGTTCTGCAGGTGAAGGAACCTCTTTGTTCTCACCTGTTCTGATACTTTCATTGGAAATGAAGGATGAATAGTAAAGCATCTGAAGCCTCTGTCTATTCAGTAAAACAAATTAAATAAAGAAAATTATGAAAGAAACCTGATCTCATTCTCTTTTCCCTTCACGGATGAGTCAGGAATCAAGAATGAATTATATCCCAGCATTGATGTGGATGGAAGAGACAGGAAAAACCCCCCTGTAAGCATGGAATGGATTTCAAATAGTGCAGCAACCCCTCCAGCTGATCCTGCAGGTGAAGAAAATTGGGATTATTTCCTCGATTGCTGCAGTTCCACAGAGAGCAGAGGGCACAGGGGACACTTCCCTGTTCTTCTGAGTTCTTCTAAGCCTTCTGATATTTACATTCTTGTAATGAAGTTTCTCACGCACTTTTATGTAAATAATTCTTGTTTTATAACAATACATTGTTATAATTATTGTTTTATAACAATGTTGAGGAAAAATTTGATAGACTGTTGGTTTGTCAGTGTCATTGGAGAGGTGGCACTTTCATCCTCCAATCCACTGTCACTTTTGAAAATCTATGAATGTCGGAGTCAGAAAATAAACTTCCCCTCTTTTACCTTGAAGGTTGCAACGTGTGTGTCGTTTTATTTCGTGTCCTATTGTGACATTTCCCCTCCTCCAAGCCCAGCTGGCTTTGGCAGAGATGCCTGTGTGGGGATTGCAGCTGGAAAAGGGGTGAGAAGGGGCCAGGAGGGGCAGCCCGAGGTGCAGCACATCCCCAGCAGGCCTGGCCGCAGCCACACGGGCTCTGCACACCCTGAGGATCCTGTGAGTAGCAGTTGTGTGTCACTGCAAGGGCTGCCAGGGGAAAAACTCTGCTTTTTAAGAGTTTTTTTCTTTTAGTTCAGTTTTGTTATCGAGGATCCTGTGAGTAGCAGTTGTGTGTCACTGCAAGGGCTGCCAGGGGAAAAACTGCTTTTTAAGAGTTTTTTTTCTTTTAGTTCAGTTTTGTTGTCATTATTTTTGTAACCCATTCAGGTTCCCTTTTTATTTACCTCCAGCAGCGTGGTCTCCCTCTCCTGCAGAGGGGTGTAATTCCCTCTAAAGCTGCAATCAGAAAAAAAAAAAAGATTTTTTTTTTTAATTTTCAGAGGGGACTAGCCAAGAAAAGTGGGAAATCACAGCCTCACTCAGTGGCTGATGGGCAGAGCAGCATCGGTGTGATTTTTACTCACAGAATTCTCTCTGCTTACAGATGGGTTTGCCCTGGGACGTTTTTTTGTCGTGTACCTGCCCTGAAAACAAATCAATTCCTGCAGGAAACTCTCAGCTGGCTGGAAATGGTGGGGAAAACACAAACAGGAGGAAGCTGCAGGTTCAGAGCTGCAAAAACCAAGGGATGGGTTTGGTGTGATCCCATGCAGTGTCCCAGGGCAGGACAGGAGCCTTCCCAAGGGTCCTGAGCACTGACCAGGGCTGACATGGGAATGGCTTCAAAGTGACGGAGAGCAGGCTTGGATGGGATTTTGGGAAGGAATTGTTCCCTGGGAGGGTAGGGAGGTCCTGCAACAAGTGCCCAGAGAAGCTGTGGCTGCCCCTGGACCCCTGGAATGTCCAAGGCCAGGTTGGACAGGGCTTGGAGCAGCCTGGGACAGTGGAAGGTGCCGGGATGGGAACTGGATGGGATTGAAACTCCTTCCAACCCAGCCTTCTGTAGCTCTGTGATTCCTGAGGCATAAAAGGTGGGTTCATCCTCCCTCATTTTAGGCATTTGCATTGGAAGTGTCCCCACTTGAGTCTCCTCTCAGTCTCCTTTTAAAGATCAGGAGTAACTTCCAATTTATCCCTCAGGAGCAGGCAGTGAAATGAGTGCCACCCAAAAATGTCATCAGAATAACCCCCAGGGCAGCTGACAGGGACCTTTCCACTGATCCCAACAGCAACCTGAATCCTCCCTTTTCACCCCAAATCCTCAGGATATTTGGCCAAGCATTTCCATACAAAACTGTCACCTTTGCAGGCTCTTGGCTGATGGACACAGGGCCACAGCTCTGCTCCAGTTACAGCAAAATATCTGAACTTTCCAAAACGTGGCAGGAAAACGTTTGGAGCCTCTCCCTGCTCTGGGAAAGGCTTTGGGGAGCAGCTGGATCTCTGCACCCCCTGGATTTCAGAGCAGTGCTGGTGGCAGGTATCTCCAAGATGTGGGTTCTGAGGAATGATAACTCAGAGAGCTGAGAAATGAAGTGATAAAGGGAGGGAGCAGCAGCCTGGCTTTCTTTTTTTTCTTTAAAGGCCAGAGATTGAGCCATGTGCAAAGTGTGCCTGTTAACCATGCCCACAGTCCTGACCTTCCAATTGCAGCCCCGGGCTGGGCTCTAGGATCATCTCAATGCCCCTGATGATTTATAAAGCCTCATGTCAGGGAGTAGTAAAAGGGATTTACAGCAGATTGTAGGTCAGAAGGGTTAGGGCACGCTGGAAATATTGAAAACAGGAGTAAATTTAGCATAAATGAATGTGCTGGATATTGAGTGAGTGCCAGAGCATGTATGGGATTGCAGCCATTGTTTTCTGTGGGTCTGAGCCAAGGACAATGCACAGGGATCCCAGATCTGTGGATTTGTGAGTAATTAATTAAAAAAATTAGTAACTGCAGCCATTAGAAAGGAGAAAGAATCTGGATGTCATTGCTGTGCTGAAAATTACAATTAGTCCCAACCTAGATCTCAAAGGGAAAGAGAAATCTCTCAACAGGTAAATGTATTCAGAGAATTCCTGGAGAGCTTTTCACCTTCTGTTTTCTCCTCAGAAAAATCCAAATCTCTCTCTCTTCTACATACTCAGGCTGAGCTTTACATTTGAAGTTCATCCTGCAAAATCAGCAATTTCTTTAATTCCCTGCAAAGCCCAACTGCCCAGCACAGGCAGGGGCCAGCCCTGAAATGTTTCTGTAATAAGGAGATTGCTCAATTATGAGATTCTGATAAGCAACCAAAGGCATTTGTCTTGCTCTCTTTGTCACCTGGCTGCCCTCCCTGGCCACTCTGGATGAAACAGCTGAAAAAAGAAACAAAAACACAGCCAAAAAGATAAAGCAAAACCTTCACTAATGTGACATCTTGTGTGTTTTCTGAATTCCTGGCTGT
Organism: Onychostruthus taczanowskii; assembly: GCF_017590055.1. Classification (NCBI taxonomy): domain Eukaryota; kingdom Metazoa; phylum Chordata; class Aves; order Passeriformes; family Passeridae; genus Onychostruthus; species Onychostruthus taczanowskii. The sequence goes on from NW_024500350.1 coordinate 7,055,269, forward strand.
CAGCAAGAGAAGAAGAAAAGCCTGGGAGGCCCAGAAAGCTCAGAGCCCCAAATACCTGCAGGCAGAGGGGAGAATGAGCCCTGGTGTCTCACAAAATCTTCATTTCCCTCTCAGTTCTGCTGCAAAATCTTTGGATTTTCAGTTTTTTAGAGTGAAATATTTCTCTTTTTTTTTTTTTTTTTTTTTTTTTTTTTTCCCCTAAGGAAGGGTCTCATGTCACTTTTTCTCCTTTTCCTCCTGCCCCATCTCTCCCTGAGGACAGTCTGGAGCTGCTGCTGCTGGGAGCTTTTCTCTCTGATGGGTCCATCCTTCTCCTGCTCTCCTTGTTTTTCATCTCCACCTTCCTGTCCTTCACTGCTGTGCCCTTCCTCTCCCTCTTTCCTGGTTTTGTTGGATGATTCCCATCCCTCCTGTCCTCCCGAGAGGCAGCACTTTAACACTTCTGCTGCTGCTGCTTGTTCACACCCCTGAAAACACAGGAAAATCAGGGAAATATGACTTTGGGTGGCATTTAAGAGCATTTAATCAACACTTGGTGCAGGAAAATAAAATTTTGGGTAGCATTTAAGAGCATTTAATCAACACTTGGTGCTTTAAAA